>NC_048572.1:67242914-67574914 GCF_013265735.2 Oncorhynchus mykiss
CTTTCAACAGGACAACGACCCTAAGCACACAGGCAAGACAATGCAGGAGTGGCTTCGTGACAAGTCTCTGAATGTCCTTGAGTGGGCCAGCCAGAGCCCGGACTTGAACCCGATCTAACATCTCCGGACATAACGGAAAATAGCTGTGTAGTGATGCTCCCCTTTCAAGCTGACAGAACTTCAGAGGATCTGCAGAGAAGAATGGGAGAAACTCCCCAAATACAGTTGTTCCAAGCTTGTAGCGTCATACTCAAGAAGACTCGAGGCTGTAATCACTGCCTAAGGTGCCTCAACAAAGTACAGAGTAAAGTGTCTGAATACTTAAGTAAATGTGATATCATTTTTTTTATTTGTAAAAATTTGCAACAATTTCAAAAAAACTGTTTTTGCTTTGTCATTATGGGGTATTGTGTGTAGATTGATGAGGGGGTAAACTATTTAGTCCATTATAGAATAAGGCAGTAAATAACGTGGAAAAAGTCAAGGGGTCTGAATATTTTCCAAATGCACTGTAGATTGGTGAAGTAGATTGGAGAATTTGTGTTAGATCATAGCTCTCCACTAAGAGCCATGTGTGCTATTTTTACTTCCCAAACTTACCTCCATATGAACAAACATTCACCACATTCTCTATGGCTGGTGGCATGGTAGCTGTGCAATAAACAGAGGAAAGTCTTGAGTGTAACACACAGCCTTACAAATAATCACATCCAAAACAATTCAAACAATTCCATTCCACACAGAAATGATAACATGAATAAAGCCTGAGAGCCTTTTCCATGAATAATAATAATAATGTATCATAGTTATAAACAAACTGTCATAGATGTTTCTGCACTGGGTTGTATTACTGTTACGACTTCCGCCGAAGTTGGTCCCTCTCCTTGTTCGGGCGGCGTTCGGCGGTCGAAGTCACCGACCTGCCAGCCATCGCTGATCCTCTTTTCATTTTCCTTTGGTTTTGTCTTGTCTTGTATCACACCTGGTTCCAATCCCATTCATTACATGTTGTGTATTTAACCCTCTGTTCCCCCTCATTGTCCTTGTCAGTGATTGTTTGTTTGTAAGCATTGTGTAAGTTATGTTCTGGTGTGCCACGGGTTTTGTTCCCACTTGTATTATTTTCTATATTTTGGTTTTCAGAGTTTTTGAGCACTTATTAAACTGCTCCGTTTATACCAAGTTCGATCTCCTGCGCCTGACTTCCCTGCCACCAGCACACACCCTTACAATTACTATGATTAGTTCATTTCCATATGGACATGAAATGACCCTGAACCCTGCATACAATTTAAAGGAAGTGTTGACATTTAGACAAATTGAAAACAGTCAACGCTGATGTGTTTTGTAATCTTACAGCTACTGTCTTCACAGGTTGACAACCATCAGTCGAGGCTAATCCCACTGCAAGGACATGCTGATGCTTTTTTTTTATTTTAGAGAATGTACAAATATTTCATGTTTCTGCTCTAGTTTTCACCTGCTCTGGGTGTTGGTTTGGCTGACACTATTTTAGTTACAAGTATCTTGGGAGTCCATTTCCAGGTATTCTCTGACAACTGCTCAATGCTGGGAAATACTCCAGCCATACTCCAGTCTCCCAAGTCTCTAAGTCTCTCTATTGGGAAATATTGGGATATTTCAAATATTATCTATGGTTGGCTGCTTGGTATGGAGGTAATTTACAATTCTTTATAGGCTTATAATAAATGTTTTTTTCATTGGTTTGATGCAGCAAAATGAACTTCATTGGCTTTGAATGGCAATGAAGATGTCTAGACAGTGTTGTTGTAATATCTGAATAATAATAATGAACTCCATATCAAGCAGCCAACTGTCTGGGAGACTGAGGACTCTTATCATCAATCCATGATGATAGTGTTCAGACAGCATTTTATTATCTCTTTAACACAGATAATGTCAAATCTATTAGCAATTAATCTTCAAAAGCTTTATTGACAAATGCTATCCTAAGCCATTAACGCATGAGAGACAACAGACAAAGTTTCAACCAATTATAACAGCACAACACATTAGACAAACACACTTTATATTTGACTTTGTTGGCCTTTGCGTTATATGTCAAGTAACTTTCAATTGGAATTAGGGGACACACTACAAAACTTTGTTCCAACTTCAGGTAAAGGAAACCTGTGTGTATTGTGCATTGCATACTGTACTGACATCTACACAAAGTCATATATAAAGTCCAATTCACCATGACACTTTTGTGAAAAGTAATGAAATAGACCTTTGAGGAGAAATATGTCAATAACAGAGGTATTCAACCGGGGGTCTGCAGCCCCCTGATTATTTGCATTAATATCGCTAGCAAACACATAGAATAAACACATTTTGGAATTATATACCTACAGTAGAAAATAGGATAATATTTTATTGTTAACGATGTCAACTTTATTTCTTAACTCCTAATATTGAGCAAATGTCACACGTGCTCCCTCTCCGGCCTCTAGGTCACCAGGCTGCTCATTATGGTGCACACCTGTCACCATCGTTACGCGCACCTGTGTGTCATCAGACTCACCTGAACTCCATCACCTCCCTGATTACCTTCCCTATATATGTCACTCTCTTTGGTTCCTTCCCCAGGCGTTATTGTTTCTGTTCCAATGTTTAGTCTGTGTGTTGTTCGTATTTATTTCACCTTTATTTGACCAGGTAGGCCAGTTGAGAACAAGTTCTCATTTACAACTGCGACCTGACCAACATAAAGGAAAGCAGTGCGACAAAAACAACAACACAGAGTTACACATGGGATAAACAAATGTACAGTCAATAACACAATAGAAAAATCTGTATACGGTGTGTGCAAATGAAGTAAGGAGGTAAGGTAATAAATAGGCCAATAGTGGCGAAGTAATTACAATGTAGCAATTTACACTGGAGTGATATGTGCAGATGAGGATGTGCAAGTAGAAATACTGGTGTGCAAAAGAGCAGAAAAATGAAAATATGGGGATGAGGTAGGTAGTTGGTTGGATGGGCTATTTACAGATGAGCTGTGTACAGCTGCAGCGATCGGTAAGCTGCTCTGACAGTTGACGCTTAAAGTTAGTAAGGGAGATATGTCTCCAACTTCAGTGATTTTTGCAATTCGTTCCAGTCATTGGCAGCAGAGAACTGGAAGGAAAGGCAGCCAAAGGAAGTGTTGGCTTTGGGGATGACCAGTAAAATGCATTTAGTTTTATTTGCATTTAAGAGCAGTTGGAGGCCACGGAAGGAGTGTTGTATGGCGTTGAAGCTCTTTTGGAGGTTTGTTAACACAGTGTCCAAAGAAGGGCCAGATGTATACAGAATGTTTCTTGTTTTGTTTTATATTGCATTTATTTATTTATTAAAACACTCACTCCCTGAACTTGCTTACCGACTCTCAGCGCACATCATTACAGCAAATTACACTCATTGGAGCCAATTACACTCACGCACTTGCGAATAGGCTACCAGTGCGGCAAGATGCTGCTGGTAAGTTTTCTTGATTTGGACATACATTTTTTTGCTAATACATGGCAAACCTTTGTTTAAGGCCCAATGCAGTCAAAAATGTGATTTTTCCATTATTTTAAAAATATTTCTACACTGAGGTTAGAATAATATTGTGAATATTATGATAATGCCCTTTTAGTGTAAGAGCTGTTTGAAAAGACTGCCTGTTTTGACCTGCTTGGTGACATCAGTAGATGTCATAGATCATAGATCAATAATAAAGAGTTCTTGACCTCTCTGCAAATAACAGATTGTTTTCAGTTTCCCCCTCTCCACTCAGGCCACTCCCAGACAGTCCTAGCAAAATTCTTGCTTGAGAAATTGCACTTTTGCTAAGAATATATGTCTGTTCTTCACAATTTTAATGTAAAACAATCACAGTAAGGTACTTAATTGTTACCCAGAAATGGCATCCACTATGGACCCAATTTGAGGTACTGGGTCAATGGTCTCAATCAGCAGGGAACCCCTATCCTCATTACTGATGAAGTCAGCTTGGGGAACCAGTGGGGGACTCAGAAATATCGTGTTGGGCTTTTTGTCTGAGTGCTATAGAGCAGGGGGATGGTTGATGGACTGAAGATGATCATTGGAGTGGCCTTGGCCATGAAAAGAAAGAAATGGCATGGTACAAAGTTTGATGAAATGTCCCTCATAAAACACTCACAAGCTCATGAGTATACTTTTCAGCACCAAACTGTACGGAGACATACTGTACATTTATAAATGGACATTCTAATTTATTATTTTGTCAATAGTTTGAAATAGCCTTCCTATTTTTTTCCTTAGAATGAGTGATGACTGCTGTGTTGACTGTATCGGATGTACAACCCTCTGTCAGATGACTGAATGAAACATTTATGGACAGATACTAAGAGGGAACTGGGTGGATTTATATATCATAGATTCGATTTGTTTTCATTCCACAAAGTTTGCAGGGTTAGACACAATGTCACACAATGTCATTGGAGTTTGAATTTACTGTGATGTTTTGCTGCACTTCTCACACATGTCAAATGCATTCAAATCAGTGTTTCTGGTTTATTGTGGTGCTGTGTTTGTCCATACTATAATCTCTCGTGGACAGATGCACTGAAAATAAATGGTGGTATCATCTGTCGACAGACTGTTGGATGGGACAACTAACAAGGAACTTTGTACCTAAGCAGATTTTTCTTCAGCGATCATTTGGACATTCAGTTCACGCTGCCTGTTCCGTGGGTAAACGAATGCTCCTACCACTGTCTATCCCAAGCATCTTTGACCTGTGTTTTGGCTTACTGCCCCTCATACTGCTTGTATCCACAGTTCTAACTTGGAGGTTGGTGATCTCCCATCCGTTTAGTAAAGTGCAGCCAAGTTCTCCGCCTCTCTGTTTATCGTACTGGTGCATGTGTGATCAAGCCTGTATTGCTTGTGTGTGCTTGCCATTTCACTGGCAGAGCTTGTTTTCAGGATGAGGGGTGTGGGTTGTGTTTGTGAACTCATTTTAGCTCACAAGCTTGTAGCACAGCTAATACTAGATAGAAAAACACAGCAAAGCTCAATGTGGAAGAGGAATACATATCAAGCACTACACTCCATGAACTACTCAATCAACAAAAACAGTTCTATAAAGATCTAATAGATCTGCAGGAAAATAACTAAGTTCTTCCTGTAACTCTTTATGGATTCTACCAACAAAAGGGTTGATGATCTGTTTAAGGCTGTAATGGAATTTAAACACAGTTTGGAATTTACGCAGTCAGAGGAGGAGGAGCTAAAGGGCGCGAATGTCACCAGGCAAATCGCATTTAAGACCATGTCTGAGGATTTGGCGCTCTTTCAAAGGAGACTACCTCAAAACCAATCAAGGAGCAATAACATTGTAATCGATGGAATTGAGGACGTAAAGGATGTGAAAATTGGCATGAAACAGAAGTCAAGGCCAAGAAACTCCTGGCAGATCAACTCAAACTGGACCCTAAACTCATCGAAAGGAGGAGTGCATAGGAATGGTACTTTCTTCCCCGATGGATGGCCCAGATCTATAGTGGTGAAACTGCTCAGGTTCAAAGACAAGGAGGAGATTCTCAGGAGAGCCAAGTGCCTGAAGGGAACCAAAATCTTCATCAATTAAGACTTCTCCGAAAAGGTACGCCTCAGAAGAAAGGGACTGCTGCCACGACTGCTGCCACGATTGAGGAACGGAAGAAAGGCAACATCACATACCTGAAGTATGGTCATCTGGTCGTTCACCACCCCTCTCGTAGGCCTATGGCAAGTGACTCCGCTATAGTCAACTGAGTTGGCCCACACTGTCACGCTGTCTGTTTCACCTGTCTTTGTGCTCGTGTCCACCCCCCTCCAGGTGTCGCCCATCTTCCCCATTATCCCCTGTGTATTTATACCTGTGTTCTGTTTGTCTGTTACCAGTTCATTTTGTTCGTAAGAACCTACCATCATTTTGTTTCCCTGTTCCTTGCGCCTATTTTCGTGTTTCCCGGTTCTGACCGTTTCTGCTTGCCCTGAGCCTGCCTGTCGTCCTGTACCTTTGCCCAACTACTCTGGATTACCGACCTCTGCCTGACCTGACCCGACCCTGCGCCCGCCTGCTGTCCTGTACCTTACACCCTCTTTGGATTATTGACCCCTGCCTGACCTGACCCTGACCCTGACCCCGCCTGCTTACACCCTCTCTGGATTATTGACCCCTGCCTGCCTTGACCTGTCATTTGCCTGCCCCTGTATAAGAAACAATGTCTGCACCTGGGTCATACCTTAAAACGTGATACAAACACACATTTATTCTACTTTGTCCATGTGTTTCACCTAACCTCATGACCAAAAACACACATTGCTCTAAATGTCATAACCTTCTAAAGTCTTCACTGTTATGTGGACTGTGTCAATGTACATTCCATCGAAAGTGCACCCCATTGATTAAACTAACACAAATGTATGGTTGTATTGGACATGTGAGGCAACACTTGTTTCCGTTCCACAATCTGGATGAATGAGACTGTGTATCTACCTTAGTATGGGAGGACATCAATCCTGATAACATGGTCTTTAACCCATAAGATATTAATGAAGAGAACAATAAATATAAGGATTGTGTTGGGTCAATTCAATCCTTTCATTTGAACATTCGCAGTCTTCCTTAAAATCACAACCACCTTGTTCATTATCTGTCTTCTCTCAATCATTCATTTTTCCCTTGCTGCCCTTACAGAAACATGGTTGACTGAAGAGACTATCATGCTTTATGACATGTCTCCTTATAATGCTATTCACCACTGTACAACATCAAGAGCGGGAGGAGGAATGTCCATTTATGTTGAATTTATGTTGAATCTCTTTTCATAGAAATTCACTCCTGCAGAGTACGCCCTGACCTTCCGGACAGTAGCAGCACCCAGCGGATGGAATGCGCCGGCGCTCCGCACCCTACCGCACCCTATTCAGAAGAGGACAAAGAGGTTTAGACAGAGTTGGCATGCAGAGACGATACCCTCTCCTTGGACGCACTCATCGCAATGGCCATCCATCTGGAAAACCTTCTTGGGGAGCGTCGGCACCCCCCATCGCCTCTCACCCTCCTTCGTTGACCGAGTCAGCCTGAACTCATGGAGGTAGGGGCTGCACGCCTCTCCGCGGTTAAGCGACGTCGTCGGAGACAGCTGGGGCTCTGTCCCTATTGCGGTCAGGAGGGGCACCAGCTTCAACGGTGTCTGGTACGCTCCAACCCAGGGTCCACGAGAGCAGAGGGACGGCCCTGTGATTATCCTTCTCCTGGGTTAGGTGTGAGTATTCCATCATCATAATTTCCCCCCAAACCCTTTTTAGTATCGATTTAACTAGCTGGCTGTCCCTCATGTATTGTTTCTACAGCTGTAGTGGACTCCGGTGATGCTGGGAACTTTATTGACCAGGCCCTTGCCTCCTCCCTGAACATCACCTCATACCCACGCTCCTCTTCGTTTCCGGTTCAAGCGCTGGATAATTGACCAATGGGATATGGGACTATCACACACATTCCAGCACCACTCACCCTCACTGTGGAGTCCAACCATCAAGAAAGCCTTCCTTTCCTCCTCATCAGTGCACCCATACACAAGATCATCCTCTGCCTCCCATGGCTCCAACGCCATAACCCCACCATCTCATGGTCGAGGATGACAATCACGGACTGGGCACCCGAATGCCGGAGGACCTGCTTTCCCTTCCCTTGTGGTTCCATGTCGTTTGAGAGTCCTGTGGTTGCCCTTCAGCCCAACATCCCAGAGGTATACCAAGACCTGCGGGAGGTTTTCTCCAAGACCCGCATCACCTGTCTCCATCCTCATCACCACTGGAACTGTGCCTGCTTGCAGGCTCTGCGCCTCCACAAAGCCGAGTACAGCTGTCGTCGCTGGACATCCAGGTATCACCCGCACTATTCAATCCATCTCTGGAAAGTATTGGTGGCCCACCTTGGAGCAGGATGTCACCCGCACTATTCAATCCATCTCTGGAAAGTATTGGTGGCCCACCTTGGAGCAGGATGTCACTCGCTACGCCAACTCTTGTTTCGTATGTTCCCAAACTAAATCTCCCTGGCACGCTCCAGCAGGGAAACTCCTTCCCCTTCCAGTGCCTCAGTGTCCCTGGTCTCATCTGTCCATTGATTTTGTCACTGATCTCCCCTCCTCTGATGGTTTCAACACCATGTTGGTGGTTGTGGACAGATTCTCTAAATACTGCCATTTTATCCCTCTCTCTGGTCTCCCTACCACTCTCCAGGTCGCTGAGGCATTGTTGCAGCAGGTCTTCTGGCATTATGGCCTTCCGGAGGACATTGTCTCTGACCGTGGCCCCCCAATTCACATCACAGGTATGGAAAGCCTTCATGGAGAAGCTGGGGATCACGGTCAGCCTCAGTTCCGGGTACCAGACTCAGTCTAACGGGCAGATGGAGAGGATGAACCAGGAACTGGGGAGGTTCCTGAGGAGTCACTGCCAGGACAGCAATTCGACCATGAAGGCCTGATTCACGTAGTCTCTTCTGAACAGTTGACGTTGAGATGCGTCTGTTACTTGAACTCTGTGAAGCATTTATTTGGGCTGCAATTTCTGAGGCTGGTATCTCAAATGAACTTATCCTCTGCAGCAGAGGTAACTCTGGGACTTCCTTTCTTGTGGCGGTCCTCATGAGAACCAGTTTCATCATAGCGCTTGATGAATTTTGTGACTGCAATTAAAGAAACTTTCAAAGTTCTTGACATTTTTCGGATTTACTGACCTTCATGACTTAAAGTAAGGATGGACTGTCATTTATCTTTACTTATTTGAGCGGTTCTTGCCATAATATGGACTTGGTCTTTTACCAAATAGGGCTTTCTTCTGTATACCATCCCTACCTTGTCACAACACAACTGATTGATTCAAACGCGTTATGAAAGAAATTCCACAAATTCACTTTTAACAAGGCACACCTGTTAATTGAAATGCATTCCAGGTGATTATTTCATGAAGCTGGTTGAGAGAATGCCAAGAGTGTGCAAAGCTGTCATCAAGGCAAAGGTTGGCTACTTCGAAGAATCTCAAATATAAACTTAAATGGGGCAACCCATTTATGTTGATTATGTTGCGCAATGGAAGCTGTTTTCTGTTGGTGGTGAGCAAACTTGTCCAACAAAAATATAAGATATATTTGCTGTCTTAAGGGGGTTTCATGTTTTAGTTTTAGTTTTTCCATTTTTGTTTTGAGGTTGGACGTAGGTTGGACGTAGGCTGCACCAATTGGTGTCACCTCATAGCACGTAGGCTGCACCAATTGGTGTCACCTCATTAGTCACTATATTTATTTGGCGCTCATGGTGGGTGTCTTTTAGGTTTCAGTTGTTGTTGCTCGTCAACTTTCAGTGAACACCCCCATGAGTGTCTTTCAGAACGCCTCCTCTTTCGTTTTGGTTGTTGTCAATGACTCTTTGTTAGTTCCGCCTTCTGTTCGAGAAACGTTATCTGGTTTCTTCCTGGGGGTACGTAACAATGGGAGTACTGTTGCTTCACACATTGAATGCGTGTGCTTACTGTGACCATCATCCTGATACTAGGTAGCGACTTCCCACGCTGTTGCTGGACAGTAGTGCTTGTCAAGTGGGAGCAATGGGCACTGTGTCCCAGTGTTGTTGCTGTTCATGCCATCCGCATTGAGTAGACTGTATGTGCATGTATCAAGGTGACATCTAGATGGTATATCAATGTTAGTTTTTTCTTGTGTAGGCTGCTATCCTACTTGAAATAAAATCATGGGAGGGGAAAAAAATTGGCACATTAGCTATCGCCAGCGACACGACTATGATACCCTGTAGGTCTCAGGTCAGCATGCATGTCCATACAAGACCATTGCACTAGCCGCCGGCTTATCGGCTCATCGTGCAGCCCAATCAGCCATGGAAAACAGTCTTAAATTGCAATAAATCTGTCCAATTAGCTGATTCGCTTTCTATACATCCACTCCTTTCGACACACCCACTTGCCGGTTGCAGCTACCCATAGTTGAAACAATACCCCTCAGCCATACTCCAACCATTCTCTACATTACTCAAAAGGTCAAGCTGTTCATTTTGGGGGACATACAACATTCTGAAACAAAACAGGCAAAGATCTGAGTCTTGTTGTTGGTTTTCTAACACAAAATGTTTCTGAATAATTAGCCCACAGACTTCCAAAAGGTTAAAGATTCTTTCATCTCCCCTGTTATATGACCTAACTTTAGTTGACTGAGGGATATGCAAATCTTTGAAAACATGACTACATTGATGAAAGGAGACAAGTAAACGATACAAAATGTATTCACAACAATTGGTATCTGGTGCTGTGAACTCAAACACTTCCATGTGGATATACAGTACCCCTTCAAATGCATCTTGACGTCAAATACAAAGTGATCAAAGCATCAAAGATACAATGTGAAATCCATATACTAAACTAATAACTGTCTCAATGTTAATTTTCAAGGGCTTGTAATTTGCTTTGTTGTCATTGGACCTCCTGCTCTGCTTAGTGGGATGAAATGAAAGACCCCTGTGCCATGTTATTCATTGCTATTTAATTGCCTATTTACCACTGACTTTCATATCAACTACTCCCATTATCCAGAGACAGTTAAAACCTGTTGTGAATAATGAGTTCTCGAACATCAGGTGAGCCACACAGAGGACGATACCTACTGTATGTTCTATCTAATTCTGTAGTGCCATACTTAAGCTTCAGTTAACTATGCTACAGTAGCTTCCAACAGGATCCGATGTCACCCCAATTCCATCTAAAATGCTTGAAAGACATGTCATGTCAAACACAGAAGAGGGACCTCTGCCAAAGCTGCCTGGCTGTCACACCCTCTGGTGTCGGCTTCATTCGAAGCCACAAACCTGCAAGTGACAGAGTATCACCTTCTGTGCTGTGTCTCACCCTAGTGCCCCCACACTACAGGGTTGATGAGTACTTGAGCCTCCAGCAGGAGGCACAGAACATGACTTACAAAAAAAAAAAAACCTGGGTAATTGAAACATGTTTTATTCATTTTTTCTTTAAACAATAATGTTGTAACAAGGTTGTGCTGTATGTAGGATGTGTGAGTCCTTCTCTGCCATCAATGAAGGACCAACATAACATAATAGGGCCCATTGCTACTGCAAGGACACCGGTGGTTTGAGGCACTACAGTGGATAGTATAACAAAAACATAACATTGAATGTAATCATGTAGAATAACCTCTAACCCCACTTGGACTAGTTTGATATGTCTTAATATTCACCCAGACCTTGGGCATATGCAAAACCCACACAGGCACCTGGCCTTGGCTTGATAGAACTCCACAATTGATTTAATTTTAGATGACTCAAGCTGTTCAGCAGCACTGTAGGTGTCCTGGAGGGGTACAACTCATCTGTAGGAGTACTTCATGGACATCTGAGAGCTCTTGGCATAGTGAGTGAGCAAGAGAGACAGATATTATTGAGTCCTCCAGGGTGAGGTATCAGGGCCAGGGGAGTCTACTGGACTTAGCTCTCAAATCCTCTGGCCGGGGAAGAGTGTGAAGTAACACCAGGTGGAGGAGTGGGAGTATTAGCAGACGGGAGAAGAAGAAGGGCAGCTTTGGCTTGAACAGAGCCAAGAAGCAATCATATCAAGAGTCATCCCATTTAAATTGAGATGTCAAAGGGGAGATGGAGAGGTCTGGAGAAGTGCACTCACCTCGTATCATCAACATGTCTATTTTGACAGACAAAATAATGTTTTTCACATTCAGGCAACAGATTGTGTTTACCCTGTCTCGTTACCGAAAAACTCTGCCCCCTCCTGCTGCTCTGTTTATGTGAATGCGAATAAAACATCTATTTTTTAATGTCTGCAGTATCATTGACCATTTCATCTTATTGCTGCAAAATTCTGTTGTTTCACAACACTCAAATGAATGTCACTTAGCGAAGCAGTAGGGAGAGCGTGGGCTGTGTTAGTGGAACAATTTAACTACTGAGTATCGACCCCAAGGTTGTTTTCATGTCCTGTTCCTGTATGAGTGTGCATGCGATTAAGTGTTTTAGTGATTTGCGACATGGACCATGTTGTGATTTGGACCATGTTGTGCTTATCTGTGAATGAATGATGGCTGGCTCTGCTATGATGAGCTCATTTGAGTGTGCCTAGCAGTGTTACATAATTACGGAGACATGCGCCGATGGCTAATCAGTCAATCATTCACCTGGAATCGGCACTGTCTGGTCGCGTACCAAGTGCCTCTTTGTCCCAGACACTACATGAAAGACGCCCATAGAATCACTAACCTGGCAAAGTTTCAATGTTTCCCATGCAGTTTGGATGGAAGTGGATCCAAAGTCTGGTGATTTCTATCAAAGCAAGCTGTGATAATGGTGTTAGGAATATAGTCATCTCCACTTAGACGCGTGGCATTGTGGAGCACTGTTGATGCAGAAAGGCAGACCGGACTTTACAGACAATAACTGTATTTCTGTGTTTTCCCAAATCATAAGGTGACAGGTTGTCTGGAGAAGAGAAATCAATGCATCACTAAATGTCTCATCACCAAACCCTTTCTATTCACATATCAATCTGACCATGTCCTACATATTAACATTACCCCAAGCAAAGAAAAACATATTTCTGATTCTTTCTGCATGAACTTGATCATTAGACCCTAGCCTTATGCCTCATTCAATCAGCACCACATGTCATCCTGATTACCCTGCTTGCTTGGACATGCACGATACATATATCAATATTCTTGATTTTAGCTACAGTATCATGGATGTCTGATTGGTTTCATCACACACCTCTCGCTCACACAGCTCTTAAGATACATTTCCCCATGATTATAAATAGCTTCTAATTAGCTCCAGCCATGGGCAACAGAGTTGTTCATCAAACAGGGACCATGGTGCTCTGAAGCCCTTTTTACACTGCAGATTTATGGAGAAATCAGGAGGACTCAATTTGAAAATCACTTTCTTTTTTTAAACGATGGAATTCATTTTCCCATTTTTTATCAGTTCTGAAATAATTCTGCTGTGGTGGAATCAATTTCCTTTGTGGATTCTGTGAACTATAAAAATAGTAACTTCAGTATTTAACCTCACCTCACTTTTCAAGTTCCGTTACATAAGTGTGGTAACAGTTGGTAAATAAAATCTATGAACAACAGCTACTTTCGGAACATTTCCAACTCGGTGTAACCATTTGTAAATGGACGTAACACGTTTGAATATAATATATAAAATGAATAACCTTCCTCTGGTTGGCTGAATCAGATCCCTCAATCTACACTCATTATCTGTACATGGGCCAGATTGATTGGTTCCTCCATTTTACACAACACCTATTGGTCAGTAACATAAAAGAGAACTACTACCTAATTAGACCTAATGGTCTATCAATAGCTTAATGAAGTGCTTTCATATCTGTCCACCATGCATGAGCACGTCTCATATCTGATTTCCCTGTGACCTACAAAAAGCCACGCGGTTGGTAATCTCTTCCTTCTCCCAGAGGAAGACTTGCCTCCAAGCATTTCTTTGGGTAAATGCTCATTCAATTTCACATTTGAGAAAGAATGAGGTGAAAGGGGGAAGGAGACACAGACAGACAGGCAGACAGAGAGATAGAGAGAGACTCATTCTAGATCATTGTGATGTTTAAATGACAACGAGAGACTGTATAGTAAGTACATGCATATAGACTGTAGGTTGGCATTGGTGTATTTTATGGCAAGCCGGGTCAATCTGTTCTCACACATCTGACAGGACATAATGGAGCCCAAGGGCTCCAACAGAACTACTAATAGATAGCCTCTTGATTACAAAGAAAATCCTATAATTTGAGGGAGGTAAATAATGTTTAGTCAGTATTTAGATGGTTTTGTACACCACACTGGCTTTACTATTGCAACATTTATTTGTAAACATATTGGTTTGCTCAACATCCCATTGACTTACAGTTGAAGCAACAGAGGATTCTTTTAACAGGGACAAACAGTTTATACTTCACTCACATCAAAAACATGAACAAACACCGCCATGCACCCCTCAAAGACATGTTGCACCTATCATTTCCTAATGATAAAAACGCCTACACTGCCAGGGAGAGCTCTCAATCAACAGCTTCAAAGAGTTTTTGAAGATATTTATTTGGAATATACAGGTATTCGGCCAAAATAAAGAAAATACTTGAGAGTAAATGAGGGATACCAAGTATATTTAATGCAGGTGTTTCCATACAGTGGTGTTTCCTGAGTTAATTGAGCAATTGACATCCCATCATGCTTAGGGTCATGAATAAAAATGCTCAGTTGCCCATTATTTTGGCTACCGTAGCTAGAAGAAGAGATCTGTGACTTTGAAAGAGGGTTTTCAAAGGAAGGGTGCCTGCCTGCCTGCCTGCCTGCCTCAATCACCAGATCTAAACCCAAATTAACACTTATGGGAAATTGTGGAGCGGCGCCTGAGACAGCGTTTTCCATCACCATCAACAAAACACCAAATTATGGAAGTTCTCATGGAAGAATGGTGTTGCATTCCTCCAATAGAGTTCCAAACACTTGTAAAATCTATGTCAAAGCACATTGACATTGTTCTGGTGGCTCGGTGGCCACCAGAACAACCCTTTATGTTGGGGTTTCCTATATTTTGGCAAGTAACTGTATATGTTTTACATTCTGCATCTGGATTCCCAACAGTCATATGAACACATCTTCCTCTTTCAGTCTGTTCACCCCCACCATAGGCTCTGGCCAATTCCATGGTAACAGAATCATACTGAGATTGTGATTTTTCACTTTATAATGTATGCCAAACAAAAACCATTAATTTCAAAACTTAAGAAACCATACAACTCTACTTTGCTTACCTGGCAAGACAGTAGCTCCAGTAGTTATTGGGCGCGATCCGCTGCCCAGGCGTTACTGACGCATGCCAGATCTTACAACTCCTGGATAGGTATTTTAAGTATCAGCTAACCACATCATATGTTATAGCAATCTGTCAGACGATGACAGTTGATGATGTGGCATGCAACCATTGGTTGATGCATTCAACGTCTGAGCAGGGGAACGCGACTATTACCTCATCAAAAACTAAAGTTATACCACACATGGATTTCAATACCTTAACCATAAAACATTTTATGAAAAAGGCTTGATTGATTAGGAACCCATTTATTGACAAATTAACCAATAACAATCCATTAATAAAATCAATCAACACACACCTTCTGCAGTAAGAAATATTTTACTTATTCCTACATATAACTACTGGAAAGAGAAATAACTTCCGGCACCGACAGAGATCGCCGCCTCGCTTCGCGTTCCTAGGAAACTAATACTGTACATTATGTTTAATTGTTTCTATTTCTCCTCCTCCCTCCTATGGTGATGATATGGCTTCACAATGCCTCACCAGTAGTTGTATTTCATGTCCTGCAAATAAGTCACGTCAACACAAAGGCACTAAACTCAATGGGACACCAAACAATTGGACAGATTGCCTGCCTGTCAGTGTTTGCCAGAGCGGTCAAGTCTGCTCAATGGATGGATTTCAAATCCCTTTTGTGTGTCTGTCCTTTCTGAGGTTTTTAATGCCTTTGAAAAGTATAGTCCTCAGATTTCATTATAACAAGTATTGATTCCCAACACCTCACAGGACCATCACCACCTCTCCCTCCTGGCCCTCTCTGGGCTGCCTTGCTAATCACTGCATGACTAAAGCTGAAGCAGAAACAGATAAGACGTCATGAGGGATATTCAGCACTGTGATATGGAAAGAGAGACGCAGGGAAGATTATTTTGGAGCTATTAACAGACTGTGAGCAGTGAATAAACATCCTGCTCTTGCTATTGCCACAGGGTGAGCAGTGAGCATCATTCCCAGGAGCTGTCACATATACGAACACTGAATAAACAATCATTGACTACTAAGTATCTGTTTTCTATGGAGTGGCATACAATGTTTGTACATCCCAATAGCGTTTAAAGCAGTGAAGTGCAGGAAACAATTTTTTTTATTTATTTCACCTTTATTTAACCAGGTAGGCTAGTTGAGAACAAGTTCTCATTTACAACTGCGACCTGACAAATATAAAGCAAAGCAGTGCGACACAAACAATAACACAGAGTTACACATGGAATAAACAAGAGTTCAGTCAATAACACAATATCATTTATTTTTTGTCTATATACAGTGTGTGCAAATGCCCGTGAGGAGGTAAAGCAATAAATAGGCCATCGTAGCGAGGTAATTACAATTTTGCAGATTAACACTGGAGCGATAGATGAGCAGATGGTGATGTGCAAATAGAAATGCTGGTGTGCAAATGAGCAGAAAAGTAAATAAAAACAATATGGGGATGAGTTAGGTAGGTTGGGTGGGCTATTTACAGATGGACTATGTACAGCTGCAGCAATCGGTTAGCTGCTCAGATAGTTGATGTTTAAAGTTAGTGAGGGAAATATAAGTCTCCAGCTTCAGCGATTTTTGCAAATTGTTCCAGTCATTGGCAGCAGAGAACTGGAAGGAAAGGAGGCCAAAGGAGGTGTTGGCTTTGGGGATGACCAGTGAGATATACCTGCTGGAGCGCGTGCTACGGGTGGGTGTTGTTATCGTGACCAGTGAGCTGAGATAAGGCGGAATATTCAATAATCTCATAGGAAGACGGATTTTTAACATGTTTGTGTCAGTGTTTAGTGATTACTTGCATTAACTGATGCATTAAAGGGTCATTTACACTGGCCCTTTGCTGCCAAATTAACAAGGTAGTGGGCTGAGTGTCCTCTCTTGTGCAAACGGACAAGTAATCCTGTTAAAATGATTCACCTTTAAATAGTATTGCCAGCTTTGTGAAATTAGATAGTTACACTGGACATTAAGTTTACACTGAAAAACAGCCCGAGGTTTATGGCATCAGTAACCGGAAATGCCTCCTGTTGTTGGACGATAATCCTACAGGACAAGCTGCACCAGGTGATAATGTTGTGATGGTTTTGACAAAAGACAGGACCTTGTGTGTATACAGTAACAGGGGGACATGGTTCTGAACCACAAAACCAGTGACCTGGTCTCCCTACAGAGAGGGATAAAGTCCACTATCAATGGTTTTACCCTGCATGGTCTTCAGCCTGATAGAAATAATCAGGGATGGAGCTCACTCAATTTTGTACATGGTGTCATACTGCCCCCTACCTCAAACAGAGGTCATACAAGCAGGAAAAAATGTGTTGTATGTACAGAAGAGAATAACATAGGGGAGCACAGTACTTATATATCACTGATCTGAACTGTCAGTTTTGTTCAAATTAGTATTATTACAATGTCATTACCTACTAAGGTGTTGCAAAATCAGACACAGCAGTCATCTGTTTTAGAGATATGATCTCTGTTTTGTGCAATCTACTGCACATAAAAATAAAATACAAAATCTAAGACAGCAGTTGTTCATGACTGCAGACCTCTTGTCAAACTGATACATCCTGATAACTAGTTATATTCATGAATCATAGAAGTTTTAGATTGAACCTTTCTGTATATACTCTATAGCAGTGGTTCCCAACCAGGGTACTAGGACCCCTTGGGGTACTTGGTTTATTCATAAGGGGTACTTGAGAAGCCTCATGAGATCATAGGCCTACTAGTAAAATGTGGCGGTACCTCTCGGGTACTCCAGGCAGAGCTAAATTTAGTTGGTTGGTACAGTAACCAAAAAAGGTTGGGAAACACCACTGCTCTATAGGACTGAGACTACACGTGTACAACCACATGGTGGCAATATTGATCAATTTATCAAGCCCTGTTCTGTACAGGCGATATGTTTCAACCTGAGGTTCAGCAGTAAATACATCTGAATCCCTTCAGGTCGAAGCGCTTCTCACCCGTAATGTTTGCACAGCGGTGACGAACACGGGATATTCTTCTTCTTCTTCTGTGGATTTTATATGGTGGTTGGCAACCAACTTTAAGGTGTATTACCACCACCAACTGGACTGGATTGTGGACCAGAGACACGGAAGGTCTAAATCCTACCCAATATTCTCATTTCCCTAAGGAAACAAAATACATAATTAAATACTAAATCCCCGGTTTTTATCAACCCCTTGGCTGCTGATTACCGATTGACAATTCCAACATTAGCATGTTTAAGATTCTGCTTGGTGATAACATCCACCTCCTCATTCCCTCTACTCCCACATCACAAATACGCCTATCTGTCTCAACCTATACAAGCACTGCAAAACCTCATACAATACATCCTGTCTGCTCAGAGACACAAAATAATTTAAGCTCATCAGCGCTGCACAGGAGTCAGAGCAGATGACAACCCTGCCAGGCCTCACCTCCTCCACCCACTCTAGGGCCAAGAGTATGGCCAGCAACTTCATTGTGTAAACAGATAAATTATCCATTGCTCTTTTTGTCTCTGCCACCTTCAACTCAGGAACACTAAAAGCTGCACCTCTCCTCCCTTGTCCTTAGATCCATCTGTGAATATATTCAAGAAAGCATGGTTAGCTATTGTGTTCTTAAATATTCACTTATAACGGAATCTACTCCTTCCTCAACAGCTCTTACCCTCTCAAGCAACATAGATCTATCACTGTCGGAGGGAGCAACCAAGGTGGTATAGCAGGAAGAACCACAGAGGGGCTAAACTCCCCTCCAAAGAACCCCATCTCTCTCCCCCTGCCATTGCCTATCCACCCAAAACTTTATTCAGATTTTGCACTCAGGTGGAGTACCTTTTTTATAGGATTTGTAACCTTACGTCCTTGTAGATTTACCCAATATGTCATGGCTAGCTGTTGTTTACTTAACTTTAACGGCATCTCTCCCAACTCTACCTGCATCACTGCCACCGGGGAGTTGCTGAGGGCTCCACAACACATTCTTAGGACTTGGGCCTGGATTACATCTAGCTTTTTTAAAGATGTTAAAGATGCTGCTGCTGATCCATATGATACACTTCCATAATCAGTGATGACCTTAACGGCGCTATAAATAGCATTTTCAACGCCATTCTATCTGCCCCCCACTCCATTCCTGACAGGCAGCGCATCACATTCAATATTTTATTTCCTTTGACAAATACTGTTAATATGCTCCGCCAATGTTATTCGAGTGTCAAACCAGACCCCCAGGAACTTAAACACTCCCAACCTCCCCAGATTCCTTCCATACAACTTCAAGTATATTTCTTCCCCAACCTTCCTTCTAGAAAAAAACACAGTCTGTGTTTTCTCGACTGAAAACTTGAAGCCCACCTGAGGGACCACTGCTCAACTTCACTGATCACTTCTTGAACTCTCCTGGCTGTATGGGTAGTTGCGTGTAGTCATGGACGCCAAGGGAAGCCTCCCCCCAAAAATGACCAAGATTTTTTTTACATTATAAAATCTTTTGCCAATTTTCCTTCATTTCGCAAGAGGCTGAATGTACCTCACAGGAGAAAGCATCCGAGCGAGCAAAACAGTATCCCTCTGTCTCTACCAGTGGTGTAAAGTACTTAAGTAAAAATACTTTAAAGTACTGCTTAAGTCGTTTTTGGAGGTATCTGTACTTTACTTTACTATTTATATTTTTGACAACTTTTACTTTACTACATTCCTAAAGAAAATTATGTACTTTTTACTCCATATATTTTCCTTGACACCCAAAAGTACTCGTTACATTTTGAATGCTTATCAGGACAGAAAAATTGTAAAATCCACGCACTTACCAAGAGAACATCCCTGGTCAGCCCAACTGCCTCTGATCTGGCAGACTCCCTAAACAAACATGCTTTGTTTCTAAATTATGTATGAGTGTTGGAGTGTGCCCCTGGCTATCCATAAATAAATAAATAATATAAGGAATCTGAAATGATTTATACTTTTACTTTCAATACTTAAGTATACATAAACCAAATATGTTTTGACTTTTACTCAAGTAGTATTTTACTGGGTGACTTACACTTTTACACATATTTATTGCAAAGTGAAACTTAAAGAAAAAACAATAAATCAATAATCAAACAACTAAAAGTGACTACATGGTGCACATGCACAAACACAAAACAATATCCCACAAACACAGGTGGGAGAAATATCTACTTAAATATGATCTCCAATTAGAGACAACGATTACCAGCTGCCTCTAATTGGGAATCATAAAACATAGAAAATATAAACTAGAACACAACATAGACATTTTAAACTAGAATACCCCCTAGTCACACCCTGACCTACTACACCATAGAGAAACAAGGGCTGATGTCACAGATAATGTCATCCGCAAACATTGACCTCCCAATATCAGGTCCCACTCGGGAGAATACATCTTGAATCATAATGGAGAACAACAAAGGACTAATGACACTTCCATGCGGAGTACCATTATCTAGCTCATAGCTGTCTGACATAGAGCTTATCACCCTCACATCTATTGATCGCCCAAAAATAAAATATTTTATACAATTAATAACACTTCCTTCAACCCCCATGATATCCAGCTTGATAAGCAGGCCTTCCTTCCACATCATATCATAGGCCTTCTCTACATTGAAGAAAACAGCTACCACCACCTACTTACAGTGCCTTGCGAAAGTATTCGGCCCCCTTGAACTTTGCGACCTTTTGCCACATTTCAGGCTTCAAACATAAAGATATAAAACTGTATTTTTTGTGAAGAATCAACAACAAGTGGGACACAATCATGAAGTGGAACGACATTTATTGGATATTTCAAACTTTTTTAACAAATCAAAAACTGAAAAATTGGGCGTGCAAAATTATTCAGCCCCCTTAAGTTAACACTTTGTAGCGCCACCTTTTGCTGCGATTACAGCTGTAAGTCGCTTGGGGTATGTCTCTATCAGTTTTGCACATCGAGAGACTGAAATTTTTTCCCATTCCTCCTTGCAAAACAGCTCGAGCTCAGTGAGGTTGGATGGAGAGCATTTGTGAACAGCAGTTTTCAGTTCTTTCCACAGATTCTCGATTGGATTCAGGTCTGGACTTTGACTTGGCCATTCTAACACCTGGATATGTTTATTTTTGAACCATTCCATTGTAGATTTTGCTTTATGTTTTGGATCATTGTCTTGTTGGAAGACAAATCTCCGTCCCAGTCTCAGGTCTTTTGCAGACTCCATCAGGTTTTCTTCCAGAATGGTCCTGTATTTGGCTCCATCCATCTTCCCATCAATTTTAACCATCTTCCCTGTCCCTGCTGAAGAAAAGCAAGCCCAAACCATGATGCTGCCACCACCATGTTTGACAGTGGGGATGGTGTGTTCAGCTGTGTTGCTTTTACGCCAAACATAACGTTTTGCATTGTTGCCAAAAAGTTCAATTTTGGTTTCATCTGACCAGAGCACCTTCTTCCACATGTTTGGTGTGTCTCCCAGGTGGCTTGTGGCAAACTTTAAACAACACTTTTTATGGATATCTTTAAGAAATGGCTTTCTTCTTGCCACTCTTCCATAAAGGCCAGATTTGTGCAAACCACTGATTGTGGTCCTATGGACAGAGTCTCCCACCTCAGCTGTAGATCTCTGCAGTTCATCCAGAGTGATCATGGGCCTCTTGGCTGCATCTCTGATCAGTCTTCTCTCCTTGTATGAGCTGAAAGTTTAGAGGGACGGCCAGGTCTTGGTAGATTTGCAGTGGTCTGATACTCCTTCCATTTCAATATTATCGCTTGCACAGTGCTCCTTGGGATGTTTAAAGCTTGGGAAATCTTTTTGTATCCAAGTCCGGCTTTAAACTTCTTCACAACAGTATCTCAGACCTGCCTGGTGTGTTCCTTGTTCTTCATGATGCTCTCTGCGCTTTTGACGGACCTCTGAGACTATCACAGTGCAGGTGCATTTATATGGAGACTTGATTACATACAGGTGGATTGTATTTATCATCATTAGTCATTTAGGTCAACATTGGATCATTCAGAGATCCTCACTGAACTTCTGGAGAGAGTTTGCTGCACTGAAAGTAAAGGGGCTGAATAATTTTGCACGCCCAATTTTTCAGTTTTTGATTTGTTAAAAAAGTTTGAAATATCCAATAAATGTCGTTCCACTTCATGATTGTGTCCCACTTGTTGTTGATTCTTCACAAAAAAATACAGTTTTATATCTTTATGTTTGAAGCCTGAAATGTGGCAAAAGGTCGCAAAGTTCAAGGGGGCCGAATACTTTCGCAAGGCACTGTATTTGCCTGTGCCTTCCGTATGACTCACTCGAGGCACAGTACAGGATTCATCATTGCCCTGCCTTTCCTGAATCCACTTTGATCTGGTGACATTAGTCCTATACTCGCCAGAAAGTAAGTCAGCCTTTCCGTTATCATCCTTTCCTTAAGTTTACATACATGAGATGTCAACTAGTAGGGTCTTTCCCTGGTTTCTGTATCGGCACCACTACAGCCTGCTTCCAACATCCAGGCATGTTCCCTTCCTGCCACACTTTATTGTAAAGGCCCAATACTTTCCCCATTGCAGTGTGACTGAGATGAGCTATCATGATATAAAACATATCATCCTTCCCAGGAGATGTTACCCCAGCTTTAGCTAATGCTCTCTTCATCTCAGCCAACATAAAAGTGGCATTCAATGCATCCTCCACCCTCTCTCTCTGATCCAGGACTCCTGGATGTTTTCCTCTGACCCTCTCTCTCCCACGCTGCCCCTCTTCTGTCAGATTATTTGAGCTGTGCAACTTCACAAATGCATGGGCTAACAACAGCCTTCTCCATATCTCTCACTGCAACAATCTCCCCACTTTTCAGCACAGGGAGATCCTAATCTTGTCTGACCCTACTCATCCTCTTAATCATCCCCCACACCTCTCCCACAGAACCGGCGCCAACACTCCCTCTTAGCTGTCCTAATGATCCTCCTTACTATGGCTTGTGCTTGTTTACTGAATCAGGTGCTGGTAATTCTGGAACCTTTTCAACATTTTGAAGGCCCTGTTGCTACTCTTCACAGCTTCTCTACACTCTTCAGTCCACCAGGGAACTGTGTTGCTCTTTTCCCCCCTGTACCCATAGGAATCACCTTGTGGCCCCTTCTATTGCTCTTCTTACTCCATTATTCACTGTTTCTATATCTGAATTGAGATCAACCTAAGACAGCTCCTGTTCACTCAACTCCTGAAACTGACCCCTCTCCACAAATATCCATCTCCTCAATCCATTTCCTACTGAATCTTCCACCCTCGTTCCTACAGTACACATGATAGGATAGTGATCACTATCCTCTGTAGATTCCTCCAAAACCTCCCAACTGCATCTGCCTGCCATTGAACTTCAGATCAGAGTAAGCTTTAGAGCAGATTAATTTCCAGTTACTGGGTCAAATCCTGGTTCCCCTCCTGTTATTAAGACTCACAAGCCATTTATCATCAAGTACTTCCTCCAACAGTTGTCCGTAACCCTACCCAGAGCGTACAATGAGCATTAAAATCCCCACACTACATTATCTGTCTCCTATCTTGACCTTCTACATTCCCGAGGGCCAGCAACTCTAGTCTCTTACACGGGTTGTAAAAGATCACTAATACCATATTCCCCCCTCCCAACCACACCTCTACCACTACATTCTCCTGTTCAACTCCCTCTCCCACCAACCCTCCTCCCCTGCCACCCTATCGCTACGGACTGCAACTTAACCTTAACCTTAACCGTATTAAATCTAGAGTAGGTTTACGCCATGGCTAGTAATTCCTCAAGAAACTGTTTGAACTTTTCCCCATTAGCTATCAAACTTCTGGCATTGAAGGATTAATACATGATTCCTGGCTTAACTGATTCTCAATCTTATCAAATCAAATTGTATTGGTCACATACACATATTTAGCAGATGTTATTGTGGGTGTAGTGAAATGCAGTAGTATCTAACAATTCACAACAATGCACACAAAAGTAAAAGAATAGGACGAGCAATGTCTGAGTGGCATTGACTAAAATACAGTAGAGTACAGTATATACATATGAAATGAGTAAAACAGTATGTAAACATTATTAAAGTGACTAGTATTCAATTTAAAGTAGCCAGTGATTCCACGTCTATGTACATAGAGCAGCAGCCTCTAAGGTGCAGGGTTGAGTAACCGGGTGGTAGCCGGCTAGTGATGGCTATTTAACAGTCTGATGGCCTTGAGATAATAGCTGTTTTTCAGTCTCTCGGTCCCACGCCTTCTGGATAATTGTGGGGTGAACAGGCCGTGGCTCGGGTGGTTGATGTCCTTGATAATCTTCTTGGCCTTCCTGTGACATTCAGTGTTGTAGGTTTCCTGGAGGGAAGGCAGTGTGCCCCCGGTGATGCGAGGACCCAGCTAAGGATACCGTGCTTGCGGGTGGTGCAGTTTCCGTACCAGGCAGTGATACAGCCCAACAGGATGCTCTTAACTGTACATCTGTAAAAGTTTGTGAGGGTCTTAGAGGCCAAGACAAATTTCTTAAGCCTCCTGAGGTTGAAGAGTCATTTTTGCACCTTGTTCACCACACTATCTGTGTGGACCATTTCAAATTGTCATTGATGTGTACGCCACGGAACTTGAAGCTTTTCACCTTCTCCACTGCGGTCCCATTGATGTGGATAGGGGCATGCTCTCTCTGTTGTCTCCTGAAGTCCCCGATCAGCTCCTTTGTTTTGTTGACGTTGAGGGAGAGGTTATTTTCCGGGCACCACTACGCCAGGGCGCTCACCTCCTCCCTGTAGGCTGTCTCGTCATTGTCGGTAATCAAGCCTACTACTGTTGTGTTGTCTGCAAATCTGATGATTGAGTTGGAGGTGTGCATGGCCACGCAGTCATTGGTGATTAGGGAGCACAGGTGGGGGATGACCACACACCCTTGTGGGGCCCCTGTGTTGAGGATCAGCATAGTGGAGGTGTTATTTCCTCCCTTCACCACCTGGGAGTGGCCCGTCAGGAAGTCCAGGACCCAGTTGCACAGGGCGGAGTTCAGACCTTGGGCCCTGAGCTTTATGATGAGCTTGGAGGGCACTATGGTGTTGAAGGCTGAGCTATAGTCAATGAACAGCATTCTTACATAGGTATTCCTCTTGTCCAGATGGGATTGTGCATTGCAATGGCGATTGCGTCAGCTGTTGATCTAGTGGGGAGGTATACAGATTGAAGTGGGTCTAGGGTGTCAGGTAAGGTGGAGATTATATAATCCTTAACTAGCCTCTCAAAGCACTTCATGATGACAGAAAGCGGGCAAAGAAAGTGTTTAGCTTGTCTGGGAGCAACACGTGGCTGGTATTCCCTTTTGTAATCCGTGATTGTCTGTATACCCTGCCACATATGTCTCGTGTCTGAGCCGTTGAATTGCAACTCCACTTTGTCTCTGATTTTAGTAACGTTTTGCCTGTTTGATTGCCTTACAGAGGGAGTAATTACACTGTTTGTATTCAACCATATTCTCAGTCACCTTGCCGTGGTTAAATGTGGTGGTTCGCTCTTTCAGTTTTGCACGAATGCTGCCATCTATCTATGGTTTTTGGTTTGGGTAGGTTTCATATTGGGAACAACCTCCCCTATATACTGAACTCAGTCACTGTGTCTGTGTATACGTCAATGTTATTCTCAGATCCGGAACATATCCAAGTACTCGTGATCAAAACTATCTTGAAGCATGGATTCTGATTGGTCAGACCAGCATTGAATAGACTTTAGCACCGGTGCTTCCTGTTTGAGTTTCTGCCTATATGAAGGGAGGAGCAGAATGGAGTCGTGATCTGATTTGCCGAGGGGGAGGGCAGGGGAGGGCCTTGTAGCCATCCATAAGGGAGAGTAACAACGTTCAAGAGTTGTTGTAGCGCAAGTACTACAGGCAATTGTTGATAGAACTTCGGTAGCATTTTCCTCTAATTAGCTTTGTTAAAATCCCCAGCTACAATAAATGTAGTTTCCAGTCTGTGAATCACGCTTCATCATCTATCTGGCAGTCCGGTGGACTAATCTGGGTTTTGGCGGATGCCAGAAGAACGCTTTCTGCCCCAATGCATAGTGCCAACTGTAATGGTTGGTGGAAGAGGACTAATGGTCTGGGGCTGGTGTTCATGGTTCGGGCTAGGCCCCTTCGTTCCAGTGAAGGGACATCTTAACGCTACAACATATAATGACATTCTAGACGATTCTGCGCTTCCAACTTTGGGGCAACAGTTTGGGGAAGGCCCTTTCCTTTTTCAGCATGACAATGCCCCTGTACCAAAGCGAGGTCCAAACAGAAATGATTTGTCGAAATCCACCAAAGAACTTGACTGGCCTGCACAGAGCCCTGAACTCAACCCCAGTGAACACCTTTGGGATGAATTTGAACACCGACTGCGTGCGAGGCCTAATCGCCCAACATCAGTGCCCGACCTCACTAATGCTCTTGTGGCTGAATAGAAGTAAGTCCCCCCAGCAATGTTCCAACATCTAGTGGAAAGCCTTCCCAGAAAAGTGGAGGCTGTTATAGCAGCAAAGGGGTGACCAACTCCATATTAATGCCCATGATTTTGGAATAAGATGTTAAACGAGCAGGTGTCCACATACACTACGACCATAAAGTATCTCCTAGTCTGACCATTATTTCTGTTCCAGCTAGCTAATATACATAATGTTAGTAGAACATTTCACCACTAGACACTATTTTGGGTGTTTTCCCAGGCTCCCTACATATTTCTGATTGATGCGGGGGTGTTTCAGACATAATTATACACTATAGCTGTATTTTTTATTTATTTTTAGAGCCAGGAGAGTTCAACAAATTACATCATTTGTGGATTGAGCCTGCTGTCTGATCTAAAAAATAAAAAAATGATGTCTAAAAATGAGCGAGTAGATATGGTTGTAGATATGGTTGTTTTTATTCAATGGAGCCATTGGACTTGTCTCAACGATGTTCCTATCTGGCAGGACATTGTAGGATATATAGGTTGACTCATTTTCCCTGGTTTTGTAAAGACTACAGCCTGACGTGAGCCCTATTTCATTGTTCCCTCCAACGAAGACAGGCTTTTCAAACCGGGGGCATTACTAGTTTACAGGTTCATGGGAGCTATGTTACCATGCACTGTCTATCCGAGATTGCTAAATAATTAGCTACAATGGCTACTTCTGATGATTCGTCTTTCTGAGAAAAGCTGGACGACTAAACATTTGTTTAATGTTCTTTTGCATAGGAACATACAGCCCTATTTATTTCAGCTGGAATTCACTGAAGAGGTGTTGAGAGCGCAAGAAAAAGACCAGTAATTAGCGTCGGCAGGAGGGCAAAAGACAAACCAATACGTTTTTTTGCTGTCGGTAGCTAGCTAGCAATATAACCTCTCATTTTACACGAGGCAGTGTTGTTCAGTAAAGTACAATTTAGTGATTGATTCGGTTTAACGAGACTTGCTAGTACCACTGCAAGCCAAGATAGCCAAGTTTAGCTAGCGAGCTTTGTTTGCTATACCTAAAATATATTTCAGTCTAATGTTATAGCTAGATAGCTAACTAGCTCATTAGGAGCAAAACTGGATAAATTCTTTGATGATGATGACAAAGAGTAAAGGATTGACTTTAGCTTTATAACTCATTAGTCTTACAGTAACTATACTTGTGTGTTGGAGCTGTCTAGCTAATGCTACACCATGCTGCTACAGTAGGAATAAAGACAGTACACAACGATTGCCTATTAATGTCTAATAGCGTTTTGTATTTCTCTCACACGCTTGGATACAAAGAAGTTGAGGACTCTCAAGAGGAGATGTGAAAGTTCCCATAACAACAATCTCCCCTCGTATCAAAGTGACAACGAACTTCTCACTTTACCACCCAAATACCCCATATGCAAGTATTCCCTTTATGGAACTGTAGTATTTATTATAGTCATGAGTAGTATATTTTTATTGTACAGTATAAATGTCATATATTGCCATAACTGTCCCTGCATACTGCTGTGCAAACTCATGTTGGTCTCCAGAGCAAATAAACTTTGTCTTGAATACAAGCCGCGTCTACACATAATAGACATAATTTTCCTTCCTCGTGATGCCATCTATTTTGTGAAGTGCACCAGTCCCTCCTGCAGCAAATCACCCCCACAACATGATGCTGCCACCCCCGTGCTTCATGGTTGGGATGGTGTTCTTCGGCTTGCAAGCCTCCCCCTTTTTCCTCCAAACAGAATGATGGTCATTATGGCAAAACAGTTCTAGGACATTTCTCCAAAAAGTACGATCTTTATCCCCATGTGCAGTTGCAAACAGTAGTCTGGCTTTTTTTTATGGCGGTTCTGGAGCAGTGGCTTCTTCTTTGCTGAGTGGCCTTTCAGGTTGATGTCGATATAGGATTAGTTTTACTGTGGATATAGATACCTTTGTACCTGTTTCCTCAAGCATCTTCACAAGGTCATTTGCTGTTGTTCTGGGATTGATTTGCACTTTTCACACCAATTTTGTTTCTGAGGTCTTGGCTGATTTATTTAGATTTTCCCATGATGTCAAGCAAAGAGACACTGAGTTTGAAGGTAGGCCTTGAAATACATCCACAGGTACACCGCCAATTCACTCAAATTATGTCAATTAGCCTATCAGAAGCTTCTAAAGCCATGACATCATTTTCTGCAATTTTCCAAGCTGTTTAAAGGCACACTAAGTTGACTGTATGTACATTTCTGACCCACTGGAATTGTGATACAGTGAAATAATCTGTCTGTAGACAATTGTTGGAAAGATTACTTGTGTCATGCACACAGTAGATGTCCTAACCGACTTGCCAAAACTATAGTTTGTTAACAAGAAATGTGTGTAGTGGTTGAAAAACGAGTTTTAATGACTCCAACCTAAGTGTATATAAACTTCCGACTTCAACTGTACAAGAGTTAGCAATATCTATACCACAATTCAAACTATGTATTCTACATTATACTATAACATCAGTCTAACTTAATATGGATGTTGTATATTGTGTTGGTTGAATGTTCCAGGCAGGTTCCCAAATGTTCTTTAGCTGGTGAACTTATTCTTGTGTTGGGTAATGGCAGCTGGTTTAGAAGATGTTGGCACTGAGGCGATGTTGGCAGGAATGTTAGGTTTGGGGAGCTGTGACTCTGGTTCCTTGTAGACAACCGTCTGGTCCTTTCTGCACTCCACAGCCAGGCGGACAAGCCTCTCCCTGAAGTGGTGGGTTCTGGGCTTGTACCCTTTCTTTACCACCCACTGCATCAACCTCTTGCAGAAGATTTGTTGGTACAGCAAGTCTTCTGTAAAGACATGAAGACTGATCATGAGGATGTGTAGCCATACAAGAAACCATGGTCATCTGTAAACAAAAAAGGATACAGTAGACTGTTATGTGTTTTGTTACACTCAGAGTCAATCATGGGGCATTGAAATGGGCTGTTAACAAAGATGTGAAAAGTTTTGTCGTGTATAAGCACCGGCAGTTACAAATGTAATTATGGTTCTACGAATACCTGGAAGACCGTCAGTACATTAAAAGTATGGATTATATCCCTCGCGCTCCGCGCAGGTCGAGTAATAATAACAACTAAGTCACGCTGGTGACGTGACAGAGTGGGAATGTAACCTTAGTTACATTCGTAACTTCCGTTCTACTTCATACCTTTCAGGCCGTCAGTACGGTTGAAAGTATGGATGACTCATACCAACAAGGTCACGAGGAATAGCACTACTAACCTCTGATAAATGCACCAGTGCCACTGTAAAAATGGAAGAGCCCATGGTGTGGCAGGATGCGACGTTAACTTTGTCATTCCTTGAGAACATGCAAGGCGACGACCAAGTAGAAGCTGCACATATCTTATTCAGGGGGACGCCTCTCAGCAAAGCCTCTCAGGATGTGGCAACACTTCTGGATGAGTGACATATCACACCTTCTGGGACAAAGAGCCCTACACCCCAGTAGGCCTGATTGATGACATCTACAACCCAGTGTGAAAGCAAGACCTTTTGACTTCCCACCAAGGGAAAGAAAGAGCTGGTCTGACTTCCTGTAGTGCTTCAAGGCTTGCATATAGTGTTTTAGGGAATGGACTGAACACAGGAGATTTTCTCGCTCCTATTCTTAATTATGGAAAGGAGGGGGGCAGTAGGCCGCCAGCTCGATGGCTCGATTGATGTGAAGGGGTGATAAAATCTTAGGAAAAAAGTCTGGATAGGTGTGACCTTATGGCCCTATGTTGTCCGCTTTCTATCGTAGGCAGACCGGGCACATAGAGAGCGTGTGGAGCTCACTCACACATTTCGTTGTCCAACTTCTCCGTATGCTCGAAAGGAGGTCCCATGATGCTGCGCGGACGGTCCTGGGGGGATGCAGCCACCTTGTAAGAAATGGTAGTGGGCTCCTGCCGTTTTTCCATCGATGCGTAAATGGTTAGCCTATATGGCTGGGGCATTCCCCTTCAAGGTAGAGGCAGAGCGACCTGAGTCCAGTAGTTTCTGAAGGAAGCTCAGTGTAACAGGTACAGAGCAGGACACAGGTTCCTCCCCCCTGGTAGAGCACCATTCGGTAAACAGCTTCCAGCGACCAGCATACATCATCCTGGTCGACGGGGCTCTGGCATTCTGTAACGGATCGCAGGATCGAAGCCGATCAGTAGAGGGTCGGCTCTTCAGAGGCCACGCCCATAGCTATAGTTGGTCTGGGCTGTGATGCCATATCCTGCCGTCCAACTGTGAGAACAGGTCCTGTCTGCGAGGGAGTTGCCATGGCTCCAGAAGAGGGTTGGAAACCAGGGTCTCTCTGGCTGTCTGGGGGCTACAAGCAGTAGCCTGTGCTGAGCCTGAGAGACCATGTGCAGCGTTGCTAAGTACAGAGGGGTTGGAGGGAAAGTATACAGTAGGCCCTCTGGCCATGTGTGAGATAAGGCGTTCACGCCCAGGGAGAACCAGAGGGAGCAGTTGGATGTTTGCTCTGAGGCGAACAGGCGAACGTATGCTGTTCCGAACCGCTGCCATATCATCTTCACTACTTGTGGATGAAGTCTCTATTCCCCCGGGGGTGGTATCTGTTGCATTCACCTTGCCTGGGAGATTAATGGCTCGTAGAGAGGCCAGATGTGGTAGGGCCCATATCAAGAGTTGTTGGGCCACATGTAGACACTGTACAGACCTCGTTTCGATTTGATGGTTGATGTGGAACACTGTCGATGTATTGTCTGGTGTATTGTCCAGCAGAAAGTGATTCAGGGCTAGGTAAACTGTCTGAAGTTTGAGCATGTTGATGTGCTCTTTCCTCTCAGCGAGGGCACCACTCTCCCCGTACAGACCTGTGTTGCTACACTGCTCCCTAGCCTGTTAGAGACGCGTCAGTCATCACTAGTTCTTGCCTCGCGGGAATTGATCAGAGAGGGACACCTGTAATCAGGTAGGTGCTCTCCCTCTATGGCCGCAGAGTAGATTAGCACGCACTTGTCACCTGTATTTTGGGGTCCAAGCGGAGGTTGTTGAACCACACTTGTAGTGGCCTTAAAGAAAGCAGGCCGAATGGTGCCGCCGCGGAGGCCGCTGTGAGCATGCCCAAACATAGTCTTATTTATACGAAACACACACAAATGGCCATTGTTTGGTAAGCCAAGCTGACAACATACAGTGGCAGCTAGGTGGAGTTGGTAAACAAACTGACGACACACAGTGGTAGCGAGGTTGAGTTGGTAAACTAGCTAACTAGCTTGTAGCATGCTAGTAATACCAGGGGAGATGGAATACCAGGAGGAGGCAATCCGAATCTCACGTTTTATAGCTCACTAGGCTAATAACCTTCCTAGGACATGGTCATCTGACTAGTTTGCGTTTCAAATAGTGGAAGGACGACTAGTGCCCAATGGCTTCGATATCGAGCACAGCAGTGGAGGATATCTTGACAAGGTTAGCACCGGAGAACGGTGGCCAAAACACGCTAGCTGGTGGGCTAAGTCAGCACAAGACAAGGAAGCCCGATATCCTAACATAAAAGGGATAGGTAGGGGAGAGCTGTCACACAGATTTGGAGGACGAATTTGGCACTCTGACGCACAGGTCACAGGCTGTTGGACAGACTGACTGTACACACAACTCACACATAGTTTAGCTTACCCTACTGGGACCTGGGAAGATGCAATCTGAAAAATAAGAGCCGCGTTGCAGTCAACTTCCGCAATACGGCTAAGCCAACTTTGAGTGAAGAAATAAGATCGTACGGTTTTATATGAACTGCAGGCACGTCCTCCCACGCTGTCACGTCACCATCGTGACTTTGTTGTTATTATTACTCGACCTGCGAGGAGTGCGAGGGATGTAATCCATACTTTCAACTGTACTGACGGACTAAGAGGTATGAAGTAGAACTACAGTTTTGATGTTGAGTAGACAAGCACTGCCAACAACAGAGTGAATAGGCTAGAAGAGTATACTAACAGCACCACTCCCCCGTGCCAAAGAATTGATTGCAAGGGTGACAAGTTTGAGCAGCACATGGCTTGTAGACCATTTATTGTATTAGTGATTTTGTTTTCAAGAGTGTATTGCTGAAATTGGTGCTAATGCCACAGCAGAAGTTGATGGGATTGGACTCTAAATAGAACACATAGTCATGTTAGCCTCTGCAGTAGTTAGTTAGCTAGCTGGCTAATGGTTAGATATGTTCCAGTAAGCTGTAGCTAACATAACCTACCAACACTAAAGTTAGCTTGCAAAGTTACAAATCACTTCGCCAGATAGCAGCTGGCTAAATACACTGCTCAAAAAAATTAAGGGAACACTAAAATAACACATCCTAGATCTGAATGAATGAAATATTCTTATTAAATACTTTTTTCTTTACATAGTTGAATGTGCTGACAACAAAATCACACAAAAATTGTCAATGGAAATCAAATTTATCAACCCATAGAGGTCTGGATTTGGAGTCACACTCAAAATTAAAGTGGAAAACCACACTACAGGCTGATCCAACGTTGATGTAATGTCCTTAAAACAAGTCAAAATGTGGCTCAGTAGTGTGTGTGGCCTCCACATCCCTGTATGACCTCCCTACAATGCCTGGGCATGCTCCTGATGAGGTGGCGGATGATCTCCTGAGGGATCTCCTCCCAGACCTGGACTAAAGCATCCGCCAACTCCTGGACAGTCTGTGGTGCAACGTGGCATTGGTGGATGGAGCGAGACATGTTGTCCCAGATGTGCTCAATGGGATTCAGGTCTGGGGAACGGGCGGGCTAGTCCATAGCAACAATGCCTTACTCTTGCAGGAACTGCTGACACACTCTAGCCACATGAGGTCTAGCATTGTCTTGCATTAGGAGGAACCCAGGGCCAACCGTACCAGCATATGGTCTCACAAGGGGTCTGAGGATCTCATCTCGGTACCTAATGGCAGTCAGGCTACCTCTGGCGAGCACATGGAGGAAAGAAAGAGAAAAAAAGAAATGCCACCCCACACCATGACTGACCCACCCCCAAACCGGTCATGCTGGAGGATGTTGCAGGCAGCAGAAAGTTCTCCACGGCGTCTCCAGACTCTGTCACGTCTGTCACGTGCTCAGTGTGAACCTGCTTTCATCTGTGAAGAGCACAGGGCGCCAGTGGCAAATTTGCCAATCTTGGTGTTCTCTGGCAAATGCCAAACGTCCTGCATGGTGTTGGGCTGTAAGCACAACCCCCACCTGTGGACGTCGGGCCCTCATACCACCCTCATGGAGCCTGTTTCTGACTGTTTGAGCAGACACATGCACATTTGTGGCCTGCTGGAGGTCATTTTGCAGGGCTCTGGCAGTGCTCCTCCTGCTCCTCCTTGCACAAAGGCGGAGGTAGCGGTCCTGCTGCTGGGTTGTTGCCCTCCTACGGCCTCCTCCATGTCTCCTGATGTACTGGCCTGTCTCCTGGTATTGCCTCCATGCTCTGGACTCTGACAGACACAGCAAACCTTCTTGCCACAGCTCGCATTGATGTGCCATCCTCGTTGAGCTGCACTACCTGAGTCACTTGTGTGGGTTGTAGACTCCGTCTCATGCTACCACTAGAGTGAAAGCACTGCCAGCATTCAAAAGTGACCAAAACATCAGCCAGGAAGCATAGGAACTGAGAAGTGCGTTCTCGGAGAGGTAGGGTTGATCTGAGTGTTCTGACCCTAACAACAGCAGTCAAGCACCCAAGCTAACTGGATAACGTTGGCTAGCTTGCTAGCTACTTCCAGACACAAATGAGAGAACAGCTCACTCTGACCATTTTACTTGCCATAGCAGAGCTGGTCAGACTGTTTTTAAGTTTTCCAGATCATTGGTGACTGCAACTGTGCTGCTGCCAACCATTTTGTTACGCTATTATGCCAACATTTACTGAAACCGGCCACATTCAACGGATGTTGAACGTTCTTACATTTTTTTGTTATTCTGCGCTCTGGCACACTCAGACGAGAGTAGATAGCGAATTTACCAGCTACGTCTATGTCGCAGTGACGTCAGAAACATTCTATTGAAAAAGTTACTTGCATAGTGGAGTCTTTTGTTTAGACATGTAGCTAGCTAGCTCAACGATGAACCATTATCCCAACTCATAAGGTTACTACCCTGCATGAATCTGCAGGTAGCTAACCAACCAGGTTCAATGTTAGATAGCTAACATTAGGCAATGCAATGCAAATGGCTCTGAAATACGAATAATATTACACAGATCATACACATAACATTAGCTAGCTAGCCAGGTAACATTAGCTTGCTAAGTAACAGTACACATTAACTTGAAATTTAAACAACTTTCTGACAAAATTAGAAACGTGATTTCTGAAAATGGAGCTAGCTAGACTCTCTTACCCGTACACATGGATGGACGCTTCTCCCTCTCTGTCACGGGTGCCATGGTTGCCCTTAGTTTGAAGATGTAATCCGGATGTGTTTTATACAACAGCATGTGTTCTCTTTTCGACTCCATCTGCATATTTGCAATCAAAAGCCAGAATTCTCTCCATCTCCTGAGCTATCATTCTCCACTGATTTCAGAACTTGGTCCTCCAGAAAGTGGAGAGCAACACTTATGCAGTTCTACTACGTGATATCTTTTTTTTTTAAAGCTGTGTTAGAAAGGATTACCTACACATACTGACCAGCTCATATTATAGACAGAAACGTGCTACATGGCAGACCAATCCGAACTCATCTCTCGGCATGTCCAGCCCACTCATTATCTCAGCCAGTCATGGCTAGCGGGAAGGCTAGCTGGAAGGTTGCTCCCTTTTTCCATGGCTAAACCAACTAGGCTCGTAATTTAACAATTGTATTTGTATTTACAGATGGCATGCAAGTATGTTATTAAGTCATATGAAAGTTCACATGTTCCAGAAGGCATTTCTGCCAAAAAAACACATTTTTATTTAAAACCAAGTTTACATTCAAATCGGGCTCCTGTGAAGTAGTGACGCTGGACATATGCATAGTTTCCTGAAATGAGTCACAAATAACTAGCTAGCACTTTAGCTAGGTAACTTTAGCTATGTATTTTCTGCTGCGCTGATGTTGGCGGATGCCTTCCTCTTTGAAGTGAAGGGGAAAATCAATGGAACAGAATACATTTTCAACGTTCGACAACACCATCAGTTTCAAAATCCCAGAAATGCTGGCTATAAACACAGACATTTCGATATTTCTCCATATCAACTGGATCCACCTCCAACGGGGCGGTACTACATCCTGAAATTGCTATGAATTCTGGATGTTGTGGTTTGCTTACAACCAGGAAATGTAAATGGCCTGTTTCTACCGGTGAGATGCAGAAACACTTGTATTTGCTTGTAGTGAGGAAATAATTGTATGACACATATGATATGTTAATAACATATGAATGGACAAATATAGTGAAACAGAGCAGCGGTGAAATGTCCCTTTAAGCGTAGCGCAGAGAACTTTCGACCAACCTTTACTTGGCAATGCTTCCTTAATTCCAGACATGGAAGACAACAAGTCTTCTAAACTTCAATATCTAGCTACAGGGGGTTATTTTAAATTGAGAAAATGGTCCGTTATTAAATTAAATAAATGTTTTGCTCCATGAAGTAATCCAACAATGGGTACGCCGCCATCGTGTCTATTTCCTGTCTCGATTAATGAGTGAAGATTTGAAATAGACATGAACGGACCCTTTTCTAAATTGGAACCCCCTGCAACTAGACATGGAAGATTAGAAGACGTGTTGTCTTCCATGTCAGGAATAGAGGAAGTATCACCAAGTAAAGCTTGGTTTGAAAATCCTCTGTTCTACACTTATCATTAGCTACCTAATAACGCCTATCAGCCAGCTGGAACAGTAATAATGGTCTGACTAGGTGATATTTTAAATAGCTACCCCATCTGATGATCTCCAGATACATTAAATAATCTGCAAACCACAGAATGGTACAATTTTATGAAATATCATTTGGATGTTATCAAACTTCAATAAACAAACATTGATGATAAAGTAATGCCGTGTTCACACGTTAGTCGGAACTAGGAAACTAAGGTTTTTTGACTTGCTAACTGGTTGTAGTTATACACGTGTTGCCTTCAAACAGTTAGCAATTCGAAAAATGTCTGAGTTCTAACTAGGATGTAAACACTGCATAAATATACCTTGTGAGCATTTTGGACCACACCTGAATAGTGCTGAGCAATTAGTGCTTTTTAAGGTCGGTTCAGTTTTGGTTAGATTATTAAAACATGAACTACACCATGCATTATGTGGTTTGAATGCTGTAACGACACAGAATAAAACAATGAATACAAGTCTCATTATGGTAGTGACTGCCCATTACTGCTTACCACTTATTAACCATAATTTATTCACATTACTTTAATAAAATATTTCAGTTGTTGTGTTTTAATTATTATTTTTTTGATTACTTTATTATTTAATTCCAAGTCATCATCTCATCTCTATAGAGCTGCTGCCTAACCTGTCTGACAAAATCACTGTTTTGTAGTTCTACAACGTTAATAAGGCATAATTTTCTGACTGCTGAATACCAACTATCAATCACTCAGATGCTGAGTTTTCAGGGAGATACCTCCAGAAGCAACAGCTGCTCTCTATATCATTTTACGATCCCACACTCTTCCACAGCAGCATAAAATAAAAAATATACCGGACAATAGATGCGCACTAGATTATGGTTATTGTAGTAATTGTAATTACCACGTTACATGCGTTAACTATGTAGAATATTGGTATTTTGGAAACTACAACTCCATACTACATCGCACAGTTCAGACTGGATCTGATATATCTCTCGAGAAACTGTGAAATGTGCGCATTGAGCTCACAGAAAAAAACGAAACACCCTTACAAAAAAAGATTGCCGTTTTGAAACTGCAGAAAAAGTGCAGTAACTGCTGTCGAGTCTGGTGTTTTGGACGCAGTAATTGCAGAATAACTGCAGTGTATTGCAGATTAACTGCAGTTGAACTACAGTTACACTGCAAAATTACTGCAGTAAAAAAACTGTTATTTTGGATGCAGTATTTGCAGTATTTGCAGTTATACAGCACTCTGACTGCAATTTTTTTAGCAAGGGCAAATGGAATTCAAATAATTTAACCAACATTGGTCAATTAGTTGTTTAAAAACGGAAAAATAACCCACATTTCAGGTAATCACTCATCACTACACCCCTAATAATTGTTCAAACAGTATGGTCCCAAAACTGTTGAGGCCATACTTGTGAACATAAGAAAGCATTTAAAGGTAAATGGGTTCTCACACACAAAATGCAAATCAGAATAGCTTTAATTTACTTGACATACTGTAAATTGAGAAATTTTGTGACTACACTTAACAAAATTAAATCGAAATTATATTACCAAACAAAGATAAATGACATAAACACAATAGAAAAATACTTTAAATGATATCATGTGCAGAAAATCCAGTTCATCTCCATCGTTCATTGAAGTTCATGGGTGATTTCACACTCTACATTCTAGCTTCCTGGTCTTACAGGAAGCTAGAATGACGATGTATGCGGATGATTTCACACTCTACATGACAGATTTCACACTCTACATGACAGCACCCAAAGTCACTATCAGAATGGGTGACTCATAATAAACTGGTCTAAAATACATCTAAAACTAAAAGCATTGCAGTTGGTTCAAAACATTCTCTAAGACCTAAACCTCAACTGGAGTTGTACATAAAGGGTGTGACCATTGAGCAAGTTGAGGAAGCTAAACTCCTAGGTATAACATTGGATGGTCAGTTATCATGGTCTAGTCATATTGACAAAGTTGTTGTGAAGATGGGGAGGGGTACAGTGCCTTCAGAAAGTATTCACACCCCATAACTTTTTCCACATTTTGTTGTGTTACAAAGTGGGATTAAAATGGATTTAATTATCATTTCTTGTCAACGATCTACACAAAATACTCTGCAATGTCAAAGTGAGAATATATATTTTTTTATTTAAGGGAAAATAAAACACTATCTTGATTAGATAAGTATTCAACCCCCTGAGTCAATACATGTTAGAATCACCTTTGGCAGCAATTACAGCTGATTCTTTCTGGCTGAGTCTCTAGAGCTTTGCACACCTGGATTGTATAATATTTTCCCATTATTCTTTAAAAAAAATCTAGTTCTGTCAAGTTGGTTGTTGATCATTGCTAGACAGCCATTTTGAAGTCTGCCATAGATTTTCAAGCTGATTTAAGTCAACTAGGAAGAGTGGTACTCAGTGATGGGTTGTGTTGGATTTGCCCCAAACATAACGCTTTGTATTCAGGACAAAAAATATATTTCTTTGCCACATTTCTTGCAATATTACTTTAGAGCCTTATTGAAAACAAGATTAATGTTTTTTTATTAAATACAGGCTTCCTTCTTTTCACTCTGCCATTTAGGTTAATATTGTGGAGTAACTTCAATGTTGTTGATCCATCCTCAGTTATCTCCTATCACAGCCATTAAACTCTGTAACTGATTTAAAATCACCATTGGCCTCATGGTGAAATCTGAGTTAGGAACGGCACCTGTATCTTTGTAGTGACTGGGTGTATTGATCATCCAATGTGAAATTAATAACTGCACCATGTCAAAGGGATATCCAATACCTTTACTTTTTTGTCCTTAAGCCATTTTGCCACAACTTTGGAAGTATGCTTGGGGCCATTGTCCATTTGGAAGACCCATTTGCGACCAAGCTTTAACTTCCTGACTGATGTCTTGACATGTTGCTTCAATAAATCCACATAATTTTCCTACCTCATGATGCCATCTATTTTGTGAAGTGCACCAGTCCCCCCTGCAGCAAAGCACTCTCACAACATGATGCTGCCACCCTCGTGCTTCACGGTTGGGATGGTGTTCTTCGGCTTGCAAGCCTCCCCCTTTTTCCTCCAAACATAACAATGGTCATTATGGCCTACAGTTCTATTTTTGTTTCATCAGTCCAGAGAACATTTCTTCAAAAAGTACGATCTTTGTCTCCATGTGCAGTTGCAAACCGTAGTCTGTCTTTTTCGTGACGGTTCTGGAGCAGTGGCTTCTTCCTTGCTGAGCGGCCATTCAGGTTATGTTGATACATGACTCGTTTTACTGTGGATATAGATGCTTTTGTATCTGTTTCCTCCAGCATCTTCACAATCTGTTGGTGTTGTTCTGGGATTGATTTGCACTTGTCGCACCAAAGTACGTTCATCTCTAGGAGACAGAATGAGTCTCCTTCCTGAACGGTATGATGGCTGCGTGGTCCCATGGTGTTTATTCTTGCGTACCATTGTTTGTACAGATGAACACGGTACCTTCAGGCGTTTGGAAATTGCTCCCAAGGATGAACTAGACTTGTGGAGGTCTCCAATTGGTAGATTTCTTTTGATTTTCCCATGATGTCAAGTGAAGTGGCACTGAGTTGAAGGTAGGCCTTGAAATACATCCACAGGTACACCTCCAATTGACTACAATGATGTCAATTAGCATATCAGAAGCTTCTAAAGCCATGACATAATTTTCTGGTATTTTCCAAGCTTTTTAAAGGCACAGTCAACTTAGTGTATGTTAACTTCTGACCCACTGGAATTGTGATAGAGTGAATTATGAAGTGAATTGAAACAATCTGTCTGTAAACAAATGTTGGAGAAATTACTTGTGTCATGCAAAAAGTAGATGCCCTAACCGACTTGCCAAAACTATAATTTGTTAACAAGAAATTCGTGGAGTGGTTGAAAAACTAGTTTTAATGACTCCAACCTAAGTGTATGTAAACTTCCAACTTCAACTGTACCAATATGTGCCATTCTTTGTGAACCATTGGAAGACCTCACTGGACTTTGTGGTTGAATCTGTGCTTGAAATGTACAGCTCGACTGAAGGACCTTACAGATACATGTCCAGTGCCTTGCGAAAGTATTCGGCCCCCTTGAACTTTGCGACCTTTTGCCACATTTCAGGCTTCAAACATAAAGATATAAAACTGTATTTTTTTTGTGAAGAATCAACAACAAGTGGGACACAATCATGAAGTGGAACGACATTTATTGGATATTTCAAACTTTTTTAACAAATCAAAAACTGAAAAATTGGGCGTGCAAAATTATTCAGCCCCCTTAAGTTAATACTTTGTAGCGCCACCTTTTGCTGCGATTACAGCTGTAAGTCGCTTGGGGTATGTTTCTATCAGTTTTGCACATCGAGAGACTGAAATTCTTTCCCATTCCTCCTTGCAAAACAGCTCGAGCTCAGTGAGGTTGGATGGAGAGCATTTGTGAACAGCAGTTTTCAGTTCTTTCCACAGATTCTCGATTGGATTCAGGTCTGGACTTTGACTTGGCCATTCTAACACCTGGACATGTTTATTTTTGAACCATTTCATTGTAGATTTTGCTTTATGTTTTGGATCATTGTCTTGTTGGAAGACAAATCTCCGTCCCAGTCTCAGGTCTTTTGCAGACTCCATCAGGTTTTCTTCCAGAATGGTCCTGTATTTGGCTCCATTCATCTTCCCATCAATTTTAACCATCTTCCCTGTCCCTGCTGAAGAAAAGCAAGCCCAAACCATGATGCTGCCACCACCATGTTTGACAGTGGGGATGGTGTGTTCAGCTGTGTTGCTTTTACGCCAAACATAACGTTTTGCATTGTTGCCAAAAAGTTCAATTTTGGTTTCATCTGACCAGAGCACCTTCTTCCACATGTTTGGTGTGTCTCCCAGGTGGCTTGTGGCAAACTTTAAACAACACTTTTTATGGATATCTTTAAGAAATGGCTTTCTTCTTGCCACTCTTCCATAAAGGCCAGATTTGTGCAATATACAACTGATTGTTGTCCTATGGACAGAGTCTCCCACCTCAGCTGTAGATCTCTGCAGTTTATCCAGAGTGATCATGGGCCTCTTGGCTGCATCTCTGATCAGTCTTCTCCTTGTTTGAGCTGAAAGTTTAGAGGGACGGCCAGGTCTTGGTAGATTTGCAGTGGTCTGATACTCCTTCCATTTCAATATTATCGCTTGCACAGTGCTCCTTGGGATGTTTAAAGCTTGGGAAATCTTTTTGTATCCAAATCCGGCTTTAAACTTCTTCACAACAGTATCTCGGACCTGCCTGGTGTGTTCCTTGTTCTTCATGATGCTCTCTGCGCTTTTAACGGACCTCTGAGACTATCACAGTGCAGGTGCATTTATATGGAGACTTGATTACACACAGGTGGATTGTAGTTATCATCATTAGTCATTTAGGTCAACATTGGATCATTCAGAGATCCTCACTGAACTTCTGGAGAGAGTTTGCTGCACTGAAAGTAAAGGGGCTGAATAATTTTGCACGCCCAATTTTTCAGTTTTTGATTTGTTAAAAAAGTTTGAAATATCCAATAAATGTCGTTCCACTTCATGATTGTGTCCCACTTGTTGTTGATTCTTCACAAAATAATACAGTTTTATATCTTTATGTTTGAAGCCTGAAATGTGGCAAAAGGTCGCAAAGTTCAAGGGGGCCGAATACTTTCGCAAGGCACTGTATATACTGTACTCGATACCATCTATTGCATCTTGCCTATGCCGCTCTGTACCATCACTCATTCATATATCTTTATGTACATATTCTTTATCCCTTTACACGTGTGTATAAGGTAGTAGTTTTGGAATTGTTAGTTAGATTACTCATTGGTTATTAATTCATTGTCGGAACTAGAAGCACAAGCATTTCGCTACACTCGCATTTTAACATCTGCTAACCATGTGTATGTGACAAATAATTTTGATTTGATTTGCGTCATTTAAGCTTGTTTTTCAACCACTCCACAAATTTCTTGTTAACAAACTAAAGTTTTGGCAAGTTGGTTAAGACATCTACTTTGTGCATGACAAGTAATTTTTCCAACAATTGTTTACAGACAGATCATTTCACATATAATTCACTGTATCACAATTCCAGTGGGTCAGAAGTTTACATACACTAAGTTGACTGTGCCTTTAAACAGATTGGAAAAGTCCAGAAAAGTATGTCATGGCTTTAGAAGCTTCTGATAGGCTAATTGACATCATTTGAGTAAATTGGAGGTGTACCTATGGATGTATTTCAAGGCCTACCTTCAAACTCAGTGCCTCTTTGCTTGACATGGGAAAATCTAAAGAAATCAGCCAATACTTCAGAAAATAAATTGTAGACCTCCACAAGTCTGGTTCATCCTTGGGAGCAATTTTTAAACGCATGAAGGTACCACGTTCATCTGTAAAAACAATAGTACGCAAGTATAAACACCATGGGACCACGCAGCCGTCATACTACTCAGGAAGGAGACACGTTCTGTCTCCTAGAGCTGAACGTACTTTGGTGCAAAAAGTGCAAATCAATCCCAGAACAGCAGCAAAAGACCTTGTGAAGATGCTGGAGGAAACAGGTACAAAAGTATCTATATCCACAGTAAAACGAGTCATTATCGACATAACCTGAAAGGCCACTCAGCAAGGAAGAAGCCACTGCTCCAGAACCGCCATGAAAAAGCCAGACTACGGCTTGCAACTGCACATTGGGGACAAAGATTATACTTTTTGGAGAAATGTCCTCTGGTCTGATGCAACAAAAATATAACTGTTTTGCCATAATGACCTTCATTATGTTTGGAGGAAAAAGGGGGATGCTTGCAAGACGAAGAACACCATCCCAACCGTGAAGCACGGGGGTGGCAGCATTCTGTTGTTGGGGTGCTTTGCTGCAGGAGTGCTGGTGCCATTCACAAAATAGATGACATCAGGAGGAAGGAAAATTATGTGGATATATTGAAGCGACATCTTAAGACATCAGTCAAGAAGTTAAAGTTTGGTCGCAAATGGGTCTTCCAAATGGACAATGATCCCAAGCATACTTCCAAAGTTGTGTCAAAATGGCTTAAAGACAACAAAGTCAAGGTATTGGAGTGGCCATCACAAAGCCCTGACCTCAATCCCATAGAAAATGTATAGGGAGAACTGAAAAAGCGTGCGTGAGTAAGGAGGCCTACAAACCTGACTCAGTTACACCAGCTCCGTCAGGAGGAATGGGCCAAAATTCAACCAACTCATTGTGGGAAGCTTGTGGAAGGCTACCCTAAATGTTTCACCCAAGTCAAACAATTTAAAGACAATGCTACCAAATACTAATTGAGTGTATGTGAACGTCTGACCCACTGGGAATGTGATGAAAGAAATAAAAGCTGAAATGAATAATTATCTTTAAAAAAAGTTGTGATCCTAACTGACCGAAGACAGGGAATTTTACCCCCATGCTTCACAGTAGGTATGGTGTTCTTTGGATGCAACTCAGCATTCTTTGTCCTCCAAACACGGCGAGTTGAGTTTTTACCAAAAAGTTATATTTTGGTTTCATCTGACCATATGACATTCTCCCAATCTTCTTCTGGATCATCCAACTGCTCTCTAGCAAACTTCAGACGGGCCTGGACATGTACTGGCTTAAGCAGGGGGACACGTCTGGCACTGCAGGATTTGAGTCCCTGGTGGCGTAGTGTGTTACTGATGGTAGGCTTTGTTACTTTGGTCCCAGCTCTCTGCAGGTCATTCACTAGGTCCCCCCGTGTGGTTCTGGGATTTTTGCTCATCCTTCTTGTGATCATTTTGACCACAAGGGGTGAGATCTTGCGTGGAGCCCCAGATCGAGGGAGATTATCAGTGGTCTTGTATGTCTGCCCATTTCCTAATAACTGCTCCCACAGTTGATTTCTTCAAACCAAGCTGCTTACCAATTGCAGATTCAGTCTTCCCAGCCTGGTGCAGGTCTACAATTTTGTTTCTGGTGTCCTTTGACAGCTCTTTTGTCTGGCCATAGTGGCGTTTGGAGTGTGACTGTTTGAGGTTGTGGACAGGTGTCTTTTACACTGATAACAAGTTCAAACAGGTGCCATTAATACAGGTAACGAGTGGAGGACAGAGGAGCCTCTTAAAGAAGAAGTTACAGGTCTGTGAGAGCCAGAAATCTTTCTTGTTTGTAGGTGACCAAATACTTATTTTCCACCATAAATTGCAAATAAATTCATAAATAATCCTACAATGTGATTTTCTGGATTTTTTTCCTCATTTTGTCTGTCATAGTTGAAGTGTACATATGATGAAAATTACAGGCCTCATCTTTTTAAGTGGGAGAATGTGCACAATTGGTGGCTGACTAAATCCTTTTTTTGCCCCACTGTAAGTATGTATGTATGTATGTGTGTATGTATGTATGTATGGTCCAAACACACCAAGAGAGTCGTGAAGAGGGCACGACAAAACCTATTCCCACTCAGGAAACTAAAAAGATTTGGCATTGGTCCTGAGATCCTCAAAAGGTTCTACAGCTGCAACATCGAGAGCATGGTTACATCAATGCCTGGTACGGCAATTGCTCGGCCTCCGACCGCAAGGCACTTCAGAGGGTAGTGCGTACGGCCCAGTACATCACTGGGGCTAATCTGCCTGCCATCCAGGACCTCGACACCAGGCGGTGTCAGAGGAAGGCCATAAAAATTGTCAAATACCCCAGCCACCCCAGTCATAGACTGTTCTCTCTACTACCACATGGCAACCGGTACCAGAGTGCCAAGTCAAGGACAAAAAGGCTTCTCAACAGTTTTTACCCCCAAGCCATAAGACTCCTGAACAGGTAACCAAATGGTTACCCGGACTATTTGCATTGTGTGCTTCCCCCCCAACCCCTCTTTTACGCTGCTGCTGCTCTCTGTTTATCTTACATGCATAGTCAATTTAAATATACATTCATGTACATACTACCTAAATTGGCCCGACCAACCAGTGCTCCCGCACATTGGCTAACCGGGCAATCTGCATTGTGTTCCACCACCCGCCAACCCCTCTTTTTACGCTTCTGCTAATCTCTGTTCATCATATATGCATAGTCACTTTAACGATACCTACATGTACATACTACCTAAATAAGCCTGACTAACCGGTGTCTGTATATAGCCTTGCTACTCTTTTTTCAAATGTCTTTTTACTGTTGTTTTATTTCTTTACTTACTTACCCACCTACACACACACACACACACACACACACACACACACCTTTTTTCCCCCGCACCATTGGTTAGAGCCTGTAAGTAAGCATTTCACTGTAAGGTTTACACCTGTTGTATTCGGAGCACGTGACAAATAAACTTTGATTTGATGTCTAGACACTAAGGCAAAAGTATGGACACACCTATTCATTCAAGGGTCTTTCTTTATTTCTACATTGTAGAATAAAAGTGAAGACAACACAACCGTGAAATAACACATTTGGAATCATGTAGTAACCAAAGAAGTGTTAAACAAATCTAAATATATTTTATATTGAGCTTTCTTAAAGTAATCACCCTTTGCCTTGATGACAGCATTGCACACTCTTGGCATTCTCTCAACCAGCTTCACCTGGAATGCTTTTCCAACAGTCTTGAAGTAGTTCCCACATATGCTGAGCACTTGTTGGCTGCTTTTCCTTCACTCTACGGTCCAACTCATCTCAAACCATCTCAATTGGGTTGAGGCCGAGTGATTGTGGAGGCCTGGTCTTCTGATGCAGCACTGCATCACTCTCCTTCTTGGTCAAATAGCACTTACACAGCCTGGAGGTGTGTCATTGTCCTCTTGAAATTCAAATTATAGTCCTACTAAGCGCAAACCTTTTTGGATGGCGTATCGCTGCAGAATGCTGTGGTGGCCATGCTGGTTAAGTGTGCTTTGAATGATATATAAATCACAGACAGTGTCACCAGCAAAGCACCCCCACACCATCATGCCTCCTCCTCCATGCTTCACGGTGGCAACCACATATGCGGAGATCATCCGTTCACCTACTCTGCGTCTCACAAAGACACGGCGGTTGGAACCAAAAATGTATTCTTATTGGTGTCCTATCGTAGTGGTTCCTTTGCAGCAATTCGACCAGGAAGGCCTGATTCACACAGTCTCCTCTGAACAGTTGATGTTGAAATGTGTCTGTTACTTGAACTCTGTGAAGCATTTATTTGGGCTGCAATTTCTGAGGCTGGTAACTCCAATGAACTTATCCTCTGCCGCAGAGGTAACTCTGGGTCTTCCTTTCCTGTGGCGGTCCTCATGAGAGCCAGTTTCATCCTAGCACTTGATGTTTTTTGCGAGTGCACTTGAAGAAACTTTCAAAGTTCTTGAAATTTTCCAGAAGTAATGATGGACTGTCATTTCTCTTTGCTTATTTGAGCTGTTCTTGCCATAATATGGACTTGGTCTTTTACTAAATAGGGCTATATCCTGTATACCACCTCTACCTTGTCACAACATCACTGATTGGCTCAACCGCATTAATAAGGAAAGAAATTCCACAATTAACTTTTAAGAAGACACACCTGTTAATTGAAATGCATTCCAGGTGACTACCTCATGAAGCTGGTTGAGAGAATTCCAAGAGTGTGCAAAGCTGTCATCAAGGCAAAGGGTGGCTACTTTGAATAATCTCAAATATAAAATATATTTTGATTTGTTGAACACGTTTTTGGTTACTACATGATTCCATATGTGTTATTTCATAGTTTTGATGTCTTCACTACCATTCTACAATGTAGAAAATAGTAAAAATAAAGAAAAACCCTTGAATGAGTAGGTTTGTCCAAATTTTTGACTGGTACTGTATGTCAAATCAGGTAATGCCAAATTCCAGTCTGAAGGAAGTGAATTACTTTCCCTCAGTCAAACCACAATAGTGTTTGTCATTTTGGCAGTGAAGATCGGATTTTGTATAAATCCTGGATGATTGACAGAGGGGCAGTATTGAAGCAACCCCGCAGCCATCTTGGTAAAAAAAGGATTTTGGAAGCTATAGAAATGCATTTATTAATGTCTACATCCGTTTTTGACAAGTTTAATATATTACAGACACTTCAATGCTTACTTTTAAATTATATTGGACTCCCAATCATGGCCGGATTTGAACGAGGGTGTCTGTAGTGATGCCTCTAGAGATGCAGTGCCTTAGACCGCTGCGCCACTCGGGAGTCATTGGTATCTGCCCTCATTGGCTAGAATGGTCCCACCTGATTTTGACTCTTCCCAACTGCCTTCTATTTAAAAGAAAAAGAAGGGAAAAAAGTATTTTCATTGTTAGAGCAGACACTTGAATAGAGTATCTTGTCAATTGAATGCATACTCTGTGGTATAGGCTACTAGAACTATCAAAGACGGTTTAGAAACTCTGTGGTACTTTGGTATAAAAACAATGCCCACTGCAGTCCGTTCCATCGAGATTCACCAGAGTGCCACCTTTTAGAAGTGTCCGATACACTTTCCGTGTTTATTAAAAATGCCATATTCCTCCGCGGGGTCAGGGAGTATAGTTTTTTATATGGATGTTGCATTTAATTGAGGGCGGTTTAAGATTCATAATACAACTGAAAATGTTAAAATCATATTGGTAACCATTACCTCTCCAAGTGTATCTCTTCGATATATGTAGCAATATGTTGGACCTATATTTTTCGGAGTCCACTAGGAGGTTATTCGGTGTCGCTTTAAACGTGGCCACTGTAAAGAGTCACCACGATATAACTTATATATTTTTTTTTACATTAAAGATAGACGTAGTCATTTAGCCACCGTCCGTATTTTTATTATAGTGTAGAAAAAAAAATGTTTTTATGTTTTGCTAAACTCTTAGGTTAGTCTTTCCGGCTTGTCAGCTCGCTCTACTCTGTGGCGGCTGAAGAAAAAAAGAACCAGTTGGCAAGCGAAGCGAACGCTCGGAGCCAGCAGCAAACTAGCCATTTCATCGTTTATTTTTGTCGTAAGCATTGGCTTACTTGTGAAGATTGTTTCGTTTTATCCTAAAGACTGTTTGGAGTTTGTCTGCCTTGGATTACGGATATTACACATTTTCCCTGTATTAAACATTAACTGTGCTAGCTAGCTAAACATTTTATTTGTGCGACGACAGCTGTCATTTGGAGAAGGAAAAGTGATCCGTCATGCGTGTGCAATGAAGCTGATTTCTACTGGATTTACATTTTAACATCCTTCAAATGGGCGACGTTAACGTTCAATATTTGAGAACTGCGGTGGTATTGCCTTAGTAACTAGTGTGGCCACCTAGCTTGCTACTTATACTTATCGTTGGACAGAAGACAGCTAGTTAGCTGGCTATATCATTCATTCAGCCTCAAATACACTAACTACAAAGTGATATAACTATAGCAATATCGCTTACAATTTTGGACATGAAGAAAATAACCTACTATTCATAGGGTTGAAAGGTAAGTTGTCATATCTACCTTGGTATTTCATCATGTACTCGGTAGCTAGCAACGTTATTTTCCGGCTTTGCAGCGGTCTGTGCTCGAAGGTTTTTGTCGCCGCCTTGTTTGGTCCGAACGTCCAACACAACGTTCGACATTACAGCAGCGAATCAGCCAAACTATCAGTATTTTCTGCTTGAAAATTAATTATTAGACACGTGAATACTTCAGCTGTGGCTAAAATACAAGGCCAACGTGTCCTTTGGACCACCTATGCTGTTGCTTCTGAACATAGTGTAATGTTATGTAGTTATCTAACTAGGTAACGTTGGCTAACCTCGTACCTGTGAACTACTAGCTAAGTTAACGTTAGCTAGCTATAGTTGTCCAGCTAGATAACGTTGGCTAGCAACAGTTATGATCTCGGTATGCATTTATTTTATTAGTGGTCTCATACCAAAGAAAATGCTAACGTTAGTTATCGAAATTTAGCAACCTAACTAGCTAACTTTGAGTAGCTAACTAGCAGGCTAGTTGATTTGCTAGCCAAAACCTTTGATGCACATGCTAGCTTGGTACTGTAGTTAGCTAGCTAACTTAGTAGGCAGCTGTGGAATCGTGAGTGACTTGACTTTGAAGTTGAGCATATTATAAAAACCCAAGCCAGCCAGCCTATATGTCAACTAAGCAATATGTTGATGTTTACCAACGTTAACTGGGTCATTGAAATGTGCGTTTAGTTAGCTATTTAGCTACGCTAGTCGTTTAGCTAGCTGGCTAGTGGCATCCCATTTGTCATATATCAAATGCATTTATCAGTTAATGTCCCCGTGTGTCACATTGTATCCCACCAATTGGGATATCACCAGTCTTACTAGTATGCACATCCTTCTCCTCATTTGCAATGTCATGTAATAGCCAAACAAAGACTACAAAGCACCTAGCTAGTATTGCTAGCTAGATTTGGCTGACTTGAGCATGCAGTTGCTTTGTGCTCTAGTGTAACAAAGGTAGCCCACTTGTCTTGGGGTCCCAATTCTGCCCGCTGCCTTATGAAACAAAAGTACTTTAATACTAATATAGTATTTGTGTTGCAAATGAATGAAACATTGATTAACTTTCAATTACATATGTTTACTACAATTGGTCACCACACTTTTGATTCCACTTTTTAGCCTGTCATGGATCCACTTCACTATCCACCTTTTGGCCATTCACTTGTGCCTTTCGTAATTGTGGTTGTTGGCTAAGTAGGGCTATAGTTTGCATGGGGACCAGATGGGTGGATTTATAAATCCACCAACCTCTGGGACATTATTGTTTGTGTCTGAAGATGGTCCTCTCTTCTTAGGGACTCTACAAGTCAGAATGTTGAATAAAATTACATGAACTTACACTGCCGGTTGTCTGTGTGGTCGGTCCTTTTTCGGGTTGAAGTTTTAGACAATATACACACAGGAAAGTATTATTTTTTTTTTCAAAAGCTGGTAGTGCATTCAGATCTGTCATGCAGCATGCGCACACGATGTAAATACATGCATGCGACACAAGCATACTGGCCAAGCTTGTGCAAGTGGTTACATGGTTGTGTGGATGCTTCAGGTGATAGAAATGTGTACTTTTATTCAACATTCTGGCATGTAGAGAACCTTAGAGGAATGTTTCCAGAATCAAACACTATTGTCCCAGACATTGGTGGATTTAGAATTTCACCCATCTGGTCCCCAGGCAAGGCTATAGTGAACATTCGTCTTTCCAGAATTCATATATGTCATTGATGTGTTCTCAATGTTTACATGTTCAAGCTGGCTGTCAAGCCTATTGCTCTGTAACCAGGCAGGGGCACAGAATGTATCAGCCTACTTGATTGTGTAACACAAAGACCACATTAACGGCCGCTTTGATTGCGTTGTAAGAATGGTAGCTAGACGGTAGGTAATTTAGCTTACCAAAAACCATCCGGTCGGGTTCACATTGCGCAGCAGCCTAAACAATTTCGGACAACCCCAAGCTCACTGAATTGCTGTAGTGAATTGCTGTTGGCTACACTACATCTAGTCCTAGCACGATCTTCTCACACAATAAAGACCGTGTTGGACAACAACAGAGGGCAAATATAGGTTCACAGTCTTGGAAAAGGCTCATCTCGCACAGGTAGTTAATCAAAATCTTAAATTTAGTGTGAGGTCCCCCGGATGATGCAGAGCAGGATACAGTGCAGTGGAGGGATGGATCCGGTAAAGTAGGCTAGTTCCAGGAAGAGACCGTGTCTCATTGGCAGCTTGATTTCCTGGTCGTTCCATGTTATTTCAGCAAGCCGTGATACCCACCGTCTGATTGTTCTGAAATCATTTCTGTAGTTAAACAAGATAATTATAGTACGCATGAATTAAAATGGACAATTTCGGTTCAATTAATAATTTAATATATTAATCCTAACATCCAATTTTGACCATATCTTTTTCTAACATAAGACATGAGGAATCCAAAGAAATTGTCAAACTACCCACGGAAACCCCACATCCCATACCAACAACGAGTGTATATATAAGTTCTTTATTTCAGACAACTAGTTCAGAGTATTGTTTTTTCATCCTCTAATCATGTATTCTCAGTGGATTTGGTGATGTTTTTTTCCACATGTTCAGAGAAATTAGTAATTTAAGTACATTTTTTCCTTCATCCTGATATTACCAGGTTCTGACCACTAGATGGTGCTGTTCCTGCTATTTGGTGATAACATATATATATATATATATAACTGCTCAAAAAAATAAAGGGAACACTTAACACATAACTCCAAGTCAATCACACTTCTGTGAAATGAAACTGTCCACTTAGGAAGCAACAGTGATTGACAATACATTTCACATGCTGTTGTGGAAATGGAATAGACAACAGGTGGAAATGATAGGCAATTAGCAAGACACCCCCAATAAAGGAGTGGTTCTGCAGGTGGGGACCACCGACCACTTCTCAGTTCCTATGCTTCCTGGCTGATGTTTTGGTCACTTTTGAATGCTGGCGGTGCTTTCACTCTAGTGGTAGCATGAGACTGAGTCTACAACCCACACAAGTGGCTCAGGTAGTGCAGCTCATCCAGGATGGCACATCAATGCGAGCTGTGGCAAGAAGGTTTGCTGTGTCTGTCAGCGTGGTGTCCAGAGCATGGAGGCGCTACCAGGAGACAGGCCAGTACATCAGGAGACGTGGGGGAGGCTGTAGGAGGGCAACAACCCAGCAGCAGGACCGCTACCTCCGCCTTTGTGCAAGGTGGAGCACTGCCAGAGCCCTGCAAAATGACCTCCAGCAGGCCACAAATGTGCATGTGTCTGCTCAAACGGTCAGAAACAGACTCCATGAGGGTGGTATGAGGGCCCGACGTCCACAGGTGGGGGTTGTGCTTACAGCCCAATACCGTGCAGGACGTTTGGCATTTGCCAGAGAACACCAAGATTGGCAAATTCGCCACTGGCGCCCTGTGCTCTTCACAGATGAAAGCAGGTTCACACTGAGCACATGTGACAGACGTGACAGAGTCTGGAGACGCCGTGGAGAACGTTCTGCTGCCTGCAACATCCTCCAGCATGACCATTTTGGCGGTGGGTCAGTCATGGTGTGGGGTGGTATTTCTTTGGGGGGCCGCACAGCCCTCCATGTGCTCACCAGAGGTAGCCTGACTGCCATTAGGTACCGAGATGAGATCCTCAGACCCCTTGTGAGACCATATGCTGGTGCGGTTGGCCCTGGGTTCCTCCTAATGCAAGACAATGCTAGACCTCATGTGGCTGGAGTGTGTCAGCAGTTCCTGCAAGAGGAAGGCATTGTTGCTATGGACTGGCCCGCCCGTTCCCCAGACCTGAATCCAATTGAGCACATCTGGGACATCATGTCTCGCTCCATCCACCAACGCCACGTTGCACTACAGACTGTCCAGGAGTTGGCGGATGCTTTAGTCCAGGTCTGGGAAGAGATCCCTCAGGAGACCATCCGCCACCTCATCAGGAGCATGCCCAGGCGTTGTAGGGAGGTCATACAGGCACGTGGAGGCCACACACTACTGAGCCTCATTTTGACTTGTTTTAAGGACATTACATCAAAGTTGGATCAGCCTGTAGTGTGGTTTTCCACTTTAATTTTAAGTGTGACTCCAAATCCAGACCTCCATCGGTTGATAAATTTGATTTCCATTGATCATTTTTGTGTGATTTTGTTGTCAGCACATTCAACTATGTAAAGAAAAATGTAATAAGAATATTTAATTCATTCAGATCTAGGATGTGTTATTTTAGTGTTCCCTTTATTTTTTGGAGCAGTGTATATATAGTGCCAGTCAAAAGTTTGGACACACCTACTCATTCCAGGGTTTTTCTTTATTTGGACTATTTTCTACATTGTAGATTTAATAGTGAAGACATACAATCTATGAAATAACACATATAGAATCAGAAACCAATAAAGTGTTAAACAAATCAAAATATATTTTCTATTTGAGATTCTTCAAAGTAGCCACCCTTTGCATTAGTGACAGCTTTGCACACTCTTGGCATTTTCAGCCAGCTTCATGAGGTGAGTCACCACATGAGTCACCTGGAATGCGTTTCAATTAACAGGTGTGCCTTGTTATCAGCTCATAAGTGAAGCGAAACGACAGTCCATCATTACTTTAAGACATGAAGGTCAGTCAATCAGGAAAATTTCAAGAACATCAAGCGCTGTTTTGAATCTGGCTGTCATGAGGACCGCCACAGAAAAGGAAGACCCAGAGTTACCTCTGCTGCAGCGGATAAGTTCATTGGAGTTAACTGCACCTCAGATTGCAGCCCAAATAAATGCTTCACAGAGTTTAAGTATCAGACACATGAAGGACACCAATATGAAGAAGAGACTTGCTTGGGCCAAGAAACATGAACAATGGACATTAGACCAGTGGAAATCTGACCTTTGGTCTGAGTCCAAATTTCAGATTTTTGGTTCCAACAGCTGTGTCTTGTGAAATGCAGAGTAGGTGAACGGATGATCTCTGCATGTGTTGTTCCCAATGTGAAACATGGAGGAGGTGGTGTGGGGGTGTTATGCTGGTGACACTGTCAGTGGTTTAATTAGAATTCAAGGCACACTTAACCAGCATGGCTACCACACCATTCTGCAGCGATACGCCATCCCATCTGGTTTGCGCTTCCTGGGACTTTCATTTGTTTTTCAACAGGACAATGACCCAACACACCTCCAAAGGTTATTTGACCAAGAAGGAGAGTGATGGAGTGCTGCATCGGATGACCTGGCCTCCACAATCACCCGACCTCAACCCAATTGAGATGGTTTGGGATGTGTTGGACTGTAGAGTGAAGGAAAAGCAGCCAACAAGTGCTCAGCATATGTGGGAACTCCTTCAAGACTGTTGGAAAAGTATTTCAGGTGAAGCTGGTTGAGAGAATGCCAAGAGTGTGCAATGCTGTCATCAAGGGAAAGGGTGGCAACTTTGAAGAATCTAAAATATATTTGTATTTGTTTAACACATTTTTGGTTACAACATGATTTCATATGGGTTATTTCATAGTTTTTATATCTCCACTATTATTCTACAATGTATAAAATAGTAAAAATAAAAAACCCTTGAATGAGTAGGTGTGTCCAAACTTTTGACGGGTACTGTATATTCATACACACACACACACTACATGACCAAAATTATGTGGACACGTGCTGGTCGAATATCTCATTCCAAAATCATGTGCATTAATATGGAGTTGGTCCCCCCCCTTTGCTGCTATAACAGCCTCCACTCTTCTGAGAAGGCTTTCCACTGGATGTTGGAACATTGCTGCAGGGACTTGCTTCCACTCAGCCACGAGCATTAGTGAGGTCAGGCACTAATGTTGGGCAATTAGGCCTGGCTCGTAGTCAGCGTTCCAATTCATCCCAAAGGTGTTCGATGGTCAGGGCTCCGTGCAGGCCAGTCAAGTTCTTCCACACCTATATCGACAAACCATTTCTGTATGAACCTTGCTTTGTGCACAGGGACATTGTCATGCTTGAACAGGAAAGGGCCTTCCCCAAACTGTTGCCACAAAGTTGGAAGCACAGAATCGTCTAGAATGTCATTGTATGCTGTAGTGTTAAGATATCCCTTCGCTGGAACTAAGGGGCCTAGCCCGAACCATAACAAACAGCCCCAGTCCATTATTCCTCCTCCACCAAACTTTACATTTGGCACTATGCAAACCCAGATTCGTCTGTCGGACTGCCAGATGGTGAAGAGTGATTCATCACTCCAGAGAACTCCTTTCCACTGATCCAGAGTCCATTGGCGGTGAGCTTTACACCACTGCAGCCAACGCTTGGTGGTGATCTTAGGCTTGTGTGCAGCTGCTCGGCCATGGAAACCCATTTAATGAAGCTCCCGACAAATAGTTATTGTGCTGATGTTGCTTCCAGAGGGAGTTTGGAACTCGGTAGTGAGTGTCGCAACCGAGGACAGACTATTTGTACTTGCTATTTACTCACACCTGGTCCCATTCTGTGAGCCTGTGTGGCCTACCACTTCGAGGCTGAGCCGTTGTTGCTCTTCACTTCACAATAACTTCACTTACAGTTGAACGGGGCAGCTAGGGCACAAATTTGACGACCTGACTTGTTGGATTATGACGGTGCCACGTTGAAAGTCACTGAGCTCTTCAGTAAGACCATTCTACTGCCAATATTTGTCTATGGACATTGCATGGCTGTGTGCTTGATTTATAGAACTGGCAGCAACAAGTGTGGCTGAAATAGCTAAATCCACTAATTTGTAGGGTTGTCCACATACTTTTGTTTAGACCCCCCCATTGTTAAAGAGAGACTTCACCTAAATTACAAAATTACATTGGTCTATTGTTTAACTGGCCACTATTTCAAATGCTACCTTATTAGAATTTGTGGCATAAATCCAATGCAATGCAATTGTAGCTGTATTAGCATTTTGGCGCTTCGTATCCAAATAATCTATAAGTAACGTCATTGAGTCTGTTACACAATATATCTTTTGATATTTTAGATTTGGACATTAAGTATGAACATGCTAATATACAGTGGGGCAAAAAAGTATTTAGTCAGCCACCAATTGTGCAAGTTCTCCCACTTAAATAGATGAGAGGCCTGTAATTTTCATTATACAGTGGGGCAAAAAAGTATTTAGCCAGCCACCAATTGTGCAAGTTCTCCCACTTAAAAAGATGAGAGGCCTGTAATTTTCATCATAGGTACACTTCAACTATGACAGACCAAATGAGAGAAAAAAATCCAGAAAATCACATTGTAGGATTTTTTATGAATTTATTTGCAAATTATGGTGGGAAATAAGTATTTGGTCAATAACAAAAGTTTATCTCAATACTTTGTCATTGCCAACAACGGGTATATAACAGAGGTCAAACGTTTTCTGTAAGTCTTCACAAGGTTTTCACACACTGTTGCTGGTATTTTGGCCAATTCCTCCATGCAGATCTCCTCTAGAGCAGTGATGTTTTGGGGCTGTTGCTGGGCAACACGGACTTTCAACTCCCTCCAAAGATTTTCTATGGGGTTGAGATCTGGGGACTCGCTAGGCCACTCTAGGACCTTGAAATGCTTCTTACGAAGCCACTCCTTCGTTGCCCGGGCGGTGTGTTTGGGATCATTTTTTTTTCTCATTTTGTCTGTCATAGTTGAAGTGTACCTATGAGGAAAATTACAGGCCTCTTGTCTTGGCTGACTAAATACTTTTTTGCCCCACTGTATATGAATACTATAAATTAAAATGGCCAATTTGGGTCCAACCAATTAGCTTAATTTCTCTCAACAAAACAATATTGCAGGAATGCTTATGTTACTAACAGAAACCATTTCAGAACAATCCAGATGGGGGGTGTCAATTGTCTCTTTGTTCTTTTTGAGGTGGAATGACCCCTCAACTGTCTGAGGGGAAAGGTTGTCAGACGTGCCCTTCGAAAGACAGGAATAACATCTTTAACAGACACAGTAAGACTAAAGCTGAGCTGAAAAGTCAATACAAATGACTTTTTTTTGTTCCCAGTGTTTCTCACAATAAAACAAATAGGCCTACTGGTTTACAGTGTCTTGTCATACTGTTAAAATATGATACAGAACAGAACCACAGTGGAGAAAACTAACTAATCCACAGGGAAGTAAACATAGAGCACGCTTATTTCAGTGGTAAGTACAGGAAACTTCAGAGGCTGAAGGAGAGGAAGGCAAGAACACAAGCAAGGCATCGAAGGACGAACGGTCATCCAGACAGAGACAGATCACAGCGTGGTGGTAGGTAGCTCAGGAAAGGACAGAGTAGTTACATCGATAACACTCAAGAATAGGTTGAATGTTTCTTCAGCTGAGAATACCTTTTTTAAGGACACCTAGAAAGGTCAGAGGTACATTTTAGGCATTTCCTCAACAGTAGCATATCTGGAAAAATGGGATCTTTAGGAATTGATTGTGTTCAACATTTCAGGCAATGTGATAAATTGTCCTGAAGGACAGCATGTCTTATTCACATATTGATTCCAAAGTACATCAAGTAACCTATGTATCTAACCAGGCATGATTGTCTACTGATACCACTCTCCCCATCTCTTCCTTCCATTGAGAAGAATGTCATCAGAGGATAAGACTGTGGAGCCCTCTGACCAGGGACCCTCGCTGCCCTCTGTTAGTGCAGGGGCCACGTCCACAGGAAGTCCTGCCCAGACAGACAAGCGCCCCAGGGGCAGACCTCGCAAGGATGCTGCCACCACCATCGTACCCCAGGCTCCACCCACAACTACATCCAAGACCAGGAAGAAGTATGTTGTTTACCCTCCATTTCTTAACAATTGCTATTTATCATAAGACGCCTGTGAATGTAGACTTTCTCTCATGTACAGTAGACATAGACTTGCCTAAGTCATCACAACAGTCTTGTGTGCAGTTAGCCTGCAGTTTGCTTATCTGGTTGGAACTATGAGCTAGTGGCTACTCCGCTGCCTCAAAAGCTTTTAAAACATCACACAGATACTATCCAAAGCATCAGGCAAAGATCTAATTTAGCAGATGCTGTTATCTAGAGCTATTCTGCATGCTGAACAATGGTATAAATCCAGGAAACTTGAGCACACAAGCTTTCCCAGGTTTTATTGTATGCAGCAGTACCAACCGGCCTCCTTCGTCATTTCCATGGCAACACATAATGCAGCTCAGGGAGCCCTGCTGTGTATTATGATGCCTACAAGGTACCTTACTCTCTGCTCACACACTCCATATCCTCAATATCCTACCTAATATGTTGACCCCCAGATGAAATTAGTCAATCAATCTATAATCAAAATGATATGTTGAGCTGAGACCATTCTGGTCTCGGTCACATTAGCTGATAGGTTGTTTGGTGGGAGTGGATAGCATGTCATTGGTCCCACTGTTTTACAGCATGCAAGGGATCAAAGGAATACATAGCCTAGACCTGCTATCTATTGTTTGGTTGTATTTCCCAGAATGAGCTGACCCCTGGGACGGTGGAGGGAAGTATGCATTATTACTAGGACTGTCAAACTATTATAAAATGTGTAATTGAGCTAATAGCAGGATTCGCTGTGATTCATCTCAAATTCTCAATTTGCTCAAATTGAACTGCAATTTAAGATTCTTTACACAAAAACCATTACAAGACTCTGTCTTGATTTTATCCAAAGTAACGGTTAGCAAAATCGGGTAAATTGATAAAGCACACTTTTTTTAACTGCAATGTCAACCTGTTTTGATATTGCATTGTTTTTAGCTGCATAGATGATGTATTTCAAGTTTTCAGTGTATTTTGAACGCTATCAGATAATGCGATTAATCACGCTAAATATTTTAAATTATTACTGATTATGCATCTCAGGCAGCATCCTTAAATGAGGGGGAGGGGCTGCTTTCGGTATATACCCCAGGTTATTTATTACCGGTATGTTGTTTTTGCAAGGACAATAAGATGTGAAGTGTTCATATCAGGAGAATTAACATATTTATTCTAGAGCTAGTGATATTGTATTGTCTTTGCGACATGTATCAACCGGGCACTATTTTGCAGTGGTGGAAGAAGTACTAAATTGTCATACTTGAGTAAAAGTAAAGATACCTTAATAGAAAATGACTCAAGTAAAAGTGAAAATCACCCAGTAAAATACTACTTGAGTAAAAGTCTAAGTATTTGGTTTTAAATATACTTAAGTATCGAAGTAAATGGAATTGCTAAAATATACTGAAATATCAAAAGTAAACGTATTAATAATTTCAAATTCCAGACAACACAGTTTTTCTTGGATTATTTATTTATGGATAGCCAGGGGAACACTCTGACTTTAATTTACAAATTAAGCATTTGTGTTTAGTGAGTCCTCCAGATCAGAGGCAGTAGGGATGACCAGGGATGTCTCTTGATAAGTGTGTGAATTTGTACTTTTGAGTGTCAGGAAAAATGTATGGAGTAAAAAGTACATTATTTTCTTTTGGAATGTAGTCAAGTAAAAGTTGGCAAAAATATAAATAGTAAAGTACGAATACCTCAAACTACTTAAGTAGTACTTTAAAGTATTTTTACTTAAGTACTTTAAACCACTGCTATTTTGATGCAAATTACTGTTATAGATACAATAGGCATCCCTTAGAACAGGGGTATTCATCTCTTGGCCTACTTGGTCCAGAGCCTCTTGGTTTTCTGTTCTACCTGATAATTAATTGCAACCACCTAGTGTCCCAGGTCTAAATCAGTCCCTGATTAGAGGGAAGATGAAAAAATGCAGTGGAACTGGCTTCAAGGACCAGAGTTGAGTTTGAGGGCCTTTAGAAGTTAGAAATTGTTTGATTTCGAGACTGGGTTGGTTGTCATCCACCATTTCAGTCCCGAACAGGGAATCCATGCCAGGTTTTCTTGTCAGCTCCCTGATAGCTGGAACTACTTACAGCATTATTTTCACTCCTCTTTTTTTCTCTCTCTCTTGTTGGGGATCATGGAGAGAAGTTGCAGAGGGGATGGGGAGCTGGATGTTACAGTCCTTTAGGGTGTTTTGACATTTAACGCTGCAATATGTATCTTTTTGGACCACCTGACCAAATAAACATAGAAATGTGAGTTATAGGTCTGTCATTCTTATTGAAAGCAAGTCTAAGAAGTGGTACATATGTTCTATGTGTGATTTTCTATGCTTCCCCTTCTTAAAGGTGCAATATGCAGAAATGGCTCCGCCATTTCCTGCTTTCAAAAATGTGTATAGTTTGCCTAATTTCAGTTTGCAACAAAACAAGCAGTGCTTTGTGTAGGGAATCATTGTACCATCTAAACCGCTGTGAAATATCTTTTAAATAACCAAACATTTTGTATTTCCAGCTGTTTGAAGCTGGTGTACAAAACAGAAAGTAAAAGATGCAGAAACAAAACTAAACAATGGGAAGCGTGGAAGTAGCGCACATAACTTATCTATTGCTTCTTAGACTTGGTTTCCGATGTATAACTCACACTTCTATTTGAATTTGGTTGGGTCGCCAAAAATGTTACATTTAATTTTCTTTTTTTGCATCTTCTACTTTTGGTTTTGTACACCAGCTGAAAATACTATATTTTGGGGTATTGAAAATATATTTCACAGCAGTTTAGCTGGTACAATGACTCTCTACGCTATACATTGCTTGTTTTGTCACAAACTGAAATGTACATTTTAACAACCACAAAATGGTGGAGCGATTTCTGCATATTGCACCTTTTAAAGAAAAGTCAAAAGAAAAGGCTACACGAGAGCATATGGACACCACTGTAGGCACACCACGCTGGGAATGGTCACAGACAGGGTTATGATGGTATGAAGTTGCGTCTGCTTAGTCTATATGTCAGATACTGTTATGTATCTCCTGCTCATCATATAAAAATACCTTGGTTAATAATTAGGTTGCCCTGGTAATTGTGGAGAAGGTGATATTCATGCCAGTGTAGTGATGTCAGATCAGATGCATCAGCTACTTAATAGAGGGTAACTTTATGGTTTGTGTGTACTACCTATGATCTGAATATGGCTGATATCAGACAGCTGGACTGTCCTTAAACAGACGTATCTCTCTGCTGCAGACGTTGTTGGGCACTAGAGAAGCCCCTTACCGCCTCCCTCCTCCCAGACAGAGAGGAGCTTGAGATGTCTTGGAACAGTGATGCATTTTTAATCCTGGTGTCAGCTACTCTACACCCCGTGCCGTCATCACAGGGATGCTCCTGCCCCTTGGCTTGGAGGTTTTCCCCTTTAACTGTAGGTTAGAACATTATGGATGGAGCTCTCATCACTGTGCTTTATTAGACCTGGGCCTATATTGGGCCTTATTGGCCCCTTGCTTAAATATTTGTGGCCATGACTAGGCCTCGTTTTTGGAAAAAGATCAGGGCTCTCTAGTATCTTCATTAATCATGTATTGATTTGGTATTTTCAGTTAGTGGTTTTTTTTCTTCATTTTTTTCCTGCCCACGCAGAAGCTTGAACTGTGTCTTTTAGGCTTCCATCTTGTTGCTTCTTATCTGGAGTGGGAAGTCATCTGGAGGGAGGAGTTGACTTGGCATCTGTCCCATTGTGATTTCTCTCTCCAGTGGCATCGAAAATTACCCCCCCTCCCACTGCATCCTCCCCACTACCCCCGAGAAACGCTGGCTGCTCTCATTTGGAGTGTTTGCTCTTGAATTTAGCAGGCCCACTGTGCGTGGCGCTGTTTAATTTAATCCATGACAATTATCACCTCGACTCGACATGGTGGCTCTCAGATTGGGTTAAAACAACTCCTACTGGAGGACGCTGACACGGACAGATCTCTCCTCTGCTGTGTGTGTGGTGGGCTTCATTGATGTGTTAACTTTGCTTTCCAGACAGTTGGTTTAAATGAAAAGAGGTAAAGGTGACGTCACCTTGGTTGCAAGTGTCAGAGTTGTGGCTGTAGCAACTGTCTGTGTGTCTTCAACTCTGCCCTAGTGTCACTGACCGCTAGGATGCCATCATTTTCATCAAAAGTGACGTAGCCTAGAAAACAAGTGAGAGGTGAGGAGTGGGAAAGGCTAGATGATGTGAGACATGTAGTAAAGAGAGCCGTGTGGATTTCAGAGCCGCTCAACAGGAGGTCAAGTCAGATCTGAGTCAGGCCAAATTCCATTTATAGCGGTCATACAAGATCAAACAATTCTGACATTTCTGCCCTCTGCTAGGCAGCCTAATGGTTTTAGCCTGACGACATGGGTGTGTATGATTTGGTGACATTCTAGCCTATGTCTGTAGGCCCCTCCATAGACCCCCAAATACTGGTATGGACAATAATAATACAACTGACTGGTTCAAAGATCATTGTCCTCCTTCTGTTTGTACTACTGCAGCTGCAGCCATATGGCATTTCTGCTCATTTACAGCTTGTCGCTGTGTGTAGCACAACCTCTGTCCATATTACACCTCTCATCATCCAGATTGATCATAGGATGTTTGTGTTAAGCATAAGTCTGTAACTTCTGCTTGTCCATAACATAAACCCACCTCCACCAGGGGCCCTCTGTTCACAACGTTCGTTGACATCAGCAAACCGCTCGCTCAACGCCATACACGTGGTCTGAGGGTGTGAGGCCGGTTGGACATACTGCCAAATTCTCTAAAACGACGTTGGGAGGCGGCTTATGTTACAGAAATTAACATGAACTTCTCTGGTGGACATTCCTGCAGTTAGCATGCCAATTGCGCGCTCCCTCAAAACTTGAGACATCTGTGGTATTGTGTTGTGTGACAAAACTGCGAATTTTAGAGTGTCCTTTTAATGTCCCCAGCACAAGATACACCTGTGTAATGATCAGGCTGTTTAATCAGCTTCTTGAAATGCCACACCTGTCAGGTGGATGGATTATCTTGGTAGAGGAGAAAAGCTCACTAACAGGGATGTAAACAAATATGTGCACAACATTTTAGAGAAATAAGATTTTTTAAAGATTTTGTGTGCATATGAACATTTTCTGGGCTCTTATTTGAGCTCATGGGACCAACACTTTACGTGTTGCTTTAACATTTTTGTTCAGTGTATATTGAAGATAATTGAAAGTCGGGAGGGAGAATCGTGCTCCTCCTCCTTGCCCCCTCCCTTTTTCCTCTTGCCCCCTCCCCACACCCCCATGCCCTCCATGGTACCAGCAGCTTGCACCAACACATACCACTCTGCTTTGCCTTGCCCAGCGGCCTGAGTGCCTCCATTAAGAATCAGTGACAGCTGTGACTGTATTTAACTAATTCATGATCAACTCCCACCAGCCTCCTAAGGGAAGCCAACACAATAACTTTTCTCTCTTTTTCTCCCTTTTTCCCCCTCTTTTTCTTGCTCTCTCTTTCTCTCACTCTCTTTCTCTATTCAAAGTGCTTTATTGGCATGGGTGATATATGTTTACATTGCCAAAGCAAATGGAATAGACAATAAACAAGGGAAACATTAGTAAACATTACACTCAAAGGTTTTTAAAAAGAATATAGACATTTGAAATGTTATATTATTGGCTATGTACAGTGTTGAAACAATGTGCAAGTAGTTTAAGTATGAAAGGAAAAATAAACAGATAAATATAGGTTGTATTTACAGTGTTGTTTGTGCTCCTCTGGTTGCCCTTTTCTCATGGCAACGGGCCACACATCTTTCTGCTATTTCGCCTGACCGATATGGGAGTTTAACAATGTTTGATATGTTTTTGAATTCTTTGTGGTCTGTGTGATCTGTGGGAAATATGTGTATTTAATGTGGTCATACATTTGGCAGGATGTTAAGGAGTGTAACTAGCCTCCTGAGTGGTGCAGTGGTCTAAGGCACTGCATCAGTGCTAGCTGTGCCGCTGGAGATCCTGGTTTGAGTCCAGGCTCTGGCGCAGAAGACCCATTGGGAGGCGCACAATTGGCCCAGCGTCGCCCGGGTTAGGGGAGGATTTGGCCGGCAGGGATGTCCTTGTCCCATCATGCTCTAGCGACGCCTGTGGCGGACCAGGTGTACGGTGTTTCTTCTGACACATTGGTGTGGCTGGCTTCCGGGTCAAGCGGGCATTGTGTCAAGAAGCCGTGCGACTTGGTTGGGTTGTGTTTCGGGGAAGTATGGCTCTCGACCTTCGCCTCTCCCGAGTCCGTACGGGAGTTGCAGCGATAAGACAAGACTAACTTCCAAGTGGATACCACAAAATCGGGGAGAAAAGATTTTAAAAACAGCATTCCAATTTGCTCAATTTTTTTGTTGATTCTTTCCACTGTGTCAAGTAGTTGTCTTTTTTTGTTCTCATAATATGGTTGTCCTGGGGGTCTGTTTGTGTTTGTGAACAGAGCCTCAGAACCAGCTCTCTGAGGGGACTCTTCTCTACATTAGGGCTTTGTGGTGGAATGTGTGAACATTACTTCCTTTTAGGTGGTTGTAGAATTTAACCGCTCTTTTCTGGATGTTGATAACTAGTGGGTATAGTCCTCGTTCTGCTCTGCATGCGTTGTTTTGGGGTTTTGCGTTGTACATTAAGTATAATTTAGCAGAGTCTCAATTGGGTGTTTGTCCCATTTTCTGAATCCTTGGTTGGTGAGTGGACCCCAGACCTCACAACCATAGAGGACGATGGGTTCGATAACTGATTGAATTATTTCTAGCCATATCCTAATTGGGATGTTGAGTTTTATTTTCCTTTTGATGGCAGCCTTGTGGAAGTTAGCTTTGGTGTTGATGTTTAGGCTGAGGTAGGTGTCATTCTTTGTAGGTTCTAGGGCAACAGTGTCTAGATAAATATTATATTTGTTGTCTTGGTTACTGGACCTTTTTTGGAACACCGTTATTTTTGTCTTATTGAGATTCACTGTCAGGGCCCAAGTCTATCAGAATCTGTGCAGAAGAGCTAGGTGCTGCTGTAGGCCCTCCTTGGTTGGGGACAGAAGCACCAGATCATCTGCAAACAGTGGACATTTGATTTAGTAGGGTGAGGCCGGTTGCTACAGACTGTTCTAGTGCCCTCACTAATTCATTCTCTCTCTCTCTCTCTCTCTCTCTCTCAGGGGGCGTACCAGAGGTAGAGTGGTTGTGGAGGAGGAGGACAGCAGCATGGACGGGACGGAGGCAGCCGCCTCAGGGAGCCCCCCTCAGGACACAACAGGTCAGTCACACCCCCCCCCCGTGAGACCTAGGTGGTCACCTTTAGTCCTGTCTATTTTGGTCTTGACTGCACTGGTGAGTGGTATGGAACTCCAGCTGAACTCAGAGCGTACACATCCTGACTGACGAGAGTATACAGATATACAGAGAGTGTTTCTGAAAATGCATACTACCGTGCTCCGAGCATGCAAATTGGAGCACGGGAGAGTCCCAATCAAAGTATGCGAAATGGCGCACGGCGGGCGCTTCTCAAATATATATTTTGAAGCATTGATGCTTCAACGGTAAGTATGTAAAGAAATATGAAGCAACCACATAAAAAATGACAAAACGTTTATTGAAATCAATGGCAAACATTATTTGAGCGGAAGCGAGAGGATATACAATAACTTTGGAATGAAATGTTGCCTACAATATTTTATCTTGATACGTTAGTAAATACATGCTGTGTTAATGTTACCTGCCTACGTACCATAGATAGCAAGCCCATAATAAGTCAATAGGGCTAACAACTAGTACTGTTAGCTTGCCAGATAGCCGCGAAGAATTGTTAGCTAGCTACCCACGAAGAATTGTTAGCGAGCTACCCACGAAGAATTGTTAGCTAGCTACCCACAAAGAATTGTTAGCTAGCTACCCACGAAGAATTGAGCTATCTTGCATAATATTAGTTTTTGGTCATTTTTGCCTGTTAAAACCTGTTAAGCCTACCCCCTACTTTTTCGAACATTCTGTTAAAAATCGCGCAACATTTCAGCGTCCTGCTACTCATGCCAGGAATATAGTATATGCATATGATTAGTATGTGTGGATAGTAAACACTCACGTTTCTAAAACTGGTTAAATCACGGCTGTGACTATAACAGAGCGTGTGTTTCATCGAAAAGCGCAAGAAAAACTGGTCACTGAAAACTGAAAAAAATATCAATGCGCCACTTGCATGTATTGTCCTACAGCTTCCACATGATGTCGCCAGTCTTGTCAATTTCCTGGGAGTTGTTTCTTGGTCAAACGAAGAAGAGAGACCCCATTCCATCCGGTCTCCGACAGGAAGTTTTGGAAGAGAGATTTCCGAACATGATTTGAAGACGTGGAGCTATTGAATACACATCGCCCCGTGATCAATTTGATAGATTATTAACGTTTACTAATACCTAAAGTTCGATTACAAAAGTATTTCGAAGTGTTTTGTGAAAGTTTATCATCGACTTTTTTTATTTAAAAAAATGACGCAGCGTTTTGAAACTATTTTTTTCTGAATCACACAGTTTCCATAGATGGATATTTTGGGTATATATGGACCGATTTAATCGAAAAAAAGACCCAATAGTGATGTTTATGGGGCATATAGGAGTGCCAAGAAAGAAGCTCGTCAAAGGTAATGAATGTTTTATATTTTATTTCTGCTATTTGTGTAGCGCCGGCTACGCTAATTATTTTGTTTACGTCGCCTTCAGGTATTTCGGGGTGTTGCATGCTACCAGATAATAGCTTCTCATGCTTTCGCTGAAAAGCATTTTCAAAATCTGACTTGTTGGCTAGATTCACAACGAGTGTAGCTTTAATTCAATACCCGGCATGTGTGTTTTAATGAACGTTTGAGTTTTAACGAGTGCTATTAGCATTTAGCGTAGCGCATTTGCATTTCCAGGTGGCTAGATGGGACGCCTGCGTGTCGGGTGGGCTTAAGAGGTTGTTAACCAGTCTGGTTAGCTACATTATTAGGATTCACATACAGCTAGCTGATAGTTATGAAGTGAAACAGTTGCTTCGTGTGTATCTTGTTTCGTCTATATTGCCATTGTTGTCCTGGCTGGAAGACGGTTCAGAGAATGAGTACTGTAAGTCAATAGGGCTAACTGGCTAGCCATGAAGAATGTACAGATCTTCCTTGCATAACATTAGTTTTAGGTCATTTTTGCCTGTTTAATTCTTGATCCTACTTGAGACGCAGACGTCTCAAGTAGGCACCTGGAAATGCAAATGCGCTACGCTAAATGCTAAATGTACTCGTTAAAACTCAAACATTCATTAAAATACAAATGCAGGGTATTGAATTAAAGCTACACTCGTTGTGAATCAAGCCAACAAGTCAAATTTTTAAAATGCTTTTCGGCGAAAGCATGAGATGCTATTATCTGATAGCATGCAACACCCCAAAATGCCTGAAGGCGACGTAAACAAAATAATTAGCGTAGCCGGCGCTACACAAAAACGCAGAAATAAAATATAAAACATTCATTACCTTTGACGAGCTTCTTTCTTGGCACTCCTATATGCCCCATAAACATCACTATTGGGTATTTTTTTCGATTAAATCGGTCCATATATACCCAAAATAGCCATCTATGAAAACTGTGTAATTCAGAAAAAAAACATTGTTTCAAAACGCTGCGTCATTTTTTTAAATTAAAAAAGTTGACGATAAACTTTCACAAAACACTTCGAAATACTTTTGTAATCCCACTTTAGGTATTAGTAAACGTTTATAATCTATCAAAATGATCACGGGGCGATGTGTATTCAATAGCTCCACGTCTTGAAATTCATGGTCGGAAAACTTTTCTCCAAAACATCCTGTCGGAGACCGGAAGAAATGGAATCCCTCTCCTTTGTTTCCCCAATAAATAACTCTCAGGAAAATGACGACAATGGCGACATCGTGTGAAAGCTGTAGGAATTGCACCCGTGTCCATATTTAATTTGGTGTCAATTCATGCAAGTGACGCATGGATATTATTTTCAGCTTTCAGTGACCAGTTTTTCTTGCGCTTTTCGATGAAACACACGCTCTGTTATAGTCACAGCCGTGATTTAACCAGTTTTAGAAACTTTGTTTTCTATCCACACATACTAATCATATGCAATACTATATTCCTGGCATGAGTAGCAGGACGCTGAAATGTTGCGCGATTTTTAACAGAATGTTCGAAAAAGGAGGGGGGAGACTGAAGAGGTTCTAGCTGGCTTGCTAGATTATTAGGATTCACATATCTAGCTGATAATTATTAAGTAAAATGTTTACTTTGTGTATTTCTTGATTTGTCTATTGTTGCCATTGTCCTGGCTAGAAGAAGGTTCCGTGAATGGGAAGGTGAAGTGTGAGGTAATACAGTAGGGGGAGTGCGAGTGCTTCTCAAATGTATTGTTTATACGTTCTCTACACTCTCGTCCTCACAAGAATGTACTCAAGAGAACGTGTTCGGAGAATGCACTCGGAGCACGAGAGTGTGGAGCACGGTACTATGCATATTGAGAAACACCCAGAGTCTCGGGGTCTCGGTCTCTGTCTGTCTGTCACTCTGTCACTCTGTCTGTCACTCGGTATTTCTCGGTCTGTCTCTGTCGGTCACTCGGCCTCTGTCTGTCTGTTTCTTTTAGTTTCTGTCGGTCTTTGTCAGTCTCGCTCTCTGTTGTTCTCTGTCTGTTTCTGTTTGTCTCTTGGTCTCTGTTTCTGTTTGTCTCTTGGTCTCTGTCTGTCTCTCGCTCTCTCGCTCTCTGTCGATCTCTCGCTCTCTGTCGATCTCTCGCTCTCTGTCGATCTCTCGCTCTCTGTCGATCTCTCGCTCTCTGTCGATCTCTCGCTCTCTGTCGATCTCTCGCTCTCTGTCGATCTCTCGCTCTCTGTCGATCTCTCGCTCTCTGTCGCTCTCTCGCTCTCTGTCGCTCTCTCGCTCTCTGTCGCTCTCTGTCGCTCTCTCGCTCTCTGTCGCTCTCTCGCTCTCTGTCGCTCTCTGTCGGTCTCTTGGTCTCTGTTTCTGTTTGTCTCTTGGTCTCTGTCAGCCTCTGTCTGTGTCTCGGTCAGTCTCTCGGTCTCTGTCTGTTTCTCGGTCTCTCGGTATCGGCCTCTCGGTCTCTGTCTCTCTCTGTCTGTTTCTGTTTGTCTCTTGGCCTCTGTCGGTCTCTCTCTGTCACTCTGTCTCTCTCGGTCTGTCTCTCTCGGTCTGTCTCTCTGTCGGTCTGTCTGTCTCCGTCTGTCTGTCTGTCTCGGTCTGTCTGTCTCGGTCGGTCGGTCTCGGTCCATCTCTCGGTCTCTGTTTGTCTGTCTGTCTCTGTCGATCTCTCGGCCTTGGTCTGTTTTTCGGTCTGTCTTTACTTTCTCTCTTGCTTCCTCTCCATGCTCCCTCTCCTCGGTCTCTCTCCCTCTCCTCGGTCTCTCTCCCTCTCCTCGGTCTCTCTCCCTCTCCTCGGTCTCTCCCTCTCCGTCTGTCTGTCTGTCTGTCTGTCTGTCTGTTCGTACGTTCTGCACTGGTTTGTTCTTCACTGGTTGCCCTTTCTTGTGTCAACAGGTCACACATCTTGCTGCTGTGATGGCACATTGTTGTATTTCACCTAATAGATATTGGAGTTATTAGTTAGTTTGTTTTCAAATTCTTTGTGGGTCTGTGTAATCTGAGGGAAAAATGTGTCTCTAATATGGTCACACATTTGGCAGGAGGTTAGGAAGTGCAGCTCAGTTTCCACATTTTGTGGGCAGTGTGCACATAGCCTGTCTTCTCTTGAGAGCCAGGTCTGCCTACAGCGGCCTCTCAATAACAAGGCTATGCTCACATAGTCAAAGATTTATTTAATTCTGGGTCAGTCACAGTGGTCAGGCTATCTGCCACTGTGTACTCTCTGTTTAGGGCCAAATAGCATTCCAATTTGCTCAGTTTTTTGTTTAATTCTTTCCAATGTGTCAAGTAATTATCTTTTTTTTTCTCATGATTTAGTTGGGTCTCATGGTTTAGTTTTGTTGCTGTCCTGGGGCTCTGTGGGGTTTGTTTGTGTACAGAGCCCTAGGACCAGCTTGCTTAGGGGACTCTTCTAGGTTAATATCTCAGAAGGTGGTGGCTTTGTCACTCTCTCTCTTACTCTCTCTGTCTCTCTCTGTCTGTCTGTCTCACGCTCTCTCTGTCCTTCTTATGCTCTCTCTGTCTGTCTCACGCTCTCTGTCTGTCTGTCTCTGTCTGTCTTACTCTCGCTCTGTCTGTCTCACGCTCTCTCAGTGTCTGTCTCACGCTCTCTCTGTGTCTGTCTCATACTCTCTCTCTCACGCTCTCTCTGTCTCAATATTGCCAAAGCAACAATGTATACAAAATACATTGTAACAAAATTATAAACGATAGCAAATAATATAAAATGGTAGTAAATAATACAAAATACAAAAATAACAACAATATAGTAGAAATGTAATAAATATGAAAAGCTAAACATGGAAAATGAAACTATACCTATCTTATAACTAAATAACTGTCATCTTCACCATTACATCAGTACTACAGCTACCATCATCATTACCACTACTACTACCACCACCACCATCATTAAACTGCTATCATCACCCTACTACCCATACCACTACTATTTGGAATGATAAACAACAATAATAATATAAATAACAATAATGGTAATAACAACAATAGTAATAACAATAATACTAATAATAAGTAAGTTACTATTAACTATGCAGATGTTATTATCCAGTATCCCTCAAGCTATGGCAGGCAAATCAAATCAATCAAATCAGAGTTTATTTGTCATGTGCGCCGAATACAACAGGTGTAGGTAGACCTTACAGTGAAATGCTTACTTACAGGCTCTAACCAATAGTGCGAAAAAAAAGGTGTGTGTGTAGGTAAGTAAAGAAATAAAACAACAGTAAAAATACATTTGAAAAAAGAGTAGCAAGGCTATATACAGACACCGGTTAGTCAGGCTTATTGAGGTAGTATGTACATGTAGGTATCGTTAAAGTGACTGTGCATATATGATGAACCGAGATTAGCAGAAGTGTAAAAAGAGTGTTTGGTGGGTGGTGGGACACAATGCAGATAGCCCGGTTAGCCAATGTGCGGTAGCACTGGTTGGTCAGGCCAATTGAGGTAGTATGTACATGAATGTATAGTTAAAGTGACTATGCATATAAGATAAACAGAGAGTAGCAGCAGCGTAAAAGAGGGGTTGGGGGGGGCACACAATGCAAATAGTCCGGGTAACCAGGAGTATTAGGCTTGGGGGTAAAAACTGTTGAGAAGCCTTTTTGTCCTAGACTTGCAGCCAAATACATATTTGGCTACAAGAGGAGCCATTGCTCCTTCGCCCATGAGTATTTTTAGTTTTTCCTCTGGGTTTAATAAGTTAACATTTTGAATAAATGTAGTAATTTCTGTGAATAATTCATATCTTGGCGAGGAGTATTTCTCACCTTAAAGTTGGATTTAGGGGGACACTATTTTAATTTTTGGATGAAAAACGTTCCCGTTTTAAACAAGATATTTTGTCACGAAAAGATGCTCGACTATGCATATAATTGACAGCTTTGGAAAGAAGACACTGTTTCCAAAACTGCAAAGATATTGTCTGCGAGTGTCACAGAACTGATGTTACAGGCGAAACCCAGATAAAAATCCAACCAGGAAGTGACGCATTTTTTAAAACCGCCTCATGCCAATGACTCCCTATATGGCTGTGAATGAGCTACGAATGAGCTTACGTTTTCCCCAAGTTGTCTACAGCATTGTGACGTCTTTTTAGGAATTTCCCTTGAAGAATGGCTGTAAGGGACCATATATGGCATGTGGTCACATGGTGTCTCCCGCAGAAAACCTTGCGTAAAATACTGAGGTAGCCATTTTTCCAATCGCTTCTTATGAGAAACCAACTGCCTCGACGGATATATTATCGAATATATTTGTTAAAAACACCTTGAGGATGGATCCTAAACGACGTTTGCCGTGTTTCTGTCGATATTATGGAGCAAATTTTGAAAAAAGTTGTAGCATTTTAGGGTCGATTTTTCAGCCAAGCATGATGAACAAACGGGAGCTATTTCGCCTACAAAAATAATCTTTTTGGAAAAAAGGAACATTTGCTATCTAACTGGGAGTCTCCTGAGTGAAAGCATCTGAAGTTCTTCAAAGGTAAATTATTTAATTTGGTTGCTTTTCTTATTTTTGTGAAAATGTTGCCTGCTGCCAGCAGAGCCTAGCATAGCATTATGCCATGATAAACTTACACAAATGCTTGTCTAGCGTTGGCTGTAACGCATATTTTGAAAATCTGAGATGACAGTGTTGTTAACAAAAGGCTAAGCTTGTGTTTGAATATATTTATTTCACTTCATTTGCGATTTTCATGAATAGGAAACGTTTATAGGGGTATTTATGTCCGTTGCGTTATGCTAATGCGTTTGAGGCTATGATTACGCTCCCGGATACGGGTTTGCTCGTCGCAAAAGGTTAAAGGATAAAGTGCATCTCTGTTTCTACCTCTCCTGTTGTGTGGTGACCACTTACACACTCCTCTTTGAGTAGCCATGTCTTTTTATGTCTACCGGTTTCTATTGCCAAATTGGTGGTCACTCAGCCTGTACTTGGTAAGGATCTGTCTCTGCTTTGTATCTCTGACAGAGTAGAGATAATCAGCCAATTCATATTCTCTGTTTAGGGCCAGATGGCAATTTAGTCGGCTTCTGGATTTTGTATCGTTTTTCCAATGTTGTAAATATGAGTCCTTTGATTGGTTCATGATTGTGTTTATTGGAATTCTTTCTTTTGAAGCAGTGCTGGTGTCAGCTTGGTTGGTTAGGTCCAACACCAGCTGACTGAGAGGGCTCGTTTCTGGGCTCAGCTCTTGTGTTTGAAGTGCTTTAAATTGCAGACTTGAATTTGGACATGAATTTAGATGTAGGCAACATTTTTATGATATTTTCTGTATTTTATTACCACTGGAAAGCGGCCCCATTCTGCCCTACATGCATTAGTTGGTGTATTTCTCTGGACTTTTCCGACAGAATTCTGCATGTAGGGCTTCAAATTGGATGTTTGTCCCACATATTAAAGTCCAGTTTATTGAGTGGCCCCCGAACCTCACTTCTGTAAAGAGCTATTGGTAGGATTACACTGTCAAATATTTTGGTCCAAATTCTAATTGGGATGTTGATATTAAAAATGTTCATTTTTATTGCATACAATGCTCTGCAATGCTCTGCAAATTATAATTGTGACAAAGTAAAAGTGTGAACGAAATAACCAGGACAACTGAAATCTACCGTCAAACTCAAGGTTTATTTATAAACACACGGTAATGGGGGGAGCAGGAAAAGGGGCTGAGCTGGACCCAAGGAAAGAAACAATAAGTATGCAAAAACACCCCTAAGCTAGACTAGCCTACTTTAACAACAGCTAACTAACTACCCAAAAATACAGTGGGTGGTCCGCCCAGTTCTAACTAGTGTATTTAACAAAGTTCACCTACGGGTAGTGTATGCCCATGGGCGACTTGTCTTGGTTTCCCCTTTTCCCACCAGCAATCAAATACAAACACCATAACCAAAAACAATACTCACAGGTGATGACAAAGTGCTATGGAGGTGCTCAAACAAAAGGAGAGGTTAAGACACAAAGAGAGAGTGAAACAGAGCGATCTACATACATGGCATTTACAGAGTGATTGAGCTCTAGAGCAAACAAATGATGGGGTTTTTAAACCATGGGGAAGGAACTGTGATAGGGTAGGAAACAGGAGGAGGTGTGTCTTCTGATTGGTGATTGATTGTTGACTGATTGGGGAGTGATGATTTTCACCTGTGAGGGGAGAAGGAGAGAAAACAACACAGCATACACACACACACACACACACACACACACACACACATACAGGATACCCACACACACACACACAGGATACCTGTATCTGTAACAGTTGAAAAGATTTGGACTCAAACTGCAGCCTTGTCTCACACCATGATGTTGTGAAAGGAATTGTGTTCTTTGGTTTTTGTTTTATTTTTTGTTGCACACTTGTTTTCTGTGTACATACATTGTATGAAGTCATACACCGTACCACCAAGCCCACTTTGGGGAATTTTGTAGAATAGCCCTTTGTGCCAAATAGAATCAAATTATTTTTTAACGTCAATATAGCAAGCAAAGATTTTGCCCTCTTTTTTTGGGTGGATGTGTTTATTAGTGTGTCTAAGGTGTGTATATATGGTCAGTAGTGCGATGGTTGGGGAGAAAGCCAATTTGACATTTACTTGTCACATTTATTTTCTTGAAGAAAGGTTTGCATTCTTGAATTCAAAATGCCACAGAAAATCTTTCACAAGTTGCTGTTTACCCAAATTCTTCTGTAATTATTGGGGTCTAATTTGTCTCCACTTTTGTGGATAGGGGTGATGAGCGCCTGGTTCCAGACATCAGGGAAGCGGCCAGAAGTTAAACCATGTTGAACAATTTAAGCACAGCATTTTGCAACTCAGGTGTGCTGTTTTTCAGCATTTAATTTCTGATGTTATCTAGACCACAAGCCTTCTTTGATTTTATAGATTTCAGCTTTTCATTTAGTTCTTGTTGGGTTATTGGGTCATTTAATGTATTTTGGTTGTTTTTAATGAATTTCTAATTGGTTTTGTTGTAAGTCTTTTTGTGGGATGTTTTTGTATAGATTATCAAAATAAGTTTTCCAAATTCCTTCATATTGTATGGCTAATTCTTGTGGCTTTGTCGTGCTCGTTCCACATGTCCCAGAACTGATTTTGGTCAATTGCGTTTTCAATTTCATCAAGTGGTATAATTTGGTATAATTCAATTTCTTGCATTTCAGTGTTTGTTCAAGTATTCATAGTGTAGTTCTGGGTTGTTTTGCTGCTTATGTTTTTCATTTGACATTTGTCTTAGGTGTTTTATAATTGTTTTACATTCGTTATCAAACCATTTTTCAGAAACTTTTTGTTTCTGATGTTGCATTTCTTTGGTTTTCTCAAATTTGCTTTTGATGTTGATTTTTGGAATATGCAATTTGATGTTTTAGTAGCTGAATTGACACCTTTATTGTTTTGGTATTGTGAGTTAATGAAGAACTGTATAGAGTTCATCATTTCATTTGAGTTCAATGTTTCAATGAATCTCTCCGCACTTTTTTGACCCCACCTGTACGGTTGGTTTATGTTGTAGAGTTTATTGTGCTGTTTTGTTTAATGAATATTGCTGGTTAATTTCTTCAGAAACACGTTGATCTGGCTGTGATCTGACAATGGTGTCTGTGGTCTGACAGTGAATGCACTAATGGAGGAGGGGTCAATGTCATTGATGGCATAATCGACTACACTTGTCCCAAGAGCTGAGCAGTAAGTAAACCGACCTAAAGAGCCCCCTCTGATTCTACCATTAAGCATGTACAGGCCTAAGGCTTGACAGAGATGCACTAACTCCTTCCCATTTTTGTTCAGTATTTGGTCAAGACTGTTTCTATTATTTATAATAGGGCTACTGCACAAGGAGGGGTGTCCAAATATGTGGTGGTTACCTCCCGCATCAGTGTAGTCAGGCTCAGAACCTTTTCTTACATTGAAATCTCCACAAGGAAGCACTTTACCCTGCGCCTGAAATGTAATGATTTCTGTATGGAGATTGTCAAAAAACTGATCATCATAATATGATGAATCTGAAGGGGGATCATAAGCTGCACATATGTATACATCATTGTCACAATAGATTGTACCTTTGTCACGTTTTAGCCAAATGTGATTTAGTACCTTTTTTCATTTCATTCAGTGCTAAGTCCTGCTTATGCCAAATGATGATTCCACCTGAGTCCCGGACCCGTTTAACATTTTTATGTTTGATTGATGGTAGTAACATTTCTCTTTAGCCTGAGGTACACTGAGTATTTGTCTCCATGACACCATGTTTCCAGTAAGATTATGATGTCCTGGCCCTTGATGTTTTTAATCAATTCTGGATTTGTTTTATAACCAAAATGTGAAGAGTATAGGCCCTGGATATTCCAAGAGCTGATAGTTAATGATCTCATTCCTAATAAGTGATATTCACTGGTTTGAGTAAAGTACATTGAAAAAAAAGTAATATATCTATATACACACACATACACCATTACATATAATAATTATTATAATACCAGTGCCAATAAAATAAAGAATAGTTGTAAACAAATTCATAAGAATGGAATAAGATTGCACCAAAAATAAGTACAACGCAATGCAGAGTTGCAAAGAAAAAGCCATATCTCAGACTGGCCAATAAAAATAAAAGTCTAAGATTGGCAAAAAAACACAGACACTGAACAGAGGAACTCTGCCTAGAAGGCCAGCATCCCGGAGTCGCCTCTTCACTGTTGACGTTGAGACTGGTATTTTGTGGATGCCATTTAATGAAGCTGCCAGTTGAGGACTTGAGGGTTCTGTTTCTCAAACTAGACACTCTAATGTACTTGTCCTCTTGTTCAGTTGTGCACCGGGGCCTCCCACTCCTCTTTCTATTCTGGCTAGAGCCAGTTTGCGCTGTTCTGTGAAGGGAGTAGTACATAGCGTTGTACCAGATCTTCAGTTTCTTGTCAATTTCTCACATGGAATAGCCTTCATTTCTCAGAACAAGAATAGACTGACGAGTTTCTAGACATTTTGAGACTTTAATCGAACACCCACAAATGCTGATGCTCCAGATATTCAACTAGTTTCTAAGACAGTTTTATTGCTTCTTTAATCAGAACAGCAGTTTTCAGCTGTGCTAACATAATTACGAAAAGGTTTTCTAATGATCAATTAGTCTTATAAAATGATAAACTTGGATTAGCTAACACAACGTGCCATTGGAAAACAGGAGTGATGGTTGCTGATAATGGGCCTCTGTACGCCTATGTAGATTTTCCATTAAAAATCTGCCGTTTCTTGCTACAATTGTCATTTACAACATCAACAATGTCTACACTGTATTTCTGATCAATGTTATGTTATTTTAATGTACAAGAAATGTGCTTTTCTTTCAAAAACAAGGACATTTCTAAGTGACTCCAAACTTTTGAACGGTAGTGTACGTATGTCCCCATTGCCAGTAAAGCATAATCAAGCCTATTTCTTTTACTTACTTGCTGTGCTGTTTCATTGTTCATTTGTTAAGTCGTTTCATTCTCAACCAGGATTTCTATGGAACGCCGTTTGGGTCTTTGCTATAGAACGCCGTTTGAGTCTCTGCGTGTTAAAAGATATACTATTTAACACTTTTTGACGTGTCAAATAAGCTTGTTGACCAATCAGGACCTGAATACAACATACATTTTTAACGTAATTATTACTAGAGGTCGACCGATTATTATTTTTCAACGCCGATACCGATTATTGGAGGACCAAAAAAGCCGATACTGATTAATCGGCCGATTTTAAGAAATAAAATTAAAAAATCAGAATAAAAAATTAAAAAATCATAATAATAAAATAAATGTGTTTGTAATAATGACAATTACAACAATACTGAATTAACACTTATTTTAACTTGATATAATACATTAACAAAAATCTATTTAGCCTCAAATAAATAATGAAACGTTCAATTTGGTTTAAATAATGCAAAAACAAAGTGTTGGAGAAGTAAAAGTGTAATATGTGCCATGTAAAAAAGCTAACGTTTAAGTTCCTTGCTCAGAACATGAGAACATATGAAAGTTGGTGGTTCCTTTTAACATGAGTCTTCAATATTCCAAGGTAAGAGGTTTTTAGGTTGTAGTTAATATAGTATTTATAGGACTATTTCTCTCTATACCATTTGTACCTTTGACTATTGGATGTTCTTATAGGCACTATAGTATTGCCAGTGTAACAGTATAGCTTCCGTCCCTCTCCCCACCCCTACCTTGGGCTCGAACCAGGAACACATCGACAATAGCAACGCTCCACAAAAGACGCGGCCCTTGCAGAGCAAGGGGAATAACTACTCCAAGTCTCAGAGCGAGTGACGTTTGAAACGCTATTAGCGCACACCCAGCTAACTAGCTAGCCATTTCACATCGGTTACACCAGCCATTAGGCTGATAGGCTTGAAGTCATAAACAGCGCTGTGCTTGCAAAGAGCTGCTGGCAAAACGCACAAAAGTGCTGTTTGAATTAATGTTTACGAGCCTGCTGTCTACCATCGCTCAGTCAGACTGCTCTATCAAATCATAGACTTAATTATAATAAACACAGAAATACGAGCCTTTGGTCATTAATATGGTTGAATCCGGAAACTATCATTTCGAAAACAAAATGTTTATTCTTTCAGCGAAATAACCGTTCGTAATTTTATTTAACGGGTGGCATCCATAAGTCTAAATATTCCTGCACAACTTTTGCATTGCACAACCTTCAATGTTATGTCATAATTACGTAAAATTCTGGCAAATTAGTTCGCAATGAGCCAGGCTGCCCAAACTGTTGCATATACCCTGACTCTGCGTGCAAAGAATGCAAGATAAATGACACAATTTCACCTGGTTAATATTGTCTACTAACCTGGATTACTTTTAGCTAAATATGCAGGTTTAAAAATATATACAGTGGGGCAAAAAAGTATTTAGTCAGCCACCAATTGTGCAAGTTCTCCCACTTAAAAAGATGAGAGAGGCCTGTCATTTACATCATAGGTACACTTCAACTATGACAGACCAAATGAGAGAAAAAAATCCAGAAAATCACATTGTAGGATTTTTAATGAATTTATTTGTGAAAGTATTCACCCCCTTGGCATTTTTCCTATTTTGTTGCCTTACAACTTGGAATTAAAATACACTGCTCAAAAAAATAAAGGGAACACTTAAACAACACAATGTAACTCCAAGTCAATCACACTTCTGTGAAATCAAACTGTCCACTTAGGAAGCAACACTGATTGACAATAAATTTCACATGTTGTTGTGCAAATGGAATAGGCAACAGGTGGAAATTATAGGCAATTAGCAAGACACCCCCAATAAAGGAGTGGTTCTGCAAGTGGTGACCACAGACCACTTCTCAGTTCCTATGCTTCCTGGCTGATGTTTTGGTCACTTTTGAATGCTGGCGGTGCTTTCACTCTAGTGGTAGCATGATACGGAGTCTACAACCCACACAAGTGGCTTAGGTAGTGCAGCTCATCCAGGATGGCACATCAATGCGAGCTGTGGCAAGAAGGTTTGCTGTGTCTGTCAGCGTGGTGTCCAGAGCATGGAGGCGCTACCAGGAGACAGACCAGTACATCAGGAGACGTGGAGGACACCGTAGGAGGGCAACAACCCAGCAGCAGGACCGCTACCTCCACCTTTGTGCAAGGTGGAGCAGGAGGAGCACTGCCAGAGCCCTGCAAAATGACCTCCAGCAGGCCACAAATGTGCATGTGTCTGCTCAAAAGGTCAGAAACAGACTCCATGAGGGTGGTATGAGGGCCCGACTTCCACAGGTGGGGGTTGTGCTTACAGCCCAACACCGTGCAGGACGTTTGGCATTTCCATTGATCATTTTTGTGTGATTTTGTTGTCAGCACATTCAACTATGTAAAGACAAATTTAATAAGAATATTTCATTCATTCAGATCTAGGATGTGTTATTTTAGTGTTCCCTTTATTTTTTGGAGCAGTGTATATATATATATATAGTGCCAGTCAAAAGTTTGGACACACCTACTCATTCCAGGGTTTTTCTTTATTTGGACTATTTTCTACATTGTAGATTTAATAGTGAATACATACAATATATGAAACATTACATATAGAATCAGATAGAAACCAATAAAGTGTTAAACAAATCAAAATATATTTTCTATTTGAGATTCTTCAAAGTAGCCACCCGTTGCATTAATGACAGCTTTGCACACTCTTGGCATTTTCAGCCAGCTTCATGAGGTGACTTTAATTTTGAGTGTGACTCCAAATCCAGACCTCCATGGGTTGATAAATTTGATTTCCATTGATAATTTTGGTGTGATTTTGTTGTCAGCACATTCAAGTATGTAAAGAAAAGTATTTAATAAGAATATTTCATTCAATCAGATCTAGGATGTGTTATTTTAGTGTTCCCTTTATTTTTTTGAGCAGTGTAGATTTTTTGGGGATTTGTATCATGTGATATACACTATGCCTACCACTTTGAAGATGCAACATATTTTTTATTGTGAACAAACATGAAATGAGACAAAAAACAGAACTTGAGCGTGCATAACTATTCACTCCCCCAAAGTCAATACTTTGTAGAGCCACCTTTTGCAGCAATTACATCTGCAAGTCTCTTGAGGTATGTCATTAAGCTTGGCACATCTAGCCACTGGGATTTTTGCCCATTCTTCAAGGCAAAACTGCTCCAGCGCCTTCAAGTTTGATGGGTTCCACTGGTGTACAGCAATCTTTAACTTCTTACGGGCAGGTGGGATGGTAGCGTCCCACCTGGCCAACATCCGGTGAGATTGCAGAGCGCGAAATTCAAAAATACTAAATTCAAATATTTAACATTCTTGAAAATATATATGTTATACATCAAAATGAAGCTTAACTTCTTAAGTCATACCACAGATTCTCAATTGGGTTGAGGTCTGGGCTTTGACTAGGCCATTCCAAGACATTTACATGTCTCGAGTGTTGCTTTAGCAGTATGCTTAGGGTCATTGTCTTTCTGGAAGGTGAACCTCCGTCCCAGTCTGAAATCTCTGGAAGACTGAAACAGGTTTCCCTCAAGAATTTCCCTGTATTTAGCGCCATCCTTCAATTCTGACCAGTTTCCCAGTCCCTGCTGATGAAAAACATCCCCACAGCATGATGCTGCCACCACCATGCTTCACTGTGGGGGTGGTGTTCTCGGGATGATGAGATGTGTTGGGTTTGCGCCAGACATAGCATTTTCCTTGATGGCCAAAAATCTCAATTTTAGTCTCATCTGACCAGAGTACCTCTTCCATATGTTTGGGGAGTCCCCTACATGCCTTTTTGCAAACAACAAACAGCTTTGTTATTTTTTCTTTAAGCAATGGATTTCTGCTGGCCCCTTTTCAGTAAATCCCAGCTCTGTGGAGTGTATGGCTTAAAGTTGTCCTATGGACAGATACCCTAATTGCCGCTGTGGAGCTTTGCAGCTCCTTCAGGGTTATCTTTGGTCTCTTTGTTGCCTCTTAATGCCCTCCTTGCCTGGTCTGTGAGTTTTGGTGGGCGGCCCTCTCTTGGCAGGTTTGTTGTGGTGCCATATTCTTTCAATTTTTTAATAATGGATTTAATGGTGCTCCGTGGGATATTCAAAGTTTCAGATATTTTTTTATAACCCAACCCGGATCTTTTCTTCTCCACAACTTTGTCCCTGACCTGTTTGGAGAGCTCCTTGGTCTACATGGTGCAGCTTGCTTGGTGGTGCCCTTGCTTAGTGGTGTTGCAGACTCTGGGGTCTTTCAGAACAGGTGTGTATATATATATATACTGAGATCATGTGACAGACCATGTGACACTTAGATTGCACATAGGTGGACCTTTTTTAAACTAATTATGTGTCATCCTTAATCTTCACCATTACATCAGTACTACAACTACCATCATCATTACTACTACTAGCACCATCACAAAACTGCTATCATTACCATCACCATACTACCCGTACCACTACTATTTGGAATATTAATCACAACTAAAGTATTACCAATAATAGTTACAACAATACTAATAATAATAAGTAAGTTACTGTTTACTATACAGATGTTATTATTCATTCTCCCTCAGGCTATGGCAGACATACATATTTGGCTACAAGAGGAGCCATTGTTCCTTCGCCCATGAGTATTTTTTGTTTTTCCTCTGGATTTAATAAGTTAACATTTTGAATAATAAATATAGTCATTTTTGTGAATAATTCATATCTTGGCGAGGAGAATTTCTCACATTAAAGGATAAAGTACATCTCTGTTTCTACCTCTCCTGTTGTGTGGTGACCACGTACACACTCCTCTTTGGGTAGCCATGTCTTTTTATGTCGACCGGTTTCTATTGCCAATTGGTGGTCACTCAGCCTGTACTTGGTAAGGATCTGTCTCTGCTTTGTATCTCTGACAGAGTAGAGATAATCAGACAATTCATATTCTCTGTTTAGGGCCAGATGGCAATTTAGTCGGCTTTGGGATTTTGTTTAGTTTTTACAATGTTGTCAATATGAGTCCTTTGATTGGTTCATGATTGTGTTTATTTGAATTGGTCAGAAGGTATGAGTCATTTTTTTGTGTGTTCAATCATGGTGTTGTTCAAGGTGAATTTATATTTGTGTTTCTGACATCTGGGTTTTGGTCTGGAAACTCCTGATTAAATTTTTTTTGACAACATTGCTCTTGAATATTAAGGTTCTGTTGAAAACCTTATTTGGTTGGTGATAGAAGAACCAAATCATCAGCATATAGCAGGTATGGTTTACCTTTGTGTCAGATAGTGTCAATCTTGGGGCTGGAGAGTGGTCCAACATGTCTGCTAATTGATTGATATAAATGTTGAAAAGGTTTAGACTCAAACTGCAGCCTTGTCTCACACCTCAACGTTGCAAAAATAATTGTTCTTTAGTTTTTGATTTTTATTGCACACCTGTTTTCTGGGTACATTCATTTTATAAAGTCATACACCTTACCACCAAGCCCACTGAGGAGAATTTTGAAGAATAGATCTTTGTGCCAAATAGAATCAAATGCTTTTTTTAAGTCAATAAAGCAAGCAGAGATTTTGCCCTCTTTTTTTTTGTGGGTGTGTTTATTCATTAGTGTGTCTAAGGTGTGTTCATATATATATATGTATATATATGTTCAGTAGTGTAATGGTTATGGAGAAAGCCTATTTGACCTTTACTTGTAAGACAAATTCTTGAAGGAAGGTTTGGATTCTTGAATTGAAAACGCTACAGAAAACCTTTCCAAAGTTGCTGTTTATGCAAATTCCCCTGTCATTTTTAGGATCTGATTTGAGGAGATGGGGGAGATGAGCCCCTGGTTCCAGACATCAGGAAAGCAGTCAGAAGTTACACTGAACAAAAATGTAAACACAACATGTAAAGTGTTGGTATCATGTTCTGTGAGCTGAAATAAAAGATCCTAGAAATGTTTCATACGCACAAAAAGCTTATTTCTCTCAAATTTTGTGCACAAATATGTTTACATCCCTGTTAGTGAGCATTTCTCCTTCACCAAGAGAATCCATCTCCTGACAGGTGTGGCATATCAAGAAGATGATTAAACAGGTTCACCTTTATTTATTTAACCCTTATTTTACCAGGTAAGTTGACTGAGAACACATTCTCATTTAGAGCAATGACCTGGGGAATAGTTGCAGGGGAGAGGAGGGGGGATGAATGAGCCAATTGGAAGACAATAAAAGGCCACTCTAAAATGTGCAATTTTGTCACACAACACAATGCCACACGTCTCGTGTTTTGAGAGAGCGTGCAATTGACATGCTGACTGCAGGAATGTCCACCAGAGCTTTTGCCAGATAAATTATTAATTTCTCTACCATAAGCCGCCTCCAACGTCATTTTAGAGAATTTAGAATTTAGAGAATCCAGCAACTTCGCACAGCCATTAAAGAGGAGTAGGACAACATTCCACAGGCCACAATCAGCAGTCTGATCAACTCTACGTGAAGGAGATGTGTCACGCTGTTTGAGGCAAATGGTGGTCACACCAGATACTGACTGGTTTTCTGATCCACGCGCATGCATACCTTTATCTTTGACCAACAGATGCATATCCTTATTTCCAGTCATGTGAAATCCCTAGATTAGGGCCTAATGGATTTATTTAAATTTACTGATTTCCTTACATATAATCGTATAATCTTTTGAAATTGTTGCATGCTGCATTTTAGATGCTCATTCAGTGCAGTACCATGTTGAACAATTTAAGCACAGCATTTTGCAACTCAGTTGTGTTGTTTTTCAGCATTTCATATCTCATTTTATTTAGACCACACGCTTTCTTTGGTTTTATAGATTTTAACTTTTCATTTCGTTGTTGTTGGGTTATTGGGTAATCTAATAGATTTTGGTTGTTTTTAATGATTGATTCAAGGATATTCAATATTTCTTGAATTTGTAATTGGTTATGCTGGAAGTCTTTTTGTGGGATGTTTTTGTATAGATTATATTAATTTGTCTTCCAAATTCCTCCATGGCTAATTCTTCTGACTTTGTCATGCTTAAATTGTTCCACATGTCCCAGAACATATTTTTATCAATTAGGTTTTAAATTTCGTCAAGTGTCTTAAAGGTATAATTCAATTTCTTGCATTTTAATGTACAGTCGTGGCCAAAAGTTTTGAGAAATATTAATTTTCACAAAGTCTCCTGCCTCAGTTTGTATGATGGCAATTTGCATATACTCCAGAATGAAGAGTGATCAGATGAATTGCAATTAATAGCAAAGTCCCTCTTTGCCATGCAAATGAACTGAATCCCCCAAAAACATTTCCACCGCATTTCAGCCCTGCCACAAAAGGACCAGCTGTCATATCAGTGATTCTCTCGTTAACACAGGTGTGAGTGTTGACGAGGACAAGGCTGGAGATCACTGTGTCATGCTGACTGAGTTCGAATAACAGACTGGAAGCTTAAAAAACAGGGTGGTGCTTGGAATCACTGTTCTTCCTGTCAACCATGGTTACCTGCAAGGAAATACGTGCCGTCATCATTGCTTTGCACAAAAAGGGCTTCACAGGTAAGGATATTGCTGCCAGTAAGATTGCACCTAAATCAACCATTTATCGGATCATCAAGAACTTCAAGGAGAGCGGTTCAATTGTTGTGAAGAAGGCTTCAGGGCTCCCAAGAAAGTCCAGCAAGCGCCAGGACCATCTCCTAAAGTTGATTCAGCTGCAGGATCGGGGCACCACCAGTACAGAGCTTGCTCAGAAATGGCAGCAGGCAGGTGTGAGTGCATCTGCACGCACAGTGAGGTGAACACTTTTGGAGGATGGCCCGGTGTCAAGAAGGGCAGCAAAGAAGCAACTTCTCTCCAGGAAAAACATCAGGGACAGACTGATATTCTGTAAAAGGTACAGAGATTGGACTACTGAGGACTGGGGTAAAGTCCTTTTCTCTGATGAATCCCCTTTCCGATTGTTTGGGGCATCCGGAAAAAATCTTGTCCGGAGAAGACAAGGTGAGCGCTACCATTAGTTCTGTGTCATGCCAACAGTAAAGCATCCTGAGACCATTCATGTGTGGGGTTGCTTCTCAGCCAAGGGAGTGGGCTCACTCACAATTTTGCCTAAAAACACAGACATGAATAAAGAATGGTACCAACACATCCTCCGAGACCAACTTCTTCCAACCATCCAGGAACAGTTTGGTGACAAACAATGCCTTTTCCAGCATGGAGCACCTTGCCATAAGGCAAAAGTGATAACTAAGTGGCTCGGGGAACAAAACATCAATATTTTGGGTCCATGGCCAGGAAACTCACCAGACCTTAATCTCATTGAGAACTTGTGGTCAATCCTCAAGAGGCGGGTGGCCAAACAAAACCCCACAAATTCTGACAAGCTCCAAGCATTGATTATGCAAGAATGGGCTACCATCAGTCAGGATGTGGCCCAGAAGTTAATTGACAGCATGCCAGGGCAGATTGCAGAGGTCTTGAAAAAGAAGGGATCAACACTGCAAATATTGACTCTTTGCATCAACTTCATGTACTTGTCAATATAAGCCTTTGAGACTTATGAAATGCTTGTAATTATACTTCAGTATTCCATAGTAACATCTGACAAAAATATCTAAAGACACTGACACAGCAAACTTTGGAAATTAATATTTGTGTCATTCACAAAACTTTTGACCACGACTGTATGTTTATACTGTTTCAGAGTTTCAAAATAGTCATAGCGTTGCTCTGGGTTGTTTTGCTGCTTATGTTTTCCATTTTCCATTTGTCTTAGATGGTTTCTAATTGTTTTACATTCGTTATCAAAAAAAAAACATTTAAACAACGTTTAGATTTTTCTTTCTGATGTTGTATTTCTTTGCTTTTCTCAGATTTGCTTTTGATCCTCTTTTTTTAATATTCAATGGATTTTTCTTGGAGCTGAATTGACATCTTATTTATTGGTGAGTTATTGAAGACCTGTATAGAGTTAATTTAATTTGAGTTTGTTTCATTTAATTTCTCTGCACTGTTTGAAGCCTATCTGTACGATTTGTACATTTTGTTGGGCTGTTTTTTTGAGTGAGTATTGCTGGTAATTTTATTTCTGAAACACTTTGATCTGACAATGGTGTCTGTGGTCTGACAGTGACACTAATGGAGGAGGGGTCCATGTCAGTGATGTCATGCCTCTCTCTCTCTCTCTGCATCCCTCCTGCGCTCTCTCGCTGCCTCTCCCTCGCTCTCTCTATAGTTGGAGGGATTCTGTTCATTTTGCCAATGGCTTTTTGTTCTCAGCTGTGTGTGTGCGTTCGTGCTGGGGGTGAGAGTTGTTATTTTACCTTGCTTTAACAATGGGTATGGATTTTTTTGTTTGAAGTTCCCAATTCTGAATAACAAGTTACACAATCACTCTATTCTGTTATTGCATAAAATGACTGGCCTCTAAAGTTCCATTTTGGCTGTTCTTGCAAGTTGACTCTGCAGTAGCATACTTGCTGCTTTCTCACCAGGTAGTTGGATCAAAATGGAACTTCCCTCACAATGTGTCTTTAAAATAGTCTTGGCCCTTCGTGCGGTGTGTACAACTGAGGTCAAGAACATACAATCTATGAATAAAAGGGTCGACACCGAGGTCATGACAAAACATTAGTACCAATCCTTCCTGTGTCTGTCTGACTCTCCTTTCTTGTAACGTTACCATTTCTTTCAAGCCAATCGCCATAGCAATTGGTTATTCATACATTGCTGACCATCAAACCTGAACACGGAACTCTACACTACCTGTCCAAAGTTTTAGAACACCTACTCATTCAAGGGTTTTTCTTTATTTGTACTATTTTTTTACATTGTAGAATAATAGTGAATACATCAAAGCGATGAAATAACACACATGGAATCATGTATTAACCAAAAAATTGTTAAACAAATCCAAATATATTTTATATTTGAGATTCTTCAATAGCCACCCTTTGCTTTGATGACAGCTTTGCCACTCTTGGCTTTCTCTCATCTAGCTTCACCTGTAATGCTTTTCCAACAGGAGTTCCCACATATGCTAAGCACTTGTTGACTGCTTTTCCTTCACTCTGCGGCCCGACTCATCCCAAACCATCTCAATTTGGTTGAGGTCAGGTGATTGTGGAGGCCAGGTCATCTGATGCAGCACTCCATCACTCTCCTTGGTAAAATAGCCATTGCACAGTCTGGAGGTGTGTTGGGTCAATGTCCTGTTGAAAAACAAATGATAGTTCCTCTAAGTCCAAACCAGATGGGATGGCATATCGCTGCAGAATGTTGTGGTAGCCATGCTGGTTAAGTGTGCCTTGAATTCTAAATAAATCACCAACAGTGTCACCAGCAAAGCACCCCCACATCATAACACCACCACCTCCATGCTTTATGGTGGGAACAACATGTGGAGATCATCCGATCACCGACACCGTTGTCTCACAAAAACACGAGCGGTTGCTCCAGACCAAAGGACAGATTTCCTCCTGTCTAATGTAAATTGCTTGTGTTTTTTTAGCCCAAGCAAGTCTCTTCTTATTATTGGTGTCCTTTAGTAGTGGTTTCTTTGCAGAAATTTGACCATGTAGACCTGATTCACACAGTCTCCTCTGAACAGTTGATGTTGTGATGTGTCTGTTACTTGAACTCTGTGGAGCATTTATTTAGGCTGCAATTTCTGAGGCTGGTAACTCTATTGAACTTATCCTCTGCAGCAGAGGTAACTCTGGGTCTTCCTTTCCTGTGGCGGTCCTCGTGAGAGCCAGTTTCATCATTGCGCTTGATGGTTTTTGCGACTGCACTTGAAGAAACTTTCTAAGTTCTTCAAAATTTCCTCTGACTGACCTTCATGTCTTAAAGTAAGGATCGACAGTTGTTTGCTTCTTTGAGCTGTTCTTGCCATAATATGGACTTGGTCTTTTACCAAAAAGGGCTTTCTTCTGTATACCAAAAAGGGCTTTCTTCTGTATACCCCCCTATGTTGTCACAACAACAGATTGGCTCATTTCCTTCTTAAAGAAGGAAATATATTCAACAGATTAACAGATGAACTGTTAATTGAAATGCATTCTAGGTGACTACCTCATGAGCTGGCTGAGAGAATGCCAAGAGTGTCCGAAGCTGTCATCAAGCTATTTAAAAAAACAATTTTACTCCCTTTTTCTCCCCAATTTCGTGGTATCCAATTGTTAGTAGCTACTATCTTGTCTCATCGTTACAACTCCCGTACGGGCTCGGGAGAGACGAAGGTTGAAAGTCATGCCTTCTCCGATACACAACCCACAGCGTGCATCCAACCTGGAAGCCAGCCGCACCATGCCAATTGTGCGTCGCCCCACGGACCTCCCGGTCGCGGCCGCTTACGACAGAGCCTGGGCACGAACCCAGAGTCTGGTGGCACAGCTGGCGCTGCAGTACAGCGCCCTTAACCACTGCGCCACCCGGGAGGCCTAAGGGTGGCTATTTTGAAGAATCTCAAATATAAAATATGTTTTGATTTGTTTAACACTTTTTTATGTTGTCAAATATTAAAAAGAAAGAAAAACCCTTGAATGAGTAGGTGATCTAAACCCTTTGACCGCTAGTGTATGTACCTTGGAGAAGACCTTTGACCCTTGGCATTGGGACTAAATAGCTTAATTTAACCCCAAATTGTAGTAACACGCTAGCTAAATGCTCATCAAAATAACAAACCACCAATAGATGGAATGTAACTACCAAAGCAGGCCAACCACAGATCACAAACCCAAACCACTCCGAGGTTACTGGTCAGACATCCAATTATAAGCCAATGTTCAAAGTCTCTGTGTAAGATGCTATTCCAGAGGCCAATAGCCACAACAGTGTTTTCAGGTTTATAGTAACACTCTGCTCTGTTTGTCTGATGTGTGTCATTGGTGGTTCTGTCGACGTTGTTTTTGTCATATATGACAGGCAGCCTGCCTCTGGGCTCCCCTTGGGTTTACAGCAATCAGTGCTCTAGCATATGGTCTCCAAATTCCCACCATCCATCTCTTTCTCTAACAAAGTGGGTGTTTATGTTTCTGACCTGGAGTAAACTGCATGGAAGAAAAGTCAAGACCAGTCAACTTTTTCAGTTAGGGTTCATGGCTGTATTCTCAATCACTTTTGGTAGATGGGTGATTACTTCAGGGCATGGTTTGAAATGTCATGTTAACCATTGACACAAATATACATTACTGGTAGGATTATATGGAAACATACTCGTGAGATTCTATGCGTAGATATTCATGTTTTTCTACCCCTAAACCCTGTCCCCTGTGTCTCCATCCACCATCAGATACACCAGCCAAGCAGCCTGTGGAGAGTGTGGAGGTGGGTGCCACTGAAGGACCAGGGGAGGGGGAAGAGAAGCCCTCTTCTCCCCAGGTCCAGAGCCCTCAGACTTGTGAAGCAGCTGAGCTTTCTGGTCCTATCACCAACAGAGGAGTTAAAAGCAGGTCAGTCTGAGAGTTCCATCACAGCAAGTCATGGCTATGAGGGGTGGATCTGTGTTTATGTACGGTGTATATTGATTAATGTGATACACTACATGACCAAAAGTATGTGGACACCTGCTTGTCGAACATCTCATTCCAAAATCATTGGCAATTAGTGCATTCGGAAAGTATTCAGACCCCTTCACTTTTTCCACATTTTGTTACATTCCAGCCTTATCCTTAAATTTATAAAATATTTTTTCCCCCTCATCAATTTACACACAAACCCTTAATGACAAAGCGAAAACAGGTTTTTAGAAATGTTTGCAAGTTTTATCACAAATAAAAACAGAAATACCGTATTTACATAAGTATTCAGACCCTTTGCTATGAGACTCGGAATTGAGCTCAAGTGCGTCCTGTTTCCATTAATCATCCTTGAGATGTTTCTACAACTTGGTTGGAGTCCACCTGTGGTAAATTCAACTGATTGGACAGGATTTGGAAAGGCACACACCTGTCTATATAAGGTCCCACAGTTGACAGTGCATGTCAGAGCAAAAACCAAGCCATGAGGTTGAAGGAATTGTCCGCAGAGCTCCGAGACGAGAGGATTGTGTCGAGGCACAGAACTGGGGAAGGGTGCCAAAAAAATTCTGCAGCATTGAAGGTCCCCAAGAACACAGTGGCCTCCATCATTCTCAAACTAAAGAGGTTTGGAACCACCAAGACTCTTCCTAGAGCTGGCCGCCCGGGCCAAACAGATTCATCAGGGGAGAATGGCCTTGATCAGGGAGGTGACCAAGAACCCGATAATAGAGCTCCAGAGAGATGTACAGATGGGAGAACCTTCCAGAAGCACAACCATCTCTGCAGCACTCCACCAATCAGGCCTTTATGTTAGAGTGGCCAGACAGAAGCCACTCCTCATTAAAAGGCATATGACAGCCCGCTTGGAGTTTGCCAAAAGGCACCTATGGACTTTCAGACCATGAGAAACAAAATTCTCTGGTCTGATGAAACCAAGATTGAACTCTTTGGCCTGAATGCCAAGCGTCAAGTCTGGAGGAAACCTGGCACCATCCCTACAGTGAAGCACGGTGGTGGCAGCATCATACTGTGGGAATATTTTTTAGTGGCAGGGACTGGGAGACTAGCAAAGTACAAAAAGATCCTTGATGGAAACCTGCTTCAGTTTTTCTTTTTTGATACATTTTCAAAAATGTAAAAAAAAGCATCTTTCATTAGGAAATCAAATCTAATTTTATTGGTCACATATACATATTTAGCAGATATTATTGCTGGTGTAGTGAAATGCTTGTGTTCCTAGCTCCAACAGTGCAGGAGTATCGAACAATTCACAACCACACACACATCAAAAAGTAAAATAATTATGGGGTGTTGTGTAGATATTTTTTTTAAATCCATTTTCGAATAAGGCTGTAACATAACAACATGTGGAAAAAGTCAAGGGGCCAGAATACTTACCGAATGCACTGTATATGGAGTTGGTCCCTCCTTTGCTGTTATTACAGCCTCCACTCTTTTGGGAAGAATTTCCACTAGTTGGAACATTGCTGCGGGGACTTGCTTCCAATCAGTCACAAGAGCATTAGTGATGTTGGGCACTTAGACCTGGCTCGCAGTCAGTGTTCCAATTAATTCCAAAGGTTTGATGGAGTTGAGGTCAGGGTTCTGTTCAGGCCAGTCAAGTTCTTCCACACCGATCTCGACAAACCATTTCTGTATGGACCTTGCTTTATGCACAGGGGGCGTTGAAAGAGCCAGGAAAGAGCCTTCCCCAAACTGTTGCGACAAAGTTGGAAGCACAGAATTGTCTAGAATGTCATTGTATGCTGTAGCGTTAAGACTTCCCTTCACTGTAACTAAGGAGCCTAACCATGGACACCAGCACCAGACCATTATTTCTCATCCACCAAACTTTACAGTGGGCACTATGCATTCGGGCAGGTAGCATTCTCCTGGCACCCACCAAACCCAGATTTGTCCGTCGAACTACCAGATGGGTGGTGCAGCGTCATTCATCAATCCAGAGAACGCGTTTCACTGCTCCAGTCCAATGGCGGCGAGCTTAACATTGCTCATCCTGTTCTTAGGCTTGTGTGCGGCTGCTCGGCCATGGAAACCCATTTCATGAAGCTCCCGACGATCAGTTCTTGTGCTGACCTTGCTTCCAGAGGCAGTTTTGATCACTGTAGTGAGTGTTGCAACCAAGGACAGACAATTGTTACGCACTTCAGCACTCGGCAGTCTCATTCTGTGAGGTTGTGTGACCTACTACTTTGGGGCTGAGCCGTTGTCGCCCCTAGACGTTTCCACTTCACTTATAGTGTACCGGGGCAGCTCTAGCAGGGCAGAAATTTGATCAACTGACTGGTTGGAAGGGTGGCATCCTATGACGGTGCCACGTTTAAAGTCACTGAGCTCTTCAGTAAGGCCATTCTACTGCCAATGTTTGTCTTTGGAGATTGCATGGCTGTGTGCTCGATGTTATACACATGTCATCAACAGCTATGACGGAGATAGCCGAAGGTGTGTCCACATACTTTTGTGTATATAGTGTATGTATCCATCGTTCTTCATCAGTACACATTCAGTATGTAGACACCACAGCTTGCATGCATATTCTCATTTATGGACAAATACACACATGTACGGGGGCATCTCCGGTGTGTCAGAGCATTGAGTTACCAGCCGGGAGTGGGAACAGGAACATTACCCCCCCCCCCCCCCCCCCCCCCCCCCCCGTCATAGGTGCCACTCTGTTAAAGGTTGTAATCAATCTTTCAGACTGACTGCATTGTCGATGCTGGTGATGGAGGATAGAGGGGCGGGCGGGCGGACCGACCAGTTAAGCAGGCAGCATCTCTCCAGGAATCTTATCAACAAACCCATCTCCTCCCTCAGAAACCAACCTGATAAATATGTACAACCTGCTCTGGTCTGATCTGCCTGGTTTGCTTTACTTTCCTTCACTCCCAGCCTGTCTGCCGCTCCCTCTATGGCGGCTCGAGGTCCTCTGTTTTGGATCCTCGGATGGATGGATGTTACTTAATCTATTGATTTGAGTAGATGTGTATCAAAGGCCCATACTACGTGTAACTTTCAATTCCCACAGATGTTTGTTGTAAGAAAGGAATACTGTTGGGAATTGCAACACAAATATAGACGTGTGTGTGCACCCTTGCTTTGTTCGCGCCTGACCGTGCCATACCGAACCGAAGAGAAGTAATTCACGGCCAGCCACTGACCATGATGCATGGCTGAATGTCCCACTGGGTATATATAATTAACTGACAGTCCCTCTCTCCCTCTCTCAGTGAGCAGCTCTGTGCCTTCTGTTACTGTGGCGGCCGCAGTCTGCTGGGTCAGGGGGATCTCCAAGTGTTCGACTCCTCGCCTGGACACGAGCGCAATGCGACAGGAGGAGGAGGCCAGGCCAACGACCACAGCAAGGCCAGCAAAGGATACGGCAGAGATGACAGCGGTGTTGACAGAAACACTCAGCCCAGCGATGCAGCCGGAGATGCCAGTTCAGGACAGAGAGGCACACAGAAGTAAGTAGGCCTGGCTGGCTGGATGACACGGCTGTCTGAAAGGGTTTGGCTGGTAAAGCTAGCCTGGTCCGGTCTGGGCGAGCAGGGACGGTGAAATCTGTGATGGCCTCTGTAACCGGTTAATGAGCTGTATGGAACGAGAGCTGGGCTCTCTGCTGCTTTGATGTCACAGGCTGTTTATTTGGCCAGCCTTGCCTGTTCATACAGACGCCTGTCCATACAGACGTCTTACCAATACAGACACCTGTCCATACAGACGTCTTACCAATACAGACACCTGTCTATACAAACGTCTTACCAATACAAACGCCTGTCCATACAAACGTCTTACCAATACAGACGCCTGTCCATACAGACGTATTACCAATACAAACGCCTGTCCATACAAACGTCTTACCAATACAAACGCCTGTCCATACAAACGTCTTACCAATACAAACGCCTGTCCATACAGACGTCTTGCCAATACAAACGCCTGTCCATACAAACGTCTTACCAATACAAACGCCTGTCCATACAGACGTCTTGCCAATACAAACGCCTGTCCATACAGACGTCTGTATGGACAGGCGTCTGTATTGGTAATACGTCTGTATGGACAGGCGTTTGTATTGGTAAGACGTTTGTATGGACAGGCGTTTGTATTGGCAAGACGTCTGTATGGACAGGCGTTTGTATTGGTAAGACGTTTGTATGGACAGGCGTTTGTATTGGTAAGACGTTTGTATGGACAGGCGTTTGTATTGGTAATACGTCTGTATGGACAGGCGTCTGTATTGGTAATACGTCTGTATGGACAGGCGTCTGTATTGGTAAGACGTATGTATTGGTAAGACGTTTGTATGGACAGGAGTCTGTATCGGACAGGCGTCTGTATTGGTAAGACGTATGTATTGGTAAGACGTTTGTATGGACAGGCGTCTGTATTGGTAATACGTCTGTATGGACAGGCGTTTGTATTGGTAAGACGTATGTATTGGTAAGACGTTTGTATGGACAGGCGTCTGTATTGGTAATACGTCTGTATGGACAGGCGTTTGTATTGGCAGACGTATTACCAATACAGACGCCTGTCCATACAAACGTCTTACCAATACAAACGCCTGTCCATACAAACGTCTTACCAATACAGACGCCTGTCCATACAAACGTCTTACCAATACAGACGCCTGTCTATACAAACGTCTTACCAATACAGAAGCCTGTCCATACAGACGTATTACCAATACAGAAGCCTGTCCATACAGACGTATTACCAATACAGAAGCCTGTCCATACAAACGTCTTACCAATACATACGTCTTACCAATACAGACTCCTGTCCATACAAACGTCTTACCAATACATACGTCTTACCAATACAAACGCCTGTCCATACAAACGTCTTACCAATACATACGTCTTACCAATACAGACGCCTGTCCGATACAGACTCCTGTCCATACAAACGTCTTACCAATACATACGTCTTACCAATACAAACGCCTGTCCATACAAACGTCTTACCAATACAGACGCCTGTCCATACAAACGTCTTACCAATACAGACGCCTGTCCATACAAACGTCTTACCAATACAGACGCCTGTCCATACATACGTCTTACCAATACAGACGCCTGTCCATACAGACGTATTACCAATACAGACGCCTGTCCATACAAACGTCTTACCAATACAGACGCCTGTCCATACAAACGTCTTACCAATACAGACGCCTGTCTATACAAACGTCTTACCAATACAAACACCTGTCCATACAGACGTATTACCAATACAGACGCCTGTCCATACAAACGTCTTACCAATACAGACGCCTGTCCATACAAACGTCTTACCAATACAAACGCCTGTCCATACAAACGTCTTACCAATACAAACACCTGTCCATACAAACGTCTTACCAATACAAACGCCTGTCCATACAGACGTCTTACCAATACAAACACCTGTCCATACAAACGTCTTACCAATACAAACGCCTGTCCATACAAACGTCTTACCAATACAAACACCTGTCCATACAAACGTCTTACCAATACAAACGCCTGTCCATACAAACGTCTTACCAATACAAACACCTGTCCATACAAACGTCTTACCAATACAGACGCCTGTCCATACAAACGTCTTACCAATACAGACGCCTGTCCGATACAGACCCCTGTCCGATACAGACCCCTGTCCGATACAGACCCCTGTCCAATACAGACCCCTGTCCAATACAGACCCCTGTCCCATACAGACTCCTGTCTGATACAGACTCCTGTCCATACGGCCTTGCCTGTCCATACGGCCTTGCCTGTCCATACGGCCTTGCCTGTCCATGCGGCCTTGCCTGTCAATACGGCCTTGCCAATAAAGACGCCTTACCAATACAGACGCCTGGGCAGGGAGTGAGCAACATGACACAGAAACATCAAAACAAAGGGACACAAAAACAGCAGCAAACAAAGATGTGTGTGCAACATGTCATCATAGTGGATGATTTCAGCTGGCAGCTGAACTCTAATCTCAGAGTTGATGTCTTGAGTGTCTGCTAATGTATTGCATATGCGTGGAGTAAGTGCTTTGTGTACTATTTCATCCTCTCCTGTGTCAGAGGAAGGGTCTGAGTGAGTATATGAATGCTCGTGAACCCCACCTTACCTCTCGCCTCACATTGTGCTAATGTGATCAATTATCTGAGAGGGTTCCAGACATTAACTCTGAACTTTCCAGGGCTAAATTAGCACCCCTTCCCTCGCAAATTAAATCAACAATCCACACGCAGGGCAGAGAGGCCTGTGCATTCACTCTCCTCGCAGGCCTTAATGGATGACCATACTCTGGCTTAGCAGGTCATATTAGCACTCTGCTCTTGAAAGCTAAATTAGCGCCGCTCTGCTCCCCCTTGGCAAGCCTTTTCTGCCTGCTGGGGTCCCCAATGGTCCTACTATGCCATGTAGAGTAAGACTAACACGTAAGTGCGTGTGTGCGCGTACTGTGCACTGTGCCAACAAAGGACCCTCCCTGGACGTGTTTCGGACAGCTGTCTAATTTGTTTGTGTTCTTTGGAGCCAATAGTGTCTCTCCCTGGGGTCCCTGTGACGTAATGTGCACAGAGAGCAGAGCGTACATATATACACACACATCCACCGCAACACGCCTGGCAGCGATCCAACGCCAGCCAGGCATTATTGTTGGAGCAGTGTGATTGGTAGTGTCTCTAGGCTAGACTGTGCCACAGAGAGAGAGAGAGGGTGGCAAGAGGACGGAGGGTGAAGAGGAGAAGGACATTTCAAGAAAAGGGATAGAGGATGGAATTGAATGCTAGCCTATTTTGCACAATATGTACGCTCTGGTCAGGAGGGCCATAACAATGACAAGGCATTATACAGTGAATATCATTATGACTTCTTCATCCTCATCCTAGCCTTCACTCTCTCAGTTTTGGCTGTTTGTGTGTTTACTGTTTACTGAAACCAACTAGTTATTTTAAATGCTAATTCCCTCTTGCCATATTTTCCGCATGCTCGGCAACTCACTAGAGCAAGGACTCTGGGAACCGTTTCCCTTGCAGCAGATTTCATGAGACAGAACAGCCAGCCTCTTGTGTGTCACGACCCGCTTTCACCCCCTCCTCCTCCTCCTCTACTGCTCTCTCCCTTTTCTGCTCTCTAACATTTTTCCTCTCATCCTATCTCTCCTCCTCTCTTCTCTGCCTTATTTCTTCTCATTTATGCTTTGCATCACTTCTTTTACCATTTAGTTTTCTATCCCTCTTCGTTCCTGCCCAGCTTGCCTCACTTTGCTTTTTCAACTCTTTCTACCTCCGCCTCACCTCCAGTTATTTTAACTCATCTCTCCCTCTTCATCTCTCTTCCAGTGGAGCTGAGAGCCATGGGGAGTTACCCGACCCAGACAAGGCCAGCAGGTTGTGGGATGAGCTGGCTCACGTCGGCCTCCCAGGAGATGTGGACGTCCAGTCTTTCTTTGAGGAGTCGGGGCAGTGCTTGGCGCATCACTGTTGTGCGTTGTGGTCGCAAGGCGTGTGTGAAGGCGAGGGACAATCACTGCTCAACGTGGACATAGCCATCGACTCAGGGAGCACAGAGGTGAGCAGCCCACAGTCCTCTCATGATAAAACGTCTATTAAGTAAATGGGATTATACACTCTATAGAGAATATGATTTAACTGTGTCTATAGATAAGGGTTTCCGTTAGCAAAATGTGACCAGCAGCATTTTAATTGACCGGACATTTGAGAAACTTACCAGACCCATATGTAATGCATTGGCTGTGTAACCTAGTTAGGACGTCCAACCACTTGCTCAGAATGTCAGAAATCAAATTTAGATTGCAAAGGTGTGTGTCCTTCTTACCGAATTTGAAGATGCTAGAATAACTGTCCACATTTACGTTTCCTCAGCCAACAAGATGAGTAATGAACAGCAAAATCACTAGTCTATGTCAATCTACTATCCAGCATAGTAGAAAAGTGTACCTATTCTGTTGGTCAGCTTGTCGTTCTATGTGAGAAAGAAATGGCCTATTCTAAACAAACTCTGGGACATTTGGTATTTGGTATTTTTTAGGATCCCCATTAGCTGTGGCAAAAGCAGCAGACTCTTCCTGGGGTCCACACAAAACATGACACAATACAGAACATTAATAGACATCTCAAGGACAGAACTACATCAATTGGAAACAAGGCATACGTGCCTACATATCAATACATACACACAAACTAGGTCAAATAGTGGAGAGGTGTTGTGCCGTTAGGTATTGTGCCGTTAGGTGTTGAGCCGTTAGGTATTGTGCCGTTAGGTATTGTGCCGTAAGGTATTGTGCCGTTAGGTGTTGTGCCGTTAGGTGTTGTGCCGTTAGGTGTCGTGCCGTTAGGTGTCGTGCCGTTAGGTATTGTGCCGTTAGGTGTCGTGCCGTTAGGTATTGTGCCGTTAGGTGTTGTGCCGTTAGGTGTCGTGCCGTTAGGTGTCGTGCCGTTAGGTGTTGTGCCGTTAGGTGTTAGGTATTGTGCCGTTAGGTGTTGTGCCGTTAGGTGTTGTGCCGTTAGGTGTTGAGCCGTTTGGTTTTGTGCCATTTGGTTTTGTGCCGTTAGGTGTTGTGCCGTTAGGTATTGTGCCCTTAGGTATTGTGCCGTTAGGTGTCGTGCCGTTAGGTGTTGTGCCGTTAGGTATTGTGCCGTTAGGTGTTGTGCCGTTAGGTGTTGTGCCGTTAGGTGTTGTGCCGTTAGGTATTGTGCCGTTAGGTATTGTGCCGTTAGGTATTGTGCCGTTAGGTATTGTGCCGTTAGGTGTTGTGCCGTTGTGTCGTTAGGTGTTGTGCCGTTAGGTGTTGTGCCGTTAGGTGTTGTGCCGTTAGGTGTTGTGCCGTTGGGTATTGTGCCGTTAGGTGTTGTGCCGTTGTGTCGTTAGGTGTTGTGCCGTTAGGTGTTGTGCCGTTAGGTATTGTGCCGTTAGGTGTTAGGTATTGTGCCGTTAGGTGTTAGGTATTGTGCCGTTAGGTGTTGTGCCGTTAGGTGTTGTGCCGTTAGGTGTTAGGTATTGTGCCGTTAGGTATTGTGCCGTTAGGTATTGTGCCGTTAGGTGTTGTGCCGTTAGGTGTTGTGCCGTTAGGTGTTGTGCCGTTAGGTGTTAGGTATTGTGCCGTTAGGTATTGTCGTGCAGTTTGGTGTCGTGCAGTTTGGTGTCGTGCAGTTAGGTGTTGTGCCGTTTGGTGTTGTGTTGTGCCGTTTGGTGTTGTGCCGTTTGGTGTTGTGCCGTTTGGTTTTGTGCCGATTGGTGTTGTGCCGTTAGGTATTGTGCCGTTAGGTATTGTGCCGTTAGGTGTTGTGCCGTTAGGTGTTGTGCCGTTGGGTGTTGTGCCGTTGGGTGTTGTGCCGTTAGGTGTTGTGCCGTTAGGTGTTGTGCCGTTAGGTGTTAGGTATTGTGCCGTTAGGTGTTGTGCCGTTAGGTGTTGTGTTGTTAGGTGTTAGGTATTGTGCCGTTAGGTGTTAGGTATTGTGCTGTTAGGTGTTAGGTATTGTGCCGTTAGGTGTTGTGCCGTTAGGTGTTGTGCCGTTAGGTGTTGTGCCGTTAGGTGTTAGGTATTGTGCCGTTAGGTGTTGTGCCGTTAGGTGTTGTGCCGTTAGGTGTTGTGTTGTTAGGTGTTAGGTATTGTGCCGTTAGGTGTTAGGTATTGTGCCGTTAGGTATTGTGCCGTTAGGTGTTGTGCCGTTAGGTGTTGTGCCGTTAGGTGTTGTGCCGTTAGGTATTGTCGTGCAGTTTGGTGTCGTGCAGTTTGGTGTCGTGCAGTTTGGTGTCGTGCCGTTAGGTGTCGTGCCGTTAGGTGTTGTGCCGTTAGGTGTTGTGCCGTTAGGTGTTGTGTTGTGCCGTTTGGTGTTGTGCCGTTTGGTTTTGTGCCGTTTGGTTTTGTGCCGTTTGGTTTTGTGCCGATTGGTGTTGTGCCATTAGGTATTGTGCCGATTGGTGTTGTGCCGTTAGGTGTTGAGCCGTTAGGTGTTGTGCCGTTAGGTATTGTGCCGTTAGGTGTCGTGCCGTTAGGTGTTGTGCCGTTAGGTGTCGTGCCGTTAGGTGTTGTGCCGTTAGGTATTGTGCCGTTAGGTGTTGTGCCGTTAGGTGTTAGGTATTGTGCCGTTAGGTATTGTGCCGTTAGGTGTTGTGCCGTTAGGTATTGCGCCGTTAGGTGTTGTGCCGTTGGGTGTTGTGCCGTTAGGTGTTGTGCCGTTAGGTGTTGTGCCGTTAGGTGTTGAGCCGTTAGGTGTTGTTTTATCTGTTTTTTTTTAGGTTTGCTGTTCAGGTTTGCTGTTCATTTGAGCAATATGAGATGGAATGGAGTTCCATGCAATAATTGCTCTATGTAATACTCTATGTTTCTTGATTGTTTTTGGTTGCCCACTTTGTCAATGAAGTAATCATTAAAATAATTGGCAACATCAAATTGTTTTGTGATAAATAAGCCATCTGATTCGATGGAATTTGTCTTTCTGCCCATCATTTCATTTAAACAACTCAAGTTTTTGTCCCATCAATCTTTATATCATTGATCTTGGCTTCAGAATACAGTTTCTTCTTCTTTTTGTTGAGTTTAGTCACATCTCCTAATTTGCAGTAAGTCAGCCAGTCAGATGCGCAGCCCCTCCTTTTGCCCCATCTCTTTCAACCATTCAGTTTATAAATTCCTCATCAATCCATGGAGCCTTAACTGTCCGTTTCTTAACAGGTGCATGTTTATCAATAATTGGAAGAAGCAATTTCTTAAATTCATCAAGTGCAGCGTCTGGATGCTCCTCATTAATCACATCAGACTAACAAATATTTTAACATCATCCACATAGGAGTCACAGCAAAATCTTATACACTATTTTAGGCCCAGCTGTTGGAACTTTGGCTTTCCTGGATCTAGCGACTATATTGTGATCACTGCATCCAATGGGTACAGATACAGCTTTAGAACAAAGTTCTACAGTATTAGTAAAAATGTGATTGATCTTGTTCCTGTAGTGTTTGTAAACACCCTGGTAGGTTGATTAATAACCTGAACCAGATTACAGGCACTAGGCACTGGTTACAGTAAGAAGCTTCCTCTTGAGCGGACAGCTTGATGAAAACCAGTCAAGATTCCCCATGAAAGTCGACCTCTCTTTTTACATCACATACACTGTCAAGCATTTCACACATATTGTTTAGATATTGACTGTTATTACTTGGTGGCCTACACTACCGGTCAAAAGTTTTAGAACACATTTCTTTATTTGGACTATTTTCTACTTTGTAGAATAATAGTGAAGACATCAAAACTGTGAAATAACACATGGAATCTTGTAGTAACCAAAAATGTTATATTTTATATTTGAAATTCTTCAAATAGCCAACCTTTGCCTTGATGACAGCTTTGCACACGCTTGGTATTCTCTCAACCAGCTTCACCTGGAATGATTTTCCAACAGTCTTGAACCAGTTCCAACACATGGAACATATATGGCTACATATGAAGCAATTCCCACAATAGGGCTATCTTCTGTATACCCCCCACCTTGTCACAACACAACTGATTGGCTCAAACACATTAAGAAAGAAAGAAATTCCACAAATTAACTTTTAAGAAGGCACACTTGTTAATTGAAATGCATTGCTGGTAACTACCTCATGAAGCTGGTTGAGAGAATGCCAACCGTGTGCAAAGCTGTCAAGGCAAAGGGTGGCTATTTGAAGAATCTTACATATAAATTATATTTAGATTTGTTGAACACTTTTTTTGGGTGCTACATTATTCCATATGTGTTTTTCATAGTTTTGATGTCTTCACTATTATTGTACAATGTAGAATATAGTAAAAAGAAAGAAAACCCCTTGAATGAGTAGGTGTGTCCAAACTTTTGACCGGGGCGGCAAGTAGCCGAGTGGTTTGGGTGTTGGACTAGTAACCGAAAGGTTGCAAGATCGAATCCCCGAGCTGACAAGGTAAAAATCTGTCGTTCTGCCCCTGAACAAGGCAGTTAACCCACTGTTCCTAGGCCGTCATTGAAAATAATAATTTGTTCTTAACTGACTTGCCTAGTTAAATAAAGGTAAAATTAAAAAATAATGAATTAAATATATCAACATCCGAAAAGAAAAGGCTTTAGATGTGCCAAGTGAATCTGCAACCACAACACTTCAATAACACTTGACATAAGATCTTCTCTCAGCATTACAGGGATATGGCTCTGAATATATACAGCAACACCTCCCCCACAAGCATTTCTGTCTCTTCTATAGGTTTTATATCAATGAATGTTATCTGATGCAGCAAGTTATTGATTTCATGAATTTTATTTCTAGGGATACATATATTAATGTGCACTATTTTCAGGCCTTTCCTGGGTAGCTTATCAGAGACAGACATAACACTGAAAAAAGCAGACAAAGCAAGAGAAAGAAATATACATTCAGCAGTCCATTAATAAATTGGTGTGTGTGCGTGCTGCGGGCCTGAAGCTACAAACCCATAGGCTTGGCTCTCATCCCTACCAGGCTTCTGGGAGGGAGGGTGGACAATGAGCCTGTCATAGTGGATGTAAGCAATGTCCCCACGTGCTCTAGCAGCTTTCATGGCTGGGATCAGTTCTTTACTCTTCTGGCGCACAGCTTCAGGATAGTCCTCGTTGAGGAAGATATACAGTTGAAGTCGGAAGTTTACATACACCTTAGCAAAATACATTTAAACTCAGTTTTTCACAATTTCTGACATTTAATCCCAGTAAAAATTCCCTGTCTTAGGTCAGTTAGGATCACCACTTTATTTTAAGAATGTGAAATGTCAGAATAATAGTAGAGAGTATTTTTTATTTGAGCTTTTATTTCTTTCATCATGTTCCCAGTGGGTCAGAAGTTTACATACACTCAATTAGTATTTGGTAGCATTGCCTTTAAATTGTTTAACTTGGGTCAAACGTTTTGGGTAGCCTTCCACAAGCTTCCCACAATAAGTTGGGTGAATTTTGGCCCATTCCTCCTGACAGAGCTGGTGTAACTGAGTCAGGTTTGTAGGCCTCCTTGCTCGCACACACCTTTTCTGTTCTGCCCACAAATTTTCTATAGGATTGAGGTCAGGGCTTTGTGATGGCCACTCCAATACCTTGACTTTTTTGTCCTTAAGCTATTTTGCCACAACACTTTGGAAGTGTGCTGAGGGTCATTGTCCATTTGGAAGACCCATTTGCGCCCAAGCTTTAACTTCCTGACTGATGTCTTGAGATGTCGCTTCAATATATCCACATACATTTTCTGCTTCATGATGCCATCTATTTTGTAAATGGCACGAGCCCTCCTACAGCAAAGCACCCCCACATTCAGAGGTCTGTAACCACCCATTCAGAGGTCTGTAACCACCCATTCAGAGGTCTGTAACCACCCATTCAGAGGTTTGTAACCACCCATTCAGAGGTTTGTAACCACCCATTCAGAGGTCTGTAACCACCCATTCAGAGGTTTGTAACCACCCATTCAGAGGTTTGTAACCACCCATTCAGAGGTTTGTAACCACCCATTCAGAGGTTTGTAACCACCCATTCAGAGGTTTGTAACCACCCATTCAGAGTTCTGTAACCACCCATTCAGAGGTTTGTAACCACCCATTCAGAGGTCTGTAACCACCCATTCAGAGGTCTGTAACCACCCATTCAGAGTTCTGTAACCACCCATTCAGAGTTCTGTGAGCTTTGTTGGTGCTAATGCTACAGTAGACACTGTGGTAAGCCACCATGAATCTATACAGCCTTCACTGTTGGGTGGCCTTTTCCTTTTCACAGCTGAGAGAGGAGAGAGCAGCACTGACAGAGACCATCTTTACCAGCCTTCCTGATCATCTCTCTCTCTCTCGCTCCACCTTCTCACCCCCCTTGTCACCCCCATTAGCAAATCAGCAGCTCCCTTCTCAACTGAATAAAAACATCAGCCCTCCTTGTTTCCTTCATCTGCTCTGGTTAGAAAAGAGTTGAGGAGAGATAACAATATGGTGGAAGTTCATCATTAGGCTGACTTTTACCTGGTCAGTTGGTTCAGGTTAGTGCAGATGAAGGAGAGGAGGCAGGACTGTGTTTGGGGAAGAACTCCTGGGAAAGTCTGAAGAGACCAATACATGTGATATGACACTTTGGGAGAGAAGTGTGAACATCAATGGGCTAATCATGGTGTGACAAATGGAGCAGAATTTAAGTTTTTGATCAAGAAGAACTGAGAGAATGGATGGGTCGTTTCAAGGGAAACGTGTACAGAAAGGGGAACCATAGACTTGCATGAGCAATGTTTTCTGCTACAGAAAATAATTTACTTTAAAACTCTTATGTTTCCCATTGTAGTAGGGTTTTCATATTGTGTCTGTAGGTATGGTAAGGGTCTGGATCTGACTCCCGGTTTAGACCAGGTTACTTAACGCGCTTTGTGCTGATGTAAAATGAATGCATATGATTGATTGACTGGCTGACTGACTCCTCTCTGTCCCCCTCTCTCTAGCACTGTGCATACTGTTAGTCTGACTCCTCTCTGTTCCCCCTCTCTCTAGCACTGTGCATACTGTTAGTCTGACTCCTCTCTGTTCCCCCTCTCTCTAGCACTGTGCATACTGTTAGTCTGACTCCTCTCTGTCCCCCTCTCTCTAGCACTGTGCATACTGTTAGTCTGACTCCTCTCTCTAGCACTGTGCATACTGTTAGTCTGACTCCTCTCTGTCCCCCTCTCTCTAGCACTGTGCATACTGTTAGTCTGACTCCTCTCTGTCCCCCTCTCTCTAGCACTGTGCATACTGTTAGTCTGACTCCTCTCTGTCCCCCCTCTCTCTAGCACTGTGCATACTGTTAGTCTGACTCCTCTCTGTCCCCCCTCTCTCTAGCACTGTGCATACTGTTAGTCTGACTCCTCTCTGTCCCCCCTCTCTCTAGCACTGTGCATACTGTTAGTCTGACTCCTCTCTGTCCCCCCTCTCTCTAGAACTGTGCATACTGTTAGTCTGACTCCTCTCTGTCCCCCCTCTCTCTAGCACTGTGCATACTGTTAGTCTGACTCCTCTCTGTCCCCCTCTCTCTAGCACTGTGCATACTGTTAGTCTGACTCCTCTCTGTCCCCCCTCTCTCTAGAACTGTGCATACTGTTAGTCTGACTCCTCTCTGTCCCCCTCTCTCTAGCACTGTGCATACTGTTAGTCTGACTCCTCTCTGTCCCCCTCTCTCTAGCACTGTGCATACTGTTAGTCTGACTCCTCTCTGTCCCCCCTCTCTCTAGCGCTGTGCATACTGTTAGTCTGACTCCTCTGTGTCCCCCCTCTCTCTAGAACTGTGCATACTGTTAGTCTGACTCCTCTCTGCCCCCCTCTCTCTAGCACTGTGCATACTGTTAGTCTGACTCCTCTCTGTCCCCCCTCTCTAGCGCTGTGCATACTGTTAGTCTGACTCCTCTCTGTCCCCCCTCTCTCTAGCACTGTGCATACTGTTAGTCTGACTCCTCTCTGTCCCCCTCTCTCTAGCACTGTGCATACTGTTAGTCTGACTCCTCTCTGTCCCCCTCTCTCTAGCACTGTGCATACTGTTAGTCTGACTCCTCTCTGTCCCCCTCTCTCTAGCACTGTGCATACTGTTAGTCTGACTCCTCTCTGTCCCCCCTCTCTAGCACTGTGCATACTGTTAGTCTGACTCCTCTCTGTCCCCCTCTCTCTAGCACTGTGCATACTGTTAGTCTGACTCCTCTCTGTCCCCCCTCTCTCTAGCACTGTGCATACTGTTAGTCTGACTCCTCTCTGTCCCCCCTCTCTCTAGCACTGTGCATACTGTTAGTCTGACTCCTCTCTGTCCCCCTCTCTCTAGCACTGTGCATACTGTTAGTCTGACTCCTCTCTGTTCCCCCTCTCTCTAGCACTGTGCATACTGTTAGTCTGACTCCTCTCTGTTCCCCCTCTCTCTAGCACTGTGCATACTGTTAGTCTGACTCCTCTCTGTCCCCCTCTCTCTAGCACTGTGCATACTGTTAGTCTGACTCCTCTCTCTAGCACTGTGCATACTGTTAGTCTGACTCCTCTCTGTCCCCCTCTCTCTAGCACTGTGCATACTGTTAGTCTGACTCCTCTCTGTCCCCCTCTCTCTAGCACTGTGCATACTGTTAGTCTGACTCCTCTCTGTCCCCCCTCTCTCTAGCACTGTGCATACTGTTAGTCTGACTCCTCTCTGTCCCCCCTCTCTCTAGCACTGTGCATACTGTTAGTCTGACTCCTCTCTGTCCCCCCTCTCTCTAGCACTGTGCATACTGTTAGTCTGACTCCTCTCTGTCCCCCCTCTCTCTAGAACTGTGCATACTGTTAGTCTGACTCCTCTCTGTCCCCCCTCTCTCTAGCACTGTGCATACTGTTAGTCTGACTCCTCTCTGTCCCCCTCTCTCTAGCACTGTGCATACTGTTAGTCTGACTCCTCTCTGTCCCCCCTCTCTCTAGAACTGTGCATACTGTTAGTCTGACTCCTCTCTGTCCCCCTCTCTCTAGCACTGTGCATACTGTTAGTCTGACTCCTCTCTGTCCCCCTCTCTCTAGCACTGTGCATACTGTTAGTCTGACTCCTCTCTGTCCCCCCTCTCTCTAGCGCTGTGCATACTGTTAGTCTGACTCCTCTGTGTCCCCCCTCTCTCTAGAACTGTGCATACTGTTAGTCTGACTCCTCTCTGCCCCCCTCTCTCTAGCACTGTGCATACTGTTAGTCTGACTCCTCTCTGTCCCCCCTCTCTAGCGCTGTGCATACTGTTAGTCTGACTCCTCTCTGTCCCCCCTCTCTCTAGCACTGTGCATACTGTTAGTCTGACTCCTCTCTGTCCCCCTCTCTCTAGCACTGTGCATACTGTTAGTCTGACTCCTCTCTGTCCCCCTCTCTCTAGCACTGTGCATACTGTTAGTCTGACTCCTCTCTGTCCCCCTCTCTCTAGCACTGTGCATACTGTTAGTCTGACTCCTCTCTGTCCCCCCTCTCTAGCACTGTGCATACTGTTAGTCTGACTCCTCTCTGTCCCCCTCTCTCTAGCACTGTGCATACTGTTAGTCTGACTCCTCTCTGTCCCCCCTCTCTCTAGCACTGTGCATACTGTTAGTCTGACTCCTCTCTGTCCCCCCTCTCTCTAGCACTGTGCATACTGTTAGTCTGACTCCTCTCTGTCCCCCTCTCTCTAGCACTGTGCATACTGTTAGTCTGACTCCTCTCTGTCCCCCCTCTCTCTAGCACTGTGCATACTGTTAGTCTGACTCCTCTCTGTCCCCCTCTCTCTAGCACTGTGCATACTGTTAGTCTGACTCCTCTCTGTCCCCCCTCTCTCTAGCACTGTGCATACTGTTAGTCTGACTCCTCTCTGTTCCCCCTCTCTCTAGCACTGTGCATACTGTTAGTCTGACTCCTCTCTGTCCCCCTCTCTCTAGCACTGTGCATACTGTTAGTCTGACTCCTCTCTGTTCCCCCTCTCTCTAGCACTGTGCATACTGTTAGTCTGACTCCTCTCTGTTCCCCCTCTCTCTAGAACTGTGCATACTGTTAGTCTGACTCCTCTCTGTCCCCCCTCTCTCTAGCACTGTGCATACTGTTAGTCTGACTCCTCTCTGTCCCCCCTCTCTCTAGAACTGTGCATACTGTTAGTCTGACTCCTCTCTGTCCCCCCTCTCTCTAGCACTGTGCATACTGTTAGTCTGACTCCTCTCTCTGTCCCCCTCTCTCTAGCACTGTGCATACTGTTAGTCTGACTCCTCTCTGTCCCCCCTCTCTCTAGCACTGTGCATACTGTTAGTCTGACTCCTCTCTGTTCCCCCTCTCTCTAGAACTGTGCATACTGTTAGTCTGACTCCTCTCTGTCCCCCCTCTCTCTAGAACTGTGCATACTGTTAGTCTGACTCCTCTCTGTCCCCCCTCTCTCTAGCACTGTGCATACTGTTAGTCTGACTCCTCTCTCTGTCCCCCTCTCTCTAGCACTGTGCATACTGTTAGTCTGACTCCTCTCTGTCCCCCCTCTCTCTAGCACTGTGCATACTGTTAGTCTGACTCCTCTCTGTTCCCCCTCTCTCTAGAACTGTGCATACTGTTAGTCTGACTCCTCTCTGTCCCCCCTCTCTCTAGCACTGTGCATACTGTTAGTCTGACTCCTCTCTGTCCCCCCTCTCTCTAGCACTGTGCATACTGTTAGTCTGACTCCTCTCTGTCCCACCTCTCTCTAGCACTGTGCATACTGTTAGTCTGACTCCTCTCTCTGTCCCCCCTCTCTCTAGCACTGTGCATACTGTTAGTCTGACTCCTCTCTCTGTCCCCCTCTCTCTAGCACTGTGCATACTGTTAGTCTGACTCCTCTCTGTCCCCCCTCTCTCTAGCACTGTGCATACTGTTAGTCTGACTCCTCTCTGTCCCCCCTCTCTCTAGCACTGTGCATACTGTTAGTCTGACTCCTCTCTGTTCCCCCTCTCTCTAGCACTGTGCATACTGTTAGTCTGACTCCTCTCTGTCCCCCTCTCTCTAGCACTGTGCATACTGTTAGTCTGACTCCTCTCTGTCCCCCCTCTCTCTAGCACTGTGCATACTGTTAGTCTGACTCCTCTCTGTTCCCCCTCTCTCTAGCACTGTGCATACTGTTAGTCTGACTCCTCTCTCTGTCCCCCTCTCTCTAGCACTGTGCATACTGTTAGTCTGACTCCTCTCTGTCCCCCCTCTCTCTAGAACTGTGCATACTGTTAGTCTGACTCCTCTCTGTTCCCCCTCTCTCTAGCACTGTGCATACTGTTAGTCTGACTCCTCTCTGTCCCCCCTCTCTCTAGCACTGTGCATACTGTTAGTCTGACTCCTCTCTGTCCCCCCTCTCTCTAGCACTGTGCATACTGTTAGTCTGACTCCTCTCTGTCCCCCCTCTCTCTAGCACTGTGCATACTGTTAGTCTGACTCCTCTCTGTCCCCCCTCTCTCTAGCACTGTGCTTACTGTTAGTCTGACTCCTCTCTCTGTCCCCCTCTCTCTAGCACTGTGCATACTGTTAGTCTGACTCCTCTCTGTCCCCCCTCTCTCTAGCACTGTGCATACTGTTAGTCTGACTCCTCTCTGTCCCCCCTCTCTCTAGCACTGTGCATACTGTTAGTCTGACTCCTCTCTGTCCCCCCTCTCTCTAGCACTGTGCATACTGTTAGTCTGACTCCTCTCTCTGTCCCCCCTCTCTCTAGCACTGTGCATACTCTTAGTCTGACTCCTCTCTGTCCCCCCTCTCTCTAGCACTGTGCATACTGTTAGTCTGACTCCTCTCTGTCCCCCCTCTCTCTAGCACTGTGCATACTGTTAGTCTGACTCCTCTCTGTCCCCCCTCTCTCTAGCACTGTGCATACTGTTAGTCTGACTCCTCTGTGTCCCCCCTCTCTCTAGCACTGTGCATACTGTTAGTCTGACTCCTCTGTGTCCCCCATCTCTCTAGCACTGTGCATACTGTTAGTCTGACTCCTCTGTGTCCCCCCTCTCTCTAGCACTGTGCATACTGTAAACGCCTTGGAGCCTCCATCAAGTGCTGTGCTGAAGGATGTGCTCGACTGTACCATTACCCCTGCGCGGGGGCGGCTGGGACTTTTCAGGATATCAGGAGTCTCTCCCTCCTCTGTTCAGATCACATAGAACTGGCCATCAGCAGATGTGAGTCCAGCAGCACTAGATATACATCTTCAGTTGAAACATTGCTGTCATAAGTAGGACCCAGAGTTTTTCTGGATCAGGATAAACTCTGGGCCCAGACATTAGCTACTCACAATCTCCATTCCCTAACCAAAAACATTCCATCTGAAATGTGTCCCTTTTCTCTTCCCCCCCCCCCCCCCCTCTCCTGCTCTCTCACCCCTCTCCTGCTCTCCCCCCTCTCCTGCTCTCTCCCCCCTCTCCTGCTCTCCCCCTCTCCTGCTCTCTCACCCCTCTCATGCTCTCTCACCCCTCTCCTGCTCTCACCCCTCTCCTGCTCTCACCCCTCTCCTGCTCTCTCATCCCTCTCCTGCTCTCTCATCCCTCTCCTGCTCTCTCACCCCTCTCCTGCTCTCTCACCCCTCTCCTGCTCTCACCCCTCTCCTGCTCTCTTATCCCTCTCCTGCTCTCTCATCCCTCTCCTGCTCTCTCACCCCTCTCCTGCTCTCTCATCCCTCTCCTGCTCTCTCATCCCTCTCCTGCTCTCTCACCCCTCTCCTGCTCTCTCCCCCCTCTCCTGCTCTGTCACCCCTCTCCTGCTCTCTCCCCCCTCTCCTGCTCTGTCACCCCTCTCCTGCTCTCCCCCCCCTCTCCTGCTCTCCCCCCCTCTCCTGCTCTGTCACCCCTCTCCTGCTCTCCCCCCTCTCCTGCTCTCCCCCCCTCTCCTGCTCTCTCCCCCCTCTCCTGCTCTCTCACCCCTCTCCTGCTCTCCCCCTCCCTCTAGTTCCAGACGACTCTATCTGTGCACTTTGTGACAGCCCCGGGGAGCTCCCTGACCAGCTCTTCTGTACCAGCTGTGGGCAGCACTACCACGGGTCCTGCCTGGACATGGCTGTGACTCCGCTGAGGAGGGCCGGCTGGCAGTGCCCCGAGTGCAAGGTCTGCCAGACTTGCAAGTGAGTCAGCTTTCCACTGCCCCATCCGTCCACCCACATACCTGACCCTGTATTGAGTTGTGTGCGTGTGTGTTGCCGTCATGTGTGTGTTGCCGATTTAGTTTGTGCTACCTCTGGTTTGTGAGTGTGGCACTGTTCTCTAGCCTTTGACCTCAACCAGACCAGTCACTGGTAGCAACTGAGTCTGCGATAAATTGACATCCTCTCTGAAATGTAGATTAGGCTAACACAATGACTCTTTGCCGTGTGATTTCTCAATATACATTAGTCTTGTAGATAAGGGCACAACCATTTTTAACACAACAGGAGCCTATAGACTACAGAGCCAAGACAAGCCATGTTGATGCCGACCATCTGTTATGTCAAAGAATACATCTCATTCATACCTCCTCTCCTTTTCCCTGTGCGTAGGAACCCGGGTGAGGACGATAAGATGTTGGTGTGTGACATGTGTGACAAAGGCTACCACACCTTCTGCCTGCAGCCGGCCATAGACGACATCCCTACCAACGGATGGAGGTGTCAGGTGGGAGATGTAACGGAAGCTGTGTTGTGTGTGCTGTGTTGTAGGTCTATGGAATGACTACATCATATAGATATGTTTGTTCTTCTATGGTATGTGAAGTGGACTAAAGGTTTGTCTTCATTTTCTGTGTCAATTTGTAAGAACGTTGGTTTAAAACTCCCACAGTTCCCATTGAGACATTCAGCTGTCGTCTAGGCTACCCGTGTTGAGAATATGACCTTTTTGGTGGTTGTATCTGTGCTTCCTGTGGTAAGGAAATGACTCACACATGCAGCCCTTTTAAAGGGTACATTTTAGCCTCAGACCCTGTAGCATTTCAGATAATGCGGCAGCCCGTGTGTGTGAACTGGTGAGTGTGTGGACTGGTGGGTGCGTGCGTGTGTGTGTGTACTGGTGTGTGTGTGTGGGTGTGTATGTGTGTTTTGGTGTGTGTGTGTACTGGTGGGAGTGTGTGTGTGTGTGTGTGTGTGTGTGTGTGTGTGTGTGTGTGTGTACTGGTGTGTGTGTACTGGTGTGTGTGTACTGGTGTGTGTGTGTGTACTGGTGTGTGTGTGTGTGTGTACTGGTGTGTGTGTGTGTGTGTGTGTGTGTACTGGTGTGTGTGTGTGTACTGGTGTGTGTGTACTGGTTTGTTTGTGTGTGTGTACTGGTTTGTTTGTGTGTGTGTGTACTGGTTTGTTTGTGTGTGTGTACTGGTGTGTGTGTGTACTGGTGTGTGTGTGTGTGTGTGTGTGTGTGTGTGTGTGTGTGTGTGTGTGTGTGTGTGTGTGTGTGTGTGTGTGTGTGTGTGTGTACTGGTGTGTGTGTACTGGTGTGTGTGTACTTGTGTGTGTGTACTTGTGTGTGTGTGTGTGTACTTGTGTGTACTTGTGTGTGTGTGTGTGTGTACTGGTGTGTGTGTGTGTGTACTGGTGTGTGTGTGTGTACTGGTGTGGGTGTGTGTGTATGTATTAGTGGGTGTGGGTGTGTACTGGTGGGTGTGTGTGTGTACTGGTGGGTGTGTGTATTGGTGGGTGGGTGTGTGTGTGTGTATTAGTGGGTGTGGGTGTGTACTGGTGGGTGTGCGGTGGGAGAATCAAACCGCATGCGTCGTCATCCCCTGCCTGTGGCCTCTACCCTCTTCCTCTGTTGGGGTAGGTGGCGCACAGTGCCTGTCTCGGCTGCCAATCAGCTGCTGTTGTGGTGGGTTAACATCCTATCAGCTGCAGCGGTGGTGGCGGGTGGGGACCAGACACCTGCCAGGTGGTGGAACATCCTCACACTCACTCAGTTTCTCCTTCTCTCTCTGAGTCAGCAGCACGGCAGGAACACAGTCCACACAACACAAGCAGCAGCCAACCCTCTCCATCTCTCTTCTCTCCCCCACTCTTGAGGCTGCTGCTTCACGCCAAGGCACTTTAGTTCTGACTGAAGCCTCATCTGAACGTCTTGGAGATGAATGAAAACCATATGATTAACAATCATTGCTCTAGTTTCCGTTGTGTTTCTATCTCTTTCCTACTCCAGAACTGCAGAGTGTGTATCCAGTGTGGTACAAGGACGAGCGGTCAGTGGCACCACACAAGCCTGCTGTGTGATAGCTGTGTCCAACATCAGGATCCCGCCCTTACCTGTCCACTATGTGCCTGTATCCTGGACCCTGAGCACCAAAAAGACCTGCTCTCCTGCCACAGCTGTAAAAGGTAGACACACAGAGAGCACGTCCATTGTTCATTCTGTTGTATATCTCCTTATGGAGTTGTTTTAGCCTCGTCTTTTTCTATTGATGTGTGGTGGAGTCCTACATCTTCATCTGTCCTCTGCTTCTAGATGGCTCCACCTGGAGTGCGAGCGCCAGTCGTCAGGCCAAGCAGACATCCAGCCCAGCCAGGGCTATGTGTGTTCAAGCTGCAGGCCTACTGGATCACCACCACAACAGGCCCCACTGCAGGCAGAGGAGGAGGCGGAGGAGATGGACACAGGAGGCCTAGAGCTGAGCCCACAGGCTGCTATTCAGATGCACACAGAATCAGAAGCGGTTGTTCCAACGCACACGGATCTAGAACCTGGAGCTAAGCAACTGTGGTCTCCTTCTCCAATGCACAACGACCCAGAAACGCAATTACAACCCGTTCCAATGCCCACAAATGCAGAACCAGAGCCTGTCCAAGCCACCAACACTGTCTGTGAGAACGTCCTTGAGGATAGGCAGCCACAGCAGGCTACATCAGACCAGCAGCCTGGTAAGTCTATCTTTTGTCTGACTGGGTTATTTGTGTCTACTCACAGAGGCAAACTGTGTATTATGGTTACCAAGGTTAGCCATGTGTTTGTTTTCCTGTATCCCCCTTAAGAGCGGTTTGGCAGGTGGACTCACTAGAGCGTGAGGGATTTGTTTGTCGCATGGCTTGGATTATTACTTTAGGATTGTTGAGAGGTGGTATGAAAGGAGAGAGGTGTGGTTTTCTGAGCATCCACGGTCGAGCAGCAGTATCACTGATTAAGTTATAAGTCCCTTGTTGTGTGTAGATGAAGGCAGTTTGGTCTGGATGAAGACCAGAGGGAAGCGTTGCTCTGTCTGCTCTCTCTCTTATTCTCTGCCATGGCTCACATCAGACTGACAGCCATTCATTATCAGGGGCTTGGTTTCTAAAGGCTTCAATAACCAGATGGGCTTCCATTATCACAAGATTAAAGCCATGAAAGCATTGTCTTTGTAATTATTTTGCTGTGAAAAAGCAGCACTTTGTAGCCTATTCTTCCGTTGGTTCTCCTGAGGAGATGGTTTCTTGTTGCTCTCTGTCCTTGTTTCATAGCATGACCTGGGTGAACAGAACACCTGCCTACTGGTTCGTGTTCAGTAGGGTACACCACACTGTGGCAAAATGTTTTGCAATGGAAAACAAAAATCTGTGCTGTTAATTAGAAGTACAGGTTAGAAATAGAGGTCGACCGATTTATGATTTTTGTCTACCATTGTCTATTATTGGAGGACCAAATAAAGCCCATACCAATTAATCTGACGATTTTGATATATATTTTTGATATATATTTGTAATAATGAGAATTACATCAATACTGAATAAACAATGAACCCTTTTATTTGAACTTAACAAAATCTATTTCGTCTCAAATATATAATTAACATGTTCAATTTGGTTTAAATAATGCAAAAACACATTGTTGGGGAAGAAAGTAAAAGTGCAATATGTGCCATGTAAGAAAGCTAACGTTTAAGTTCCTTTTAAAAAAATAAAAAAAAAAATAAATAAATAAATATATATATATTTTTTTACCCCTTTTTCTCCCAAATTTCGTGGTGTCCAATTGTTGTAGGAGCTACTATCTTGTCTCATCGCTACAACTCCTGTACGGGCTCGGGAGAGACGAAGGTTGAAAGTCATGCGTTCTCCGATACACAACCCAACCTAGCCGCACTGCTTCTTAACACAGCGCGCATCCAACCCGGAAGCCAGCCGCACCAATGTGTCGGAGGAAACACCGTGCACCTGGCAACCTTGGTTAGCGCGCACTGCGCCCGGCCTGCCACAGGAGTCGCTGGTGCGCGATGAGACAAGGGCATCCCTAACGACCAAGCCCTCCCTAACCCGGACGACACTAGGCCAATTGTGCGTCGCCCCATGGACCTCCCGGTCGCGGCCGGTTACGACAGAGCCTGGGCGCGAACCCAGAGTCTCTGATGGCACATCTGCCATCCGGGAGGCCCGCACGTTTAAATTCCTTAATCAGAACATGAGAACATATTAAAGCTGGTGGTTCAATATTCCCAGTTCTTGAATATTCCCAGTTAAGAAGTTTTAGTTTGTAGTTGTTATAGGAATTATGACACGTCAACTATTTCTCTATACCATTTGTATTTCGTATACCTTTGACTATTGGATTTTCTTATAGACACTTTAGTATTGCCAGCCTAATCTCGGGAGTTGATAGGCTTGAAGTCATAAACAGCGCTTTGGGTCAAGCATTGCTAAGAGCTGCTCGCTAACGCAGTAAAGTGCTTTTTGAATGAATGCTTACGAGCCTGCTGCTGCCTACCACCACTCAGTCAGACTGCTCTGTCAAATATCAAATCATAGACTTAATTATAATAAACACACAGAAATACGAGCCTTAAATCATTAATATGGTCAAATCCGGAAACTATCATTTAGAAAACAAAACGTTTATTCTTTCAGTGAAATACGGAACCGTTCCATATTTTATCTGACGGGTGGCAATCCTAAGTCTAAATATTGCTGTTACATTGCACAACCTTCAATGTTATGTCATAATTATGTACACTTCTGGCAAATTAATTACTGTCTTTGTTAGGAAGAAACACAGTTCGTTAATGAGCCAAGCGTCCCAAACTGTTGCATATACCCTGACTTTGCGTGCACTGAACGCAAGAGAAGTGACACAATTTCCCTTGTTAATATTGCCTTCTAACATGCATTTATTTGAACTAAATATGCAGGTTTAAAACAATATACTTCTGTGTATTGATTTTAAGAAAGGCATTGATGTTTATGGTTAGGTACGTTTGTGAAGCGAATGTGTTTTTTTCTATAATGCGCTTTTGTTAAATCATCCCCTGTTTGGCAAAGTTGAATTAGGCTGTGATTCAATGATAAATTAACAGGCACCGCAATGATTATTTGCAATGCTGGACAAGCTAATTAAACTTGTAATATCATCAACCATGTGTAGTTAACTAGGGATTATGTTAAGATTGTTTTCTAAAAGATTGTTTTCTATAAGATAAGTTTAATGCTAGCTAGCAACTAACCTTGGCTCATTGCAGCCACAAGGTCCTTTTGATGCTGCACTCGCGTAACAGGTGGTCAACCTGCCACGCAGTTTCCTCATGGATTGCAATGTAATCAGCCATAATCAGCGTCCAAAATGGCCGATTACCGATTGTTATGAACTTGAAATCGGCCCTAATTAATCGGCCATGCCGATTAATCGGTCGACCTCTAGTTAGAACCTCCCTATTTCACTCCCTTTTAAGAAATATTCTCTATTGAGCACGCCCCTGGCGCCTATATTCCTCCTCTCTCTGTTATTATACCTTAGCAAGGCTTCTCTTCTCAATAGTTTCCATGGGCAACAGAGCCTATTGCTCACATACGTACTAGTAGCTATGCAGGCTACGTCTCTAGCATGAAAGGAGTGACCCTGAACGCAGTGACCCTGCTCTACAGACCCTAGGAGGGGCAGTACATATCCACTCAGGCCTGTGGGGCTTGGCTGCCTGAGGTAGAGTGCTGTAGCAGGTGAATGAGCTGCAGGGTATTACTATGGGACCTAACCTGGATGTCCACCCTCTGTCTAGACTAGACCTGACAAGACACAGGCAGACAGATCAGGAATCTGTGGTGGAGGGAGGGGAGCAGTGTTGATAATGACGGATAACTAGGGCTAGGCAATATGGCCTAAAACTCATATCTTGATGTTTTTTCTCTCCAAACTTCTGGGCGATTCACAATATATATCTTCATTTAAAGAAATATGTTTTCTCTAAATAAGCTTTGTTATACAGTTAAACGTCAAATCCACTGCATTTAAAACAGTCAACAACAATGTAATGAATTCAGAGGTTGTGTAATTATACCAATGCTGAATATATTCCTTCCACAACCATAAGACCCTCTAATAATTACATGATTTTAATCATGATCAAAATAGCTTTTTTTAATCACTGATCTGGCTTTCAGGTCCGTCTATAAAAATGTGCTTTTTGTTACAGATTTAACCAGAACCATGCATAATATGTAGCAGGCATTATAGAAAATGAACACGGGTCTCATAAACCATCTCTCAAGCACAAGCCCACGTGCTAGTGAGTAGCCAGCTAATATTTAAAGTTTAGTTCAATTAGATCTAGGTGTAATTTCACTGTCTCTGAATTCTGCTAACAAGGCAAAACAGTTGAATTGTTATGAATAGACCTTTCTGTCTGTCTCCAACGTTATGATAGCCTGTCCACTTTGTTCAGATGTTGAAATGTAGTGGTCTACCTTATTTCTCAGAATGAGTTGCCAATTCCTTATGTACTTGTTATATGGTTCTTGCAGGTTTATAAAACACACACTAAACAGCTAGTATAGCAATCTTTATTTGACTAAAATGCTGGTAGCCATATGTGGTATCGTATTGTGAGTGCGACAAACTGAGCATTCATTTCCCAGAATGAATGTTCATTCGTTTTAGTAGTGTCTGCTCTGCTCAAAATGTGAGGAGTTGAAACGGTTGGAAAGGTTAACTTCTCTATTACAATAAAGAATGTCTCCCTCCATGTGTTGTGGTGTCCATATGACTTCTGTTGGACCAAACCTCAAATGCAAATAGCGAGTTGAAACCGTTTGTCAGAGAGGAAGAAGTGATCTCTCATCTTTGTTGTTGTGATTGGTAGGGGAGGGGCTTGGGAGAAAGAGGCGAAGCGAGATCTTTCACTCTTGCCAAAATCTGTCCAAAATAAGCCATATGCGCTTAATTTGAAACTAAGCTTGTGGCCTGCTTTTGGGACAACTCCCATTGTTAGGGCAGAGCATCTCGTCATTATATACAGATCTCTGGTGTAAATGGGAACGTGCATAGCACAGAAGGAGCGAACAACACCAAAAAGACAATGTGAGAAGCGGACATAAACGCTCATAAAAACATAAATTGTAATTAATTGAATGAATTCTACATATTGCCCAGCCCTACGGATATCCAGGCAGTAAGACAGTGACGGGTCTATGCTTCGACATTCGTGGCTGTTTAAAACACCCCTGCTCCTTTCTTTACCACACACTCTCGCGTTCACAGACACACAGAAACACAGACAGGAAAGGGAGCGAACAACTTTGAAATCCTATTTGTATGTGTGTGGGCTCCTGTCCTAAGCAGCAGTGGTGTTGTTTTCTTGTGATGCTGCTGTGTGAGCTGCTGGCTGTGATGGGAGGCTGGTGATTAGGCCTGTGTGTTGGGAGGCTGGTGATTAGGCCTGTGTGATGGGAGGCTGGTGATTAGGCATGTGTGATGGGAGGCTGGTGATTAGGCCTGTGTGATGGGAGGCTGGTGATTAGGCCTGTGTGATGGGAGGCTGGTGATTAGGCCTGTGTGATGGGAGGCTGGTGATTAGGCATGTGTGATGGGAGGCTGGTGATTAGGCCTGTGTGATGGGAGGCTGGTGATTAGGCCTGTGTGATGGGAGGCTGGTGATTAGGCCTGTGTGATGGAAGGCTGGTGATTAGGCCTGTGTGATGGGAGGCTGGTGATTAGGCCTGTGTGATGGGAGGCTGGTGATTAGGCCTGTGTGATGGGAGGCTGGTGATTAGGCCTGTGTGATTGGAGGCTGGTGATTAGGCATCTGTGATGGGAGGCTGGTGATTAGGCCTGTGTGATGGGAGGCTGGTGATTAGGCCTGTGTGATGGGAGGCTGGTGATTAGGCCTGTGTGATGGGAAGCTGGTGAATAGGCATGTGTGATGGGAGGCTGGTGATTAGTCCTGTGTGATGGGAGGCTGGTGATTAGTCCTGTGTGATGGGAGGCTGGTGATTAGGCCTGTGTGATGGGAGACTGGTGATTAGGCCTGTGTGATGGGAGACTGGTGATTAGGCCTGTGTGATGGGAGACTGGTGATTAGGCCTGTGTGATGGGAGACTGGTGATTATTCCTGTGTGATGGTAAAGAACTTCTAGGGCACTTGGTCTACCAGCCTTTCATCTCTCTATTGATTGGGGCCTCCCTCGAGGCCAGAGGCTTAACACCAAGGGTTATATCCCTAAACTATACTTGATGCTTTAGCTCTGAAGTCAGGCGTCCTCGATCTGGCCCCTACATCCTCTACTCCACTCACTGCCCCTTCCAGTTTCACACATGTAGAGAGAAACTGTATGGGATCAATATCGTGCCAAATGTATTGTGTGAACACAACATGCATTTTGTCTTTGTGTATCATGATCTGTACAAATAAGTACCAATCCACAAATGTAAATCACCAATCCACAAATGTAATTCACCAATCCACAAATGTAAATTACTATCCACAAATGTAAATCACTATCCACAAATGTAAATTACTATCCACAAATGTAAATCACTATCCACAAATGTAAATCACTATCCACAAATGTAAATTACTATCCACAAATGTAAATTACTATCCACAAATGTAAATTACTATCCACAAATGTAAATCACTATCCACAAATGTAAATCACTATCCACAAATGTAAATTACTATCCACAAATGTAAATCACTATCACTATCCACAAATGTAAATCACTATCCACAAATGTAAATTACTATCCACAAATGTAAATCACTATCCACAAATGTAAATTACTATCCACAAATGTAAATCACTATCACTATCCACAAATGTAAATTACTATCCACAAATGTAAATCACTATCCACAAATGTAAATTACTATCCACAAATGTAAATCACTATCACTATCCACAAATGTAAATTACTATCCACAAATGTAAATCACTATCCACAAATGTAAATTACTATCCACAAATGTAAATAACTATCCACAAGTGCAATTCCAAATCAAATCAAAGTTTATTTGTCACGTGTGCCGAATACAACACCTTACAGTGAAATGCTGACTTACAGGCTCTAAGTGCAAAAAAGGTATTAGGTGAACAATAGGTAAGTAAAGAAATAAAACAACAGTAAAAAGACAGTGAAAAATAACAGTAGCGAGGCTATATACAGTAGCGAGGCTCTAAAAGTAGCGAGGCTACATACGCTGGTTAGTCAGGCTGATTGAGGTAGTATGTACTTGTAGATATGGTTAAAGTGACTATGCATATATGATGAACAGAGAGTAGCAGTAGCGTAAAAGAGGGGTTGGCGGGTGGTGGGTGGGACACAATGCAGATAGCCCAGTTAGCCAATGTGCGGGAACACTGGTTGGTCGGCCCAATTGCGGTAGTATGTACTGAGGTCGACCGATTATGATTTTTCAAGGCCGATACCGATTATTGGAGGACCAAAAAAGCCTATACAGATTAATCGGCCTATTTTTTAAATTTATTTTTTAAAATGTATTTGTAATAATGACAATTACAACAATACTGAATGAACACTTATTTTAACTTAGTATAATAGATCAATAAAATCAATTTAGCCTCAAGTAAATAATGAAACATGTTCAATTTGGTTTAAATAATGCAAAAACAAAGTGTTGGAGAAGAAAGTAAAAGTGCAATATGTTCCATGTAAAATATGTGCCATGTAAGAAAGCTAACGTTTCAGTTCCTTGCTCAGAACATGAGAACATATGAAAGCTGGTGGTTCCTTTTAACATGAGTCTTCAATATTCCCAGTTAAGAAGTTTTAGGTTGTAGTTATTATAGAAATTATAGGACTATTTCCCTGTATACCATTTGTATTTAATTAACCGTTGACTATTGGATGTTCTTATAGTCACTTTAGTATTGCCAGTGTAATAGTATAGCTTCCGTCCCTCACCTCGCTCCTCCCTGGGCTCGATCCAGCAACACAACGACAACAGCCACCACATCGAAGCAGCGTTACCCATGCAGAGCAAGGAAAACAACCACCCCAAGGCTCAGAGCGAGTATCGCGCGCTAACTAGCCAGCCATTTCACCTCGGTTACACCAACCTCATCTCGGGAGTTGATAGGCTTGAAGTCATAAACAGCGCAATGCTTGACGCACAACGAAGAGCTGCTGGCAAAACGGACGAGAGTGCTGTTTGAATTAATGTTGACGCGCCTGCTTCTGCCTACCACCGCTCAGTCAGATACTTAGATACTTATATGCTTAGTCAAATTATATGCAACGCAGGACACGCTAGATAATGTCTAGTAATATCATCAACCATGTGTAGTTAACTAGTGATTATTATTGATTGTTTTTTATAAGATAAGTTTAATGCTAGCTAGCAACTTACCTTGGCTTACTGCATTTGCGTAACAGGCAGTCAGTCTCCTTGTGGAGTGCAACGAGAGAGAGGCAAGTCGTTATTGCGTTGGACTAGTTAACTGTAAGGTTGCAAGATTGGATTCCCCGAGCTGACAAGGTGAAAATCTGTTGTTCTGCCACTGAACGAGGCAGTTAACCCACCGTTTCTAGGCCGTCATTGAAAATAAGAATGTGTTCTTAACTGACTTGCCAAGTTAAATAAAGATTAAATAAAGGGGGGAACAAAAAAAAAAAATTCAGATTTCCGATTGTTATGAAAACTTGAAATCGGCCCTAATTAATTGGCCATTCCGATTAATCGGTCGACCTCTAGTATGTACATGAATGTATAGTTAATTCACTATCCACAAACATTTTTGTATATTTGTAAATCGATTTATTGCATTAGAATTTAGATATGCACTATCCACAAATGCAATTCACTGTCCACAAACAAACACCCTTTGATTTGCAGGTAATTTCCAAGGGCCTTAAGTAAAGTGACTGCCATAAAGATTTTCACATAGGAGAGATTTGCGCAAACATGACAGATATGGCCTGCAACTCCATATTTAGAAGTGCTTAGGTCACCTGACTTTTGGCAGGGATTTGACGACAAGACATTTTTTTTTGCACGCTTAGAAAGCGATTTGTATTTCTAGAAAAAAAGGTTTGTTCACATAGAAAGCGATTTCTAAAAATCACTGGCAGCCTCTCGTTCGGCCATCTTGATGCCTGCCTTTCAAGGCTGCAGAAAAATATAGTATGGTAACCATAATATGTTAACCATATGTAAAACCATAGTATGCCCAAAGTAAATCATCGAAACCCTAGCCCTAGATTACTCTACATTTGCAACACTATTGCGGTGTACACCCATTCATCGCTCAAATAGTTGAATTAGCTGGCCAGTGTGAGAACTTATTTTCTACGACTACAACTCGCTTTCTACATGTGAGAACTTTTCAAATTTTTCTTGTCGTCAAATCCCTGCCAAAAGTCAGGTGACCTAAGTGCTTCCAAATATGGAGTTGCAGGTTTGCCATATCTGTCATGTTTGCGCATATCTCTCCTATGTGCAAATCTTTATGGCAGTCATTTTACTTAAGGCCCTTGGAAATGACCTGTATATCTAAATTCTAATGCAATAAATCGATTTACAAATACAAATCAAAGGGTGTTTGTTTGTGGATAGTGAATTGCATTTGTGGAAAGTGATTTACTTTTGTGGATAGTAATTAACATTTTTGAATTGGTGATTTACATTTGTGGTTTGGTACTTATTTGTACAGATCATAATACACAAATACAAAATGCATGTCGTGTGTTCACAATACATTTGGCATGATATTCATTCCATAAAACTGCATCTACTCTGAACTCTGTCTGTATGCACCATCCATTCAAATGTCATATTGATACCCTGTGGCTCGTGTCGGCAGTTGATGAGGGAATTCAGGGAAGTCTTATATATTCAGAATGCAGGTATACAGTGCCTTGCAAAATTGTTCCTCCCCCTTGGGGTTTTTCCTATTTTGTTGCATATCAACCTGTAATTTAAATATATTTTTATTTGGATTTCATGTGATGGACAAACCCAAAATCTTCCAAATTGGTGAAGTGAAATGAAAAATAACTTGTTTCAAAAAATTAAAAATAATAAAAACGGAAAAGGGGTTCGTATGTATCTGGTGCAATCAATTACCTTCAGAAGTCACATAATTAGTTAAATAAAGTCCATCTGTGTGCAATCTAAGTGTCACATAATCTGTCACATGATCTCAGTATTTATACACCTGTTCTGAAAGGCCCCAGAGTCTGTACCACCAAGCAAGCGGCACCATGAAGACCAAGGAGCTCTCCAAACAGGTCAGGGACAAAGTTGTGAAGTACAAATCAGGGTTGGGTTATCTGAAACTTTGAACATCCCACGGAGCACCATTAAAAATATTATAATTTTTTTTGAAAGAGTATGGCACAACAACAAACCTGCCAAGAGAGGGCCGCCCACCCAAACTCACGGACAAGTCAAGGAGGGCATTAATCAGAGAGGCAACAAAGAGACCAAAGATAACCCTGAAGGAGCTGCAAAACTCTACAACGGAGATTGGAGTATCTGTCCATAGGATCACTTTAAGCCGTACACGCCACAGAGCTGGACTTTATGGAAGAGTGGCCAGAAAAAAAGACATTGCTTAAGAAAAAAATAAGCAAAAACGTTTGGTTTCACCAAAAGGCATGTGGGAGACTCCCCAAATATATGAAGAAGGTACTCTGGTCAGATGAGACTAAGATTGAGCTTTTTCGCCATCGAGGAAAACGCTATGTCTGGCGCAAACCCAACACCTCTCACCATCCCCACAGTGAAGCATGGTAGTGGCAGCATCATGCTGTGGGAATGTTTTTCATTGGCAGGGACTGGGAAACTGGTCAGAATTGAAGGAATGATGGATGGCGCTAAATACAGGGAAATTCTTGTGGGAAACCTGTTTCAGTCTTCCAGAGATTTGAGACTGGGACGGAGGTTCACCTTCCAGCAGGACAATGACCCTAAGCATACTGCCAGAGCAGCACTCGGGTGGTTTAAGGGGAAACATTTAAATGTCTTGGAATGGCCTAGTCAAAGCCCAGACCTCCATCCAATTGAGAATTGGTGGTATGACTTAAGGTTTTCTGTACACCAGCGGAACCCATCCAACTTGAAGGAGCTGGAGCAGTTTTGCCTTGAAGAATGGGCAAAAATCCCAGTGGCTAGATGTGCCAAGCTTATAGAGACATACCCCAAGAGACTTGCAGCTGTAATTGCTGCAAAAGGTGGCTCTACAAAGTATTGAATTTGGGGGGGTGAATAGTTATGAACGCTCAAGTTTTCAGATTTTTTTGTCTCATTTCTTGTTTATTTCACAATAATAAAGTGGTAGGCATGTGTAAATCAAATGATACAAACCCCCAAAAATCAATTTTAATTCCAGGTTGTAAGGCAACAAAATAGGAAAAATTAATACTTTCACAAGCCACTGTACATTCAGTGCTCCCAAATTCCATATCAGGCCTAGGCTGTTTGGTGCCGTGTTATGCTAAGTGAATTGTGGCATAGCACAAGGCAAGATTGATTGTGCGATCATGCTGTATTCTGTATTTCTTCCACCCAATATAATGTTAATTAAAGTTATTAAAATGAGCTGTCCAGATCCTCCTCATCCACTAAGACCTAACAGCAGGCTTATCATGACTATAATGATAGACAGCAGAGTTTTCCACAAGCGCCGGCCAATTGCTCATTTTCAGCAGGGTACTTTTCCCACTTAAATTAAGTAGGCTACTTTTCAATTCGCTAGTCAGAGAAGTCTGCCGAGCTCTCTCCCACTAGAATGAACGATATGCATCTTCTAGAGATCTATTGATAGCACAGGCGCCTGTCAATCACAAAGTGAGCGATGACAGGGAAACACTGCTGGTTTTGACATTCTGCTTTCTGTTCCGCCTCTTTGTACCCGGTGTGTGTGTTGTGTGGGCTGTGGTTGCAGTCTAATTTCTTTACACGGAGGGAGAGAATATGAATTTGCACGTCCTATATAATCTGGTAGTGATGAATCGAAAATAAATTAACTTAGCCTATTGTTTTTCTGGCACATTCATAAAAAAAAAAATGTGTGTAGAGTCCAACAATCACGTTGTGTCCAGCCAGTGGATCTCGTCAGTCACTGGCCTGAGCATTTTCGCATTCCAGTTCAACATTTACCTGCTCTGTCTTGGTCTACCATTGAAGACTACACTTGTAAATGTCATGCTATTTGTATTTGAGTAATATGATTGGCCGTTCATTCAAGCACAACCACACTCCTACAAGTCCCAATTTATGGAGCACTCGAGCAGTATATGAGGTGATGCCTTCACAACACACGCAAGCCTTCCAGAGCAAAAATTAATAAATAATAACTTACCTAGTTAAATAAAATGTCAAGATCTCTTTTGGAACATTTGTTTTTAAGGAGCAGTGTCCTATTTTCAAATATTCTCATAATGACATACTTTAGAAGAAGAAAAAAATATATGAATACAATGCAATTCTAAAGAAGAGTAATGACTTGCCTTACTAAATTATATTATACTTCTTTTTCATACATACCTAACGAAACATAGCCTATTAATAGCTGAATATATATAGAGAGAGCATGCCAACCTATAGGCTCTGCATGACCCCAATGCATTTAAGAACAACACCATGTCCTGGCCAGTAGAAATGCTATTTGGGCAAGTAGATTTTTGGCCAGTAAGAAAAAAAATGTAACATTGGACCCTGGCGTGTTTCATATGCAGCCACCAAACTAGCATTGACCACCTAACCACCCCCATCACCGGCTTCAGTAGAAAATGTATCGGCGACGTTATCCCCACGGTGAGGGTTCACTGCTTCCCCAATCAAAAACCCTGGATTATCACAGAGGTTGGCGCTAAAACTAAAGGACAGGGCTACTGCACACAGAGCTAACGCAGACAACCCTGAGGCTACGGCCGAGGACAGGAATAAGTACAAGAAGTCTCCTCCTCAGAGACATCAAATGAGCAAAAGGACAATATTGGAATAAGGTGAAATCATACTACACAGGCTCTGACGCCCGCCGCATTTGGCAGGGGCTACAGTCTGCCCAACGATGCCTCTCTTCCAGACAAACTCAATGCATTTTATGCACGCTTTGACAACAACGACATCGTGCCTGGTGTGAAACCGTCACCGACCCAGAGGATTGGGTGATCTCGCTCGCCGGGGCAGAAGTGAGAAAGGTCTTTAGTCAGGTCAAAACCTGCAAGGCCGCAGGGCCCAGGGCACATTCAGGGCACATTCTCATAGCATGTACAGAACAGCTGGCAGACATACAGTGGGGCAAAAAAGTATTTAGTCAGCCACTAATTGTGCAAGTTCTCCCACTTAAAAAGATGAGAGAGGCCTGTAATTTTCATCATAGGTACACTTCAACTATGACAGACAAAATGAGAGAATAAAAAATAAAAATAAATGTTTTGCAAATTATGATGGAAAATAAGTATTTGGTCAATAGCAAAAGTTTATCTCAATACTTTGTTATATACCCTTTGTTGGCAATGACAGAGTCTTCACAAGGTTTTCACACACTGTTGCTGGTATTTTGGCCCATTCCTCCATGCAGATCTCTTCTAGAGCAGTGATGTTTTGGGGCTGTTGCTGGGCAACACGGACTTTCAACTCCCTCCAAAGATTTTCTATGGGGTTGAGATCTGGAGACTGGCTAGGCCACTCCAGGACCTTGAAATGCTTCTTACGAAGCCACTCCTTCGTTGCCCGGGCGGTGTGTTTGAGATCATTGTCAAGCTGAAAGACCCAGCCACGTTTCATCTTCAATGCCCTTGCTGATGGAAGGAGGTTTTCACTCAAAATCTTACGATACATGGCCCCATTCATTCTTTCCTTTACACGGATCAGTCGTCCTGGTCCCTTAGCAGAAAAACAGCCCCAAAGCATGATGTTTCCACCCCCATGCTTCACAGTAGGTATGGTGTTCTTTGGATGCAACTCAGCATTCTTTGTCCTCCAAACACGACGAGTTGAGTTTTTACCAAAAAGTTATATTTTGGTTTCATCTGACCATATGACTTTCTCCCAATCTTCTTCTGGATCATCCAAATGCTCTCTAGCAAACTTCAGACGGGCCTGAACATGTACTGGCTTAAGCAGGGGACACATCTGGCACTGCAGGATTTGAGTCCCTGGCGGCGTAGTGTGTTACTGATGGTAGGCTTTGTTACTTTGGTCCCAGCTCTCTGCAGGTCATTCACTAGGTCCCCCCGTGTGGTTCTGGGATTTTTGCTCACCGTTCTTGTAATCATTTTGACCCCACGGGGTGAGATCTTGCATGGAGCCCCAGATCGAGGGAGATTATCAGTGGTCTTGTATGTCTTCCATTTCCTAATAATTGCTCCCACAGTTGATTTCTTCAAACCAAGCTGCTTACCTATTGCAGATTCAGTCTTCCCAGCCTGGTGCAGGTCTACAATTGTGTTTCTGGTGTCCTTTGACAGCTCTTTGGTCTTGGCCATAGTGGAGTTTGGAGTGTGACTGTTTGAGGTTGTGGACAGGTGTCTTTTATACTGATAACAAGTTCAAACAGGTACCATTAATACAGGTAACGAGTGGAGGACAGAGGAGCCTCTTAAAGAAGAAGTTACAGGTCTGTGAGAGCCAGAAATCTTGCTTGTTTGTAGGTGACCAAATACTTATTTTCCACCATAATTTGCAAATAAATTCATTAAAAATCCTACAATGTGATTTTCTGGATTTTTTTTCTCATTTTGTCTGTCATAGTTGAAGTGTACCTATGATGAAAATTACAGGCCTCTCTCATCTTTTTAAGTGGGAGAACTTGCACAATTGGTGACTGACTAAATACTTTTTTTGCCCCACTGTATATATGGTAATTTTCAACCTCTCCTTGTCCCAGCCTGTAATACCCACATGTTTTAAGATGACCACCATGATTCCTGGCCCCAAGAACTCTAAGGCTTCATGTCACTTCTGTAATCATGAAGTGCTTTGAGAAGTTGTTAACTCAACCATCCCAGATACCCTAGACCCACTCCACATTAACTCCACCATCCCAGACACCCTAGACCCACTCCAATTTGCATACCACCCCAACAGATCCATAGATAACGCAATCTCAATCACCTCGGCCACGCTGACTCGCAACACAGGGGCCCCACAGGGGCGTGTGCTTAGTCCCCTCCTGTACTCCTTGTTCACCCATGACTGCGTGGCCTCGTACGACTCCAACACCATCAGGTTTACCACGAAAGTGGTATGCCTGATCACTGGCAATGATGAGTCAGCTTTCAGGGAGAAGTTCAGTGACCTGGTATTGTGGTGCCAAAACAACAACCTCTCCCTCAATGTCAATAAGACCAAGCAGCTGATGGTGGTATACAGGAATTGGGGGGGCGAGCACGCCCTCATCCACATCGACGGTGCTGCAGTGGAGCAAGTCGAGAGCTTCAAGTTCCTCAGTGTACAATTCACTAAAGTCTTAAAATGGTCCAAACTCCAAACACACATGCACAGACGGGAAGATGCTGCGATAGCTCCTCCTCCCTCCCAGGACGTTGAAAAGGTTTGGCATGGGTCCTCAAATCCTCAAAGTTCTACAGCTCTACCGTTGAGAGCATTTTGACTGGCTGCATCACTGCCTGGTATTGCAATAGCACCACCCTCGATCGCATCGCTCTACAGAGGGTGGTGCGGACAGCCCAGTACATCACTGGGGCCGAGCTCCCTGCCATCCAGAACATCTATAGCAGGTGTGGTGTGGTAGGAAGACCAGTAAAATTGTTATAAACTCCAACCACCCAAGCCATAGACTATTCTCTTTGATTCTGAAAAAAACAAGTGGTATTGGTACATCAAGTCTGGAACCAACAGCCTCTTGAACAGCTTCTATCCCCAAGCAATAGGTCTCTCTTTATGTAGTGTTTTCTCTCTTGTCGTGATGTGTGTTTTGTCCTATATTTTTATTAAGATTTTTAATCACAGACCGTGTCCCTGCAGGAGGCCTTTTGCCTTTTGGTAGGCCGTCATTGAAAATAATCATTTGTTCTCAACTGACTTGCCTAGTTAAATAAAGGATAAATAAAAAAACGGATAAATAGCACACGGACTGAGTTTACCTGGTATTTTTATTGACCTTTTATTTTTTTTGCACTCTCACAGGGTGCTTCACACACACACACCCTCCATCATCTGCTCAGTTACACATAATATGCACATACATTCATACTGACTACACACGTAAACCCACTCACATACAAGCTGCTGCTACTCTGTTTATCTTGTTGCCTAGTCATCTTACCCCTATACATACTCCATATACACAAAAGTATGTGGACACCCATTCAAATGAGTGAATTTGGCTATTTCAGCCACACCCATTGCTGACAGGTGTATAAAATCAAGCACAGAGCTATGTAATCTCCATAAACGAACATTGTCAGTAGAATGCCCTTACTATAAGGAGGCTCAGTGACTTTCAACGTGGCACGGTCATTGGATTCCACCTTTCCAGCAAGTCAGTTCATAAGATTTCTGCCCTGCTAAATCTGCCCCGGTCAACTGTAAGTGCTGTTATTGTGATGTGGAAACGTCCAGGAGCAACAAAGGTTCAGGCATCAAAGTTGTAGGCCACACAAGCTCACAGAACGGGTTCCAAACTGCCTGGAAGCAACATCAGCTCAAAAACTGTTCGTCAGGAGCTTCATGAAATGGGTTTCTATTGCCGAGCAACCGCACACAAGCCCAATATCACCATGCACAATGCCAAGCGTCGGCTGGAGTTCTGTAAAGCTCGCCTCCATTGGATTCTGGAGCAGTGAAAACACATTCTCTGGAGTAATGAATGACACTTCACCATCTGGCAGTCCGGGTGCTGAATCTGGGTTTGGCAGATGCCAAGAGAACCCTACCTGCCTAAATGCATAGTGCCAACTGTAAAGTTTGGTGGAGGAGGAATAATGGTCTGGGGCAGTTTTTCATGGCTCGGGCTAGGCCCCTTAGTTCCAGTGAAGGTTATTCTTAATGCTACAGCATACAGAGTTATGTCTTACTATCCAGGTCTGTGCCCAAACAATTTAAGCTTCTACTTTTTCAAGTCCACCTTTCCAGAAACAAGTCTCTCACCATTGCCGCTTGCTATAGAACACCTTCTGCCCCCAGCTGTGCCCTGGACACCATCTGTGAATTGATTGCCCCCCATCTATCTTCAGAGCTCGTGCTGGTAGGTGACCTAAACTGGGACATGCTTAAAACCCCGGCCATCCTGCAATCTAAGATTGATGCCCTCAATCTCACACAAATTATCAATGAACCTACCAGGTACAACCCCAAATCCGTAACCACGGGCACCCTCCTAGATATCAGCCAAACCAACCTGCCCCCAGCAATCACTGCCTCATTGCCTGCGTGTGTGATGGGTCTGCGGTCAAACGACCACCCCTCATCTCTGTCAAACGCTCCCTAAAACACTTCAGCGAACAGGCCTTTCTAATTGACCTGGCCCGGGTATCCTGGAAGGATATTGATCTCATTCTGTCAGTAGAGGATGCCTGGTTATTCTTTAAAAGTGCTTCCTTGGTTCACTCCAGACCTGACTGCCCTTGACCAGCACAAAAACATCCTGTGGCGTACTGCATTAGCATCGAATAGCCCCCGCGATATGCAACTTTTCAGGGAAGTTAGGAACCAATATACACAGTCAGTTAGGAAAGCTAAGGCTAGCTTTTTCAAACAGACACTGTCCATGGACTTTACAGAGAATAAGAGCACCTCCTCCCAGCTGCCCACTGCACTGAGGCTAGGAAACACAGTCACCACCGATAAATTCACAAAAATCGAGAATTTCAATAAGCATTTTTCTACAGCTGGCCATGCTTTCCACCTGGCTACCCCAACCCCGGTGAACAGCCCTGCACCCTCCACAGCAACTTGCCCAAGCCTCCCCATTTCTCCTTCACCCAAATCCAGATAGTTGATGTTCTGAAAGAGCTGCAAAATCTGAACTCCTACAAATCAGCCGGGCTAGACAATCTGGACCCTCTCTTTCTAAAATTATCCGCCAATGTTGTTGCAACCCCTATTACTAGCCTGTTCAACTTCTTTCGTATATTCTGAGATCCACAAAGATTGGAAAGCTGCCGCGGTCCTACCCCTCTTCAACGGGGAGACACTCTGGACACTAACTGCTACAGACCTGTATCTATCCTACCCTGCCTTTCTAAGGTCTTCGAAAGCCATGTTAACGAACAGATCACCGACCATTTCGAATCCCACCGTACCTTCTCCGCTATGCAATCTGGTTTCCGAGCTGGCCATGGGTGCACCTCAGCCACGCTCAAGGTCCTAAACGATATCATAACCGCCATTGATAAGAGACAATACTGTGCACCTGGCCAAGGCTTTCAACTCTGTCAATCACCACATTCTTATCGGCAGACTCAACAGCCTTGGTTTCTCAAATGACTGCCTCGCCTGGATCACCTAAATCACAACTATTTCTCAGACAGAGTTCAGTGTGTCAAATTGGAGGGCCTGTTGTCCGGACCTCTGGCAGTCTCTATGGGGATGCCACAGGGTTCAATTCTCGGGCCGACTTTTTTCTCTGAAAACATCAATGATATCACTCTTGCTGCTGGTGATTCTCTGATCCACCTCTACGCAGACGACACCATTCTGTATACTTCTGGCCCTTCTTTGGACACTGTGTTAACTAACCTCCGGACGAGCTTCAATGCCATACAACTCTCCTTCCATGGCCTCCAACTGCTCTTACATGCAAATAAAACTAAATGCATGCTCTTCAACCGATCACTGCCCACACCTGCCCGCCTGTCCAGCATCACTACTCTGGACGGTTCTGACTTTTAGAATATATGGACAGTTACAAATACCTATGTGTCTTCTTAGACTAAACTCTCCTTCCAGACTCACATTAAGAATCTCCAATCCAAAAATAAATCTTGAATTGGCTTCCTATTTCGCATCAAAGCGTCCTTCACTCATGCTGCCAAACATACCCTCGTAAAACTGACCATCCTACCGATCCTTGACTCCGGCGATGTCATTTACAAAATAGCCTCCAACACTCTACTCAGCAAATTGGATGCAGTCTATCACAGTGCCATCCGTTTTGTCATCAAAGTCCCATATACTACCCACCACTGCGACCTGTATGCTCTCGTTGGCTGGCCCTCGCTTCATATTGGTTTCCAAACCCACTGGCTCCAGGTCATCTACAAGACCCTGCTAGGTAAAGCCATGCCTTATCTCAGCTCAGTGGTCACCATAGCAGCACCCACCCGTAGCACGCGCTCCAGCAGGTACATTTCACTGGTCACCCCCAAAGCCAATTCCTCCTTTGGCTGCTTTTCCTTACAGTTCTCTGCTGCCAATGACTGGAACAAACTGCAAAAAATCACTGAAGCTGGAGACTCATATCTCCGTCACTAACTTTAAGCACCAGCTGTCAGAGCAGCTCACAGATCACTGCACCTGTACATAGCCCATCTGTAAATAGCCCATCCAACTACCTCATCCCCATACTGTTATTTATTGTATTTATTTTGCTCCTTTGCACCCCAGTATCTCTACTTGCTCACTCACCTTCTGCACATCTATCACTCCAGTGTTTAATTGCTAAATTGTAATTACTTCGCCACTACGTCCTATTTATTGCCTTACCTCCCTAATCTTACCTCATTTGCACACACTGTATATAGACTTTTTCCTATTGTATTATTGACTGTATGTTTGTTTATTCCATGTGTAACTCTGTGTTGTCGTTTGTCTCACTGCTTTGCATTATCTTGGCCAGGTCACTGTTGTAAATGAGAACTTGTTCTCAACTAGCCTACCTGGTTAAGTAAAGGTGAAATTAATATAAAAATAAACAATGACCATTCTGTGCATGCAACTTTGTGGCAACAGTTTGGGGAAGGCTCTTTCCTGTTCCAGCATGGCAATGCACCCGTGCACAAAGCGAGGTCCATACAGAAATGGTATGTCGAGATCGCTGTGGAAGAACTTGTCTGGCCTCCACAGAGCCCTGAATAGTCCCATCGAACACCGTTGGGATGAATTGGAACGCTGACTGTGAGCCCAACATCAGTGCCCAACCTCCCTAATGCTTGTGTGGCTGAATGGAAGCAAGTCCCCGCAGCAATGTTCCAACATTTAATGGAAAGCCTTCCCAGAAGAGTGGAGGCTGTTATAGCAGTAAAGGGGGAACAACTGATTTTTGGACTTAGATGTGCGACGAGCAGGTGTTCACATACGTTTGGTCATGTTGTGTATCTACAGTATCCCCACACATTGTAAATGGAGTATTGGAACTGACCCTCTGTGGTATGATATTGGATCTGACCCTGTATATAGTATGCCTGTTCACTTATTGTGTTCATGTTTCTTATTTCTCGTGGGTTTTTTTGTGTGGTTTTTGTGTGTATTACATTGTTATTGAATTTTGCATGGTTGCGTTTTGAGTTTGCAAGAAAGGATATTTCACTGTACTTGTGCATGTGACATTAAAACTTGAAACTCTGTAACGGAGTGGTGGCGCTTAGGCTATTTACTGTGCTTTGATTGACGAACAGCAAGCTTCACTAGTTTATAGGTGTCGTCGAACTGACTGAATAGTCGATCTCGTGTATCCTTGCCGTTTATAAATTATACAGCGTAGTTCTATGTCCATGGTATCGCATCGGTCATGAGGAAACTAAGGGTCTCATTTGCATTTTCAATATGAAGTCCATTAGGACATGCCAGGCATTGACGTGAAATTGATACTTCGGGATTTTGGCAATGAAGCTCCTTATCTACTTCCTCAGAGTCAGATGAACTCATGGATACCATTTTGTCCCTGCATACAGTATTTACGAAGTTAGAGGTAATTTAATTTTGCGAGCCAATGCTAACTAGCGTTAGCGCAATGTCTGGAAGTCTATGGTATCTACTAGCATGCTAGCAGTTACCTGGAAGTCTATGGTATCTGCAAGCAGTTACCTTAGACTTCCAGTCATTGCGCTAACTCTAGTTAGCAGTTGTACTAACACCAGTTAGTAACTTCCTTCAAACTGTACACAGAGACATAAAAATGGTATTCACAAGTTAATCTGATTCTGGGGATGTAGATAACAGGCTTCATTGCTAAAATCCTGAAGCATCTCTTTAAAGTGAGTGACTCATCAGTAGCCTACCGAATCGCATTGTTAAGAGAGCCTTTCATTTGGCTCCCTAATTTTCATACTGGTAGACTGTTTGGTGATTATTTGCAGATAAATTCTGAAAACATTTGATGAAGATGGTGAATCCTCCCCACTGCATGAACAATAGGTGGGGGGACTACTTTTTCTGTTTAGCTGGCTACTCCATGTGCTTGTGGAAAACACTGAGATAGCCTACTGTAAGATCCATGGTGTGAACACAAATTAAACCTGACACGATTTCTTATCTGTGTTAACTAGAGCTGTGTGTGCACCTCTACAATCGCTTTCTTCTACAGGGAGATGAGGAGAATAATGGTTTGGTAGCAATCAGCAGTAAGAGACCATGGGTTCATGATAACAGTAATCAGCAGTAAGGGTTCATGATAACAGTTATCAACAGTAAGGGTTTGATAATGATGACACAACCCCTCGGTGGTGGTTAAGACAAATAGAAGACCATTTAACATGCTCACTCATCTCCAAATTGATTCTCTGGGTGTTTAGTCACAGCTGTAATATGGGCAATTCCATGGTAACGGAATTACGCTGACAGTGAGATTTTTCACTTTAAATTGAATACCAAACAAAAACAATTGATTTCGAAGTTTAACCAACATTTAACCATTTTACAAAAACACATTTAAGAGAAGAACTGTGCAGATACAAACTTTAGTTGATTTCCTACTAAGTTATTTTTTTATTTAACCTTTATTTAACGAGTCAAGTCAGTTAAGAACAAATTCTTATTTACTATGACAGCCTACCCCGGCCAAACCCTAACCCGGACGATGCTGGGCCAGTTGTGTGCCGCCCTATGGGACTCTCAGTCATGGCCATGTTGTGATACTGCCTGGATCCGAACCAATTATGTTAGCACAGCTGAAACCTGTTGTCCTGATTAAAGAAGCAATACAACGGGCCTTCTTTAGACTAGTTGAGTATCTTGAGCATCAACATTTGTGGGTTCGATTACAGGCTCAAAGGGCCAGAAACAAAGGCTTTCTTCTGAAACTCGTCAGTCTGTTTTTGTTATGAGAAATGAAGGTTATTCCATGCAAGAAAGTGCCGAGAAACTGAAGATCTCATAAAACGCTGTGTACTACTCCTTCACAGAACAGCTCAAACTGTCTCTAACCAGAGTAGAAAGAGGAGTGGGAGGCCCCGGTGTACATCTGAGCAAGAGGACAAGTACATTAGAGTGTCTAGTTTGACAAACAGACCCTCACAAGTCTTCAATTGGCAGCTCATTAAATGGTACCCTCAATACACCAGTCTCAACATCAAGAGTGAAGACGTAATTTTTGGGATGCTGGCCTTCTAGGTAGTGTTCCTCTGTCCAGTGTCTGTGTTCTTTTGCCCATTTTAGTCTTTTATTTTTATTGGCCAGTCTGAGATATGGCTTTTTCTTTGCAGCATTAACTGACATGTTGTCCACCTAATCAAAGGATAAGATAATTAATCTAGTATAGCATTGAAGTCCACAAGCGAAGGAAAGAAGTGAGCGGAGGAGAGCGCATGGATGTGAGAAGGAATACATCGTATTCTGTGTTTACGCGTGATCAGAGGTGTATTCATTCCGCTGACTCTGTTGAAAAATATTTTTTAAACATCCATTTATTACATCATACGTCCGTCCATGTGTCGCTGTCTGTCACCTCAAATTTGTCTCTCGACCTGTGTGCACCTACACTGACCGCCACTGATTTCATGCACATAAAATATGCATCCAACCTGATATGACATTTTATCAGAAACATGTTGGGTCATTTTCACAGCTTTCTATTTCCTTTCAACCGGAGGAAATTTTACACCAATTTTTTTTCTCCAGTTTATCAGTTTTTTGTTATTGCATTTTCTCTCCGGTCCCTAAATGTCTTTGTTCTGCAAAAGAAGCAGAGATGGCGGAACTCAGATTTTCACTTTGTCGGGTGGTTGCGGATGGGTTATTTAGCAATTGTGGCTGGTGTGGGGGAACAAGCAGCTGACCCGCGCACCACTAACACGTACTGATCTACAGCTTTCTTGGTCCATAAACTTGCAGGAAGATTCTTAAGTAGCTACATTTTAGCAAATGTATTGAAAATGAAATAAAGACAACATTTTCCCCCACAAATCTACACCCTATACCCCATAATTTAGCTGATACAGCCAGCTAGCAACACCACAGGTGAATAGGTTAGTTATTGTAATCTTTGCTAACAGGTCACATAGCTATCTACTTGGCAAGCTAGCTAGCTAACTTATTGCATGCATGTCCGGGCTCATCGACACAAGCCTTATTATTAGTGAATTAAACAAAACTAATATTTGCAACAGGAGTTTGATTTTGGTCACTGTGTTACTGTCCTCTGCATTGTGCAGTGGTCGTAGGTCAGGCGGTGAGTGGCGGCTAGCATAGCAACAGTTTTACTATGTGGAGGGACTACCACCGTCACTTGCCCAGACAGAGATCAATTAACCAAATATAGATGGCGATACAGTGAAACAAAATCACATGAATTGATTATCAGACAAGTCACGGGCTTTTAAAATGCAAAACATTTTGGGACTATATCAACAATGGATTAATTTAACAAATACCAAAAGATAGTTTTGGATGAAATTTTCCGATAAGCTACTTAACATGCTATCAAAATGTGCTAATCAGTTCTGCTCAAACTAGACTAAATATGATCATGAGTACTCACCTCAGCTTAGCTAACATTTTCCCAGCCTAAGAAAAATTGTAGCCAAATGGAGATTCAGTGAAAATAATGTTTTTCTTAGACTCAGAGCAGCGTGATGGCATTGTCCCAATCCAAATGGTGCTGAAATGATCAAGTTTCCAACACATGGCTATTGCTTTAAATTGATTATAAAGATTGGATATGACTTTGGGAGTTTTATTAAACAACCATTTGAAACATGCCTTCAATTGCATTAGCCTAATTTATTCCAATATGTTCTTTGTTCAGTTGATCATAACTCGGCCTGAGGTGAGTTTTCCATTCTCCTCACTTTTCTAAGACTAGGGCTGTTTCCTCGTCTACGCTGCTGCCAGCCTCTGCTGCCAGCCTCTGATTGCCTTGTTCTCAACACCAGTTTAAATCAATATGCTGTTTTCTAGAAATCAGGATTTTTTTTCGGGTTCGTGCTCATTACATTTCTGTGTCGGACCAGGCTTGGGTTCAGGCTTAAGCTCACCGGGGTTGGGTAAGACCAGGCTAGAATTTTCGGGCCTGGCGACAACTCTAGCTCAGAGCCCTGATATGTAGCAGTTTGTCATGGTTATTCCTAGCCCTTCCCCAGCCAGCAATAATGCTCACATGGCCTACGTTTGGACAATAGTAACAACATGGGAAGTTGGGAAAAGTGTTTGTAGTTCATTGTGCCAAGTTGCCATCATGAATTCTCAGGATAGATGTGAGGAGCTACCAGAGAATGTTCAAGAATGCAATGACAAATAATTTTATTGCAACACAGTCCATAGAATACTACGTTGCTTGATTGGGACAAAATTGCTTGCATTGTGTGTGTGCACCACAAGGTCTGTTCTCCACAGTTGACTTGAAGTGTGCGGTAGCTCACCTGAAGTGTTTAATAGCCTGCAGCTCAGGACTGTTAACCTCCGCTAATATTGAGTTAATAAAGTCTTCCTGTCCAGTGTTGGCCTAGATCGGTGTCTTTGCCATGAGAAAATTTGGTATTTTTATGTGACAGATTCATTATTTAGTAATGGATTATTTGGTTACTTTGTGGCAATGGAGGCTGCTGATGGGAGGACGGCTCATATTGATGGCTGGAATGGAGTCAATGGAATGGTATCAACCACATGGAAACCACGTTTGATGTGTTTAATACCATTCCATTGACTCCATTCCAGCCATCATTATGTGCCGTCCTCCCCTCAGTAGCCTCCACTGCTTTGTGGGGGACTTGGCTGGAAATATGCAAGTCTCAGTGGTTCGGTTTAGTGTGTGAGCGAGGGACAGCCACTGTAATCAAAGGCTGCTAGCTAGGTTTGGATTTACAAATCGAAAGCTATGCCACTTTGGCTGTTGGGACTTAGGGTGTGATTTGAAATAATGCACAGTTAAAACTGACTCATTCCATGTCTCCCTAGTGGTGCAGCGGTCTAAGACACTTCATCGCAGTGCTTGAGGCGCCACTTCGGACCCGGATTTGATCCCAGGCTGTGTTACAACCGGCCGTTACCGGGAGTCCCATAGGGCGGCACACAATTGGCCCGGCGTTGTCCGGGTTTGGCCGGGGGGTGGACTACACTTGGCCCATCACGCTCTAGCGACTCTTTGTGGCGGGCCGAGCACCTACAGGCTGACTTCAGTCGTCCATTAAACAGTTTTTCCTCCGTCACATTTGTGTGGCTGGCTCCAGGGTTAAGTTGGTGGGTGTTAAGAATCGCGGTTTGGCGGGTAATGTTTCGGAGGACGCATGACACAACCTTCGCCTCTCCCGAACACGTTGGGGAGTTGCAGCAATGAGACAAGATAGTAATTGGATTGAAATTGGATATCACGAAGTTGGCAGGAAAAGAGGGTTTAATACAAAATGTTTAATAAACTGACTCATTTCACTGCCAATAAGCCTGCTGGGCATCATAATATTTCCACCTGTATTGGCCCCCTCTAATATTTATTTATTTATTTCACTCTCACCTCTCTCTCTTTCACCTCTCTCGCGCCTCTCTCTCGCTCTGACTTTGCTCTTTCTCTCTCTGTCACCCACTTTTTCATTTTCATTCCATTAATGTTTAATTATGTCCATATCCTGAGATGAAAATTATGACTCTAATCTTTCCCAGATAATCGGTAGTTATGTAACAGGCTGCGTCTGGCCATATGAACAGTCGATGATGGCGGCATGGCAGCTTGGTTTTTCTCATTCCCTTCTTCTCTCCTAGGTGTGTCGGTGGAAGCTGCTGCTGTTGAGGGGGTGGAGCAAGAGACTGAGGTGTCTGTCAACAAGGACCGGAGCCAATTACATACAGGTAGGTCTCACCATCACCTTAATCCATTACTATAGCCAAATATTAGCTTTACTTTCAATGTATAGTTCTTCCTGTACTTCTATTTCCACTTCCTCACAATAATTGGTAGTCATTTTTGAATAGGCCCTATACCAGCTTAGTTTAGGCAACTTCTGTTGCTTGACATATTGGTGTTAAATTAGCCTGTGTTGTGCATCCATTCTGGTTTATCATTGATTGGTTTCCATGATTACATTATATTGACGTGTCCTGTGTTGTGATCTCTGTTTACTTTCTCAGAAATGCAACCAGCAGCAGAGACCCTGATCACTTCAAAAGAGAGTCCTGAGTCTCCCAGGTTGAACAAGCAGGAGCCTGAGCAGCCCATACATCTGCCAACCCAGACTCTAGCAGAGCCAGAGCAGCCACAGGATATGACAACAGGAATGACCAAGTCAGCAAACACAGAACCCTCTTCTGAAAAGAGGGTGGTCAAACCCAGACCCAGCACAGAGGACATTAAGGCCTTGACCCCACCCACCACCACCACCACCACCACCACCACCACCACCACCACCACCAAAGAACCTAGTACTGCATCCGTAACCATCAAGGAAGAACCCATGGAGGCCTCAGCCCCTGAGCCTTCAGAAGTTGAACAGGTTGAAGGTCCTTCAGGTCTGGAGACTGCAGCGAAGGAGGCTTGGAGGGAGAAACAAATGTCTGGGATTCTGACTGATGGGGTTTCGATGGTGGCCGGCGCCTCGGAAGAGATGGACACCACACCTGAGACTGAGAGCAAGCCTAACCTCTCCCACCTCAGCCCCCCCATCAATGATAAGCCCTACAAGACATCTATGGAAAGACTGGCAGAGATGGCTGCCTCCCCTACCCACTCCTCCCCTAGGAACAGGGGTCCCTCTCCCAGGCAGCCTCCCCAACCTCACCAGCCCCACCCTACCCTGGGGGAAAACGTCAGCAGCTTCTCCTCCACCACCCTCATACCACTCACCCCTAAGATTGGCATGGGCAAGCCAGCCATCTCCAAGAGGAAGTTCTCCCCAGGCAGACCTAGGGTGAAGCAGGTTGGTAGTGCTGGGTGGGTGGTGGGTGTGTTATTCTTAGTATTTCAAGGGTAATCATGCGTTATCCCAAAGCTACAGAATCTCTTTTAGAATCTCTTATTTGCTTATTTATTTAATTACTTGTAATGTATTACTTATTTATGTATTACATAGGCCTGTATTTATTATATTTTCAAAAAGCATGTATAATCCCGGGTTGAAAACCGTAGAGTAATTGTTTTATGCCATTGATCCTCTGTTTGGTCATTGTGTGGGTGAGTGTACATATCTGATGATGAGAGGTGGATAAGCATTCTGAATGCTCTGCCCCAGAGTGGTGACTTGACTCAGGGGTTTGAAATAGGAACAAAACAAGTGTTGCTGCTGCAGAGAACACTTAACCCGGAGAACTTGCCAGTGGTGGCAGTTGAGAACCATTGTGTCTGTTGTATCATCAGCAGAGTTCAAGGCCGTTCTCACCCTTTCCCCTCAGTTTTCACTTGGTCTGTTGGACTCTAAAAGTCACACTGTGCAGAATGAGAATGCTTATAGAGTTGTATTCCTTAGGCCATATGCAAACACCCTCATCAAGACCGTTCACACACTTTACCCCCCATCTACATAATCTACCATACTTTCTCTCACTTTGTCTACACACAGACACACGCACTGCCCCACAGCCCTATAGGAACACACTGCCAACATACATACACAGTAATAGCACACTACTTTTTATAGATCCATAAAGCCTATATACAAGACTGCAGTATAACATCAATAATTAAATTGCACCTGTCCTAGACTAGTGTGCCCTCTCCATGGAAATCCTAGTACATGTCTTGTGCATTCTCCCTTGAATACCTTTCATTAGGGTTTTGTTAAGCACATTCCACTTTCATCAAGCCGCTAGTCAGGGACACTGTATGCGGGTTGGGACAAATCTTATGTGCTTAGAACTGGGATATTAATCACACCCATGGCTATGATATATTATGGATGATTCTGAGACTGACTAGAGTTAAGCTTTGAAACACTGTGTTTTTCTCTCCAGATATAACCTATTTCTTAAATAAACGGTGGGTGTAGACTTAGACTAATTTGTTAGTTCAGGCCTGGAGGATATCTGGATGTGGAAATTTGAATACAGTGCAATCTTGTACATTCAGATGTAGTGTCTTCAAGTCTAGCATGCTTCTGTCTTGAGGCATGCTCTGTCAGTCGTGCTGCCTGACGTAACCAGGCGTTGTTTTGTCAAAAAGCCAGTGGTATGAGTGAGGCAGTGACATGGAGTTGCCATGGCGAGAGGATGCTGAGGTCTCTTCCTCCTCCTCCTGCTGCTGTTACACGGTGCCGTTACCTTGGCGAATGCTGCTGTGCTGTGTGAACTCAAGGTTCCTGTGCCGACTAACACAATTCTGCTTAACCCATGCAAATGCTGTCTGAATATCTACCTCCAAACATGCCTCAACTTATATGCATGAGAGATCTCTAGGCATGGCTTCAATATATAAAGCATCATGTGCATCATATCATCCTGGTTTTACACCCCAAATCAGAACAGAGTCATTAACTCTGCTTTTACTTGGGGTGTGTAGAATTTCCCCAGCAAGCTTCTTCAGCCACTAGCCTTTTTTTAAACTCACTGCATCTTTAACATCACTGTCTCTTATGTTTACACCATCGCTGGCTTGGTTTTTAAGTTGCTGCATTTTGTCGCCCTCCTCCTTCCTTCCTTCCCTCTCCCACTCTCTCACCCCCAACCCGACCCCCCCCCTACCTTTACCTTAGGGCGCATGGCATGGGAGCCCCCATAGCAGTGTGAGCTCTCCCTCCTGGTCCCCAGACCAGCCAGAGGGGTGGGACGTCTCAAATACCAGGCAGCTCTCCTCCGGCTGCGGTAGCCCCGGATGGAGCATCCGAGTGGTAAAGAACCATGGCTCTCTCTCTCTGGAGACCACCAGAACCACCACAGGGCCATGCCACGGCAGCGCCCTGTTTACCACTTAGGCTTTGTGAAGTGCACTGGCAGAGTGATGATTGATGTCACTATCTTAATGATGAACTTTCGTCATTAATCATCCATCATTCACCTATCAATGCAAAAGGCTAATTGGGGAATGGTGGATGTGAGCCTATAGTAGCTTAATTCAACTCCCCCTTAATGGCAGAATACCTCACTTTTATCCGCCAGAGACAATCCCTTTCTAGTCTTTGTACATGTAACGTTAACCCAAAGCATGGTGCTATAGCTTGGCCTACGTTTGCAGCCCAAGGCAGAAGGTTTCATCTGTGTTTGTTTCTTAGTTTGTTTGTTGTTTTGTTTGATTCATACATTTGTGGGTAAGTTTGGGACAGGGTGGAGATTGGGATTTTATTAAGTGGGCTGTGTGGGCCTGCCCAAGTGGATACTGTAATATGTCGCCATGGTGACATTAGCATCACAAGCTCTAGCTCTAAGTGAGGTGGTAATTGCTGGGTCTTAGCAGGGGTCCAGGGCAGGTTAAATGGCACCATACTGTGTGTCAATCAGGACGTCAGAAGGCTGGGGGGCTGGGAGGGACTGGTCTGTAGCTAAATGGGGGATCGGGGGATAGGTTTGGGTGGTGGGGGAGATTCATGGAAAGTAGACCCCAGTTTGACAGTCGTGATTAGGCCCAACCAGCCACCAGCACTGGAAATGTGTTGACAGCATAATGGAGCTCAAATGGTCAGAATAACATTAGAGGCCCTCTGTCGACAGCCTGGACAGAGAGCCTGGACTCTTTTGTGTTCGAAAGGCTGCCTCGCAGAATGTTGCAGCAGAGAGAGAGGCCTAAGAAAGATCAGAACGTCAACAGGGCTTATTTGATGAAATGGGTTTTGTGTTGTCACCACTGGACAGACTCTGCTCTGAACAGTTCTAGAATGTAGAGTAGTCCTAGTTGAATACATTTTCTTCTCTCCTGAATCTGAAATGACTGCTTTTCCCCCAGCATCAATTTATGGTTTATAGCTTGAATGAAGTGCGATTCTAATATTTTTTTAGGTTTGGACTTTTGCAAAACAAACCATTTCTTATCTGTGCGTAGGCTTTGCTTGCACTAGCAACGTTCTACTACCTACCATCCAAGCAAACAACACTGGAGGGGAAATGTCATTACCTCTGTGGAAGTAGACCGAGCTGTTCTTCCTGTTTTACAGTCTTATCTCACTAGATGCCAGCAGCCTCACAGCTCCACAGTGGGCTGCAGGAAAGGTTCTCTATGGCAGACTTTTTAATTAAGCTGACTTCATCGCTCAGGTCTAGCAGGCCAGGACGCACGCGCGTGTTTCTGTGTGAGACCGAGCGCGACCTGTGCAATTGTGTGCGTTTCTCTCCGTGTGCTGTGCGTGAGTATGTGTGTGTGTTTTCTCTTTGTGTGTGTGTTAGTTTAGAAGGAGCACTAAGGTGTGTGTGTGTTTCTCTCTGTCTGCAGGGTCGAGGGTCAGGCTTCCCTGGGAGGAGGCGACCCAGAGGGGCGGGGCTGTCGGGCAGAGGAGGGCGGGGCCGAGCCAGGGGGAAGAACGGCGCCAGTCCCACAGTCAACCCGGGGGTAGGCTATGTCACCAACACCAACCAACCTGATCACTTTAGTTGACACTAATCCATTACAATGAATTGGTAGGCAAAGCACTGTTTTATTTACCCCTTATCCATTAGTGTCCTAGGTTCCCTGGTGTGTATTGTAAACAGACCAGATTATGTTCTAGCTGTAAAGACTGCAACATAAAAACACAATCCTCCCAGTGGGCATGTTACTCAATAGCAAAGGGTATTGACACAGCATTAGTGTCGCAGTCTAATGCTAATCAATAGCGATATCTTGGCATTGTCTTGTGATGCTGTCATCTTCACGTGCTGTGAGACAATCACATGTTAGGACATGCCCTATAATTAAGCCCTATTGAGATGTAGGCTATACCCCTGTATTAATGGTAAGAAATCAGAGGATAACTTTTCTCATACAGGGACACAATCCTCCTCAATCCATACTGTGCTTCATAACATGCAGGTGACCTCCATGGAATCACCATATCAGGTAAAGGAAGAAGAGGAGAATGCCATGCACAACACTGTGGTCATATTCTCCAGCAACGACAGTTTCACATTGAAACAGGTGGGCATGTGTATTCGTACACAATTTATACATTCACTGTACCTTTAACAATTATTCAATTATTCCCTCTTACCTAGTACAGTGGAACTTTGAATCTCTATTACTGTATGTAAACTCCATTTGTTTCCCTCTCAGGACATGTGTGTGGTGTGTGGGAGTTTTGGTCTGGGTGCTGAGGGTCGTCTCCTGGCCTGTGCCCAGTGTGGGCAGTGCTACCACCCATTCTGTGTTGGCATCAAGGTAAGTCCCTTACAGTGGCAGAGCCACTCTGAGGTCTTCATGAAGATTGATACTACATAAGAACAGGAAACATGGGAACTCCAGTTATGATTGGGCTCAGGGTTAATTGTCTACTGATTTCAAATCCTTTGAATTGTGTAGCCAAGATTTTAACCTGGATATGACTGATTCAGTGTGTGCAAGTGTCAACTGGATTAAACGGACCATGTTAACTCTGTAATCAGATGACGCTCGGCTCAAGTTGCTTCTATCCTTCTATCTTAATGCTGCCAATTACTGCAAACAAAACTCTTTAGTGTAGCTCAGCTGGACAGCGATATATCAATGTCCATTACTATAGGACTGTTTTACTGAGACAAGCGCACGCAATGTGGACTTTTGCCAATATCCTCATCCCAGATCACCAAGGTGGTGTTGAATAAAGGCTGGCGCTGTCTGGAGTGTACGGTGTGTGAAGCGTGTGGCCAGGCCACCGACCCGGGCCGTCTGCTGCTGTGTGACGACTGTGACATCAGCTACCACACCTACTGCCTGGACCCTCCGCTGCAGAACGTTCCCAAGGACAGCTGGAAGTGCAAATGGTGTGTAGCTGCCTGCTGCCTCATCTGTGCACCCCCTCAACCTCTTCCTATTATTATAACATGGCTGTGTCCCAAATGGCCCCCTATTCTCTATATAGTATATCATCAATATTCGTAGATGTAAGTGAAAAGTCAAAGTACCAGTAACAAAACTTTATTATTTGCCGTCCCCTCACACAGAAAAACCTTTTCCCCCATGAATGATTGAGTTGTTATTTCTCAATGCCCTGTACAATCACCTGAATGTACTACTCACCTCTTCATTGACACCTGTCCTCACTCCCTCTCCTGTGCCCTCCTGCAGGTGTGTGTCCTGTACCCAGTGTGGTGCCACCTCGCCAGGCCGGAGGTGTGAGTGGCAGAATAATTACACCCAGTGCGCCCCCTGTGCCAGCCTGGCAACGTGCCCCTTCTGTCTCCAGGACTACAGCGAGGGCGAGATTGTGGTGCAGTGCCGCCAATGCGACAGGTGGGCCCCGTGCTCCTCCCCAACCAGCCAAATGTCTTTATTATTATATTATTATAAGATTATTTACATGTTAACCACCATTTCATGTGAAGTGCAGTCTGTCACATCAGAGACTTACAGCCCCTTTATGGTACCCTTAACCCCAACCCCCTTCCTCCCCTGCCCCTTTATGGTACCCTTAACCCCCTTCTCCTCCTGCCCCTTTATGGTACCCTTAACCCCAACCCCCTTCCTCCCCTGCCCCTTTATGGTACCCTTAACCCCAAACCCCTTCTCCCTTGCCCCTTTATGGTACCCTTAACCCCCTTCTCCTCCTGCCCCTTTATGGTACCCTTAACCCCAACCCCCTTCCTCCCCTGCCCCTTTATGGTACCCTTAAACCCAACCCCCTTCTAGCCCTGCCCGTTTATGGTACCCTTAACCCCAACCCCCTTCCTCCCCTGCCCCTTTATGGTACCCTTAACCCCAACCCCCTTCCGTCCCTGCCCCTTTATGGTACCCTTAACCCCCTTCTCCTCCTGCTTCTTTATGGTCCCCTTAACCCCAACCCCCTTCCTCCCCTGCCCCTTTATGGTACCCTTAACCCCCTTCTCCTCCTACCCCTTCATGGTACCCTTAACCCCCTTCTCCTCCTGCCCCTTTATGGTACCCCTAACCCCCTTCTCCTCCTGCCCCTTAATGGTACCCTTAACCCCCTTCTCCTCCTGCCACTTTATGGTACCCTTAACCCCAACCCCCTTACTTACCTTGCCCCTTTATGGTACCCTTAATCCCAACCCCCTTTTCCTCCTGCCCCTTTATGGTACCCTTAACTCCAACCCCCTTCTCCTCCTGCCCCTTTATGGTTCCCTTAACCCTAACCCCCTTCTCCTCCTGCCCCTTTATGGTACCCTTAACCCCCTTCTCCTCCTGCCATTTTATGGTTCCCTTAACCCCAACCCCCTTCTCCTCCTGCCCCTTTATGGTTCCCTTAACCCCAACCCCCTTCTCCTCCTGCCTCTTTATGGACCATTAACACCCTTCTCCTCCTGCCACTTTATAGTACCCTTAACCCCAACCCCCATCTTACCTTGCCCCTTTATGGTACCCTTAATATCAACCCCCTTGTCCTCCTGCCCCTTTATGGTACCATTAACCCCAACCCCCTTCTCCTCCTGCCCCTTTATGGTACCCTTAACCCCAACCCCGTTGTCCCTCTGTCGTAACCCCAACCTCTTCTCCCTCTTCTTCCTCTCCCATAGATGGATCCATGGTTCCTGCCAGGGTCTCCATTCGGAAGAGGACGTGGAGAAAGCAGCAGACAGCAGCTTTGACTGCACCATGTGCCGTGTCCACAAGACCTCCAAGGGTAAGGACTACTAGCTACAGTATAGCCTTCTGAAACCTTGCTACACTATCTGAGCCTTGCAGGCTGCAGCCAATTAATCATTGGCTTTTGTGTCCCTCTTCACTGCATCAACAGCACTAGTGTCCAAGGCCAGAGACTCCATTGAGCCGGCAGTTATGACGCAAGTTGTCACAAAGGCTAAAGAAATGGGTAAGAAGAACATACGTCTGTCTGCCTTTTGTGTTTTTAGATATTTATTCTAGATATTTCTTGTCGATTGAGAGATATCTTCATCTCAGAGTGGCCTTTTAACTCTTCAACTTAAAGGAAAACTCCACCCAAAAACTATCTTTTGGTATTTGTTTTATTAGTGCATGGTTGACATAGACCCAACATATTTTGCTTGTCAGCAATCAAGTTTTCAAGGTCTGTAACTTTCAATATACAGAAATCATCCCTGTATGATGCAAACACAGCATCATATGATGCAAAGGTTACATATCTTGAAAACGACTTTCAATCAACTTGGACAATCCAGTACATTCATTCATTCCAGTTCATCTAGGGCCATCATACATTACCATAACCGTGTGAGTTGTGTGTGTGCTTGTGCCTTTCAGACTTGGCGAGGACGTACACTCAGGACGGTGTGTGTCTGACGGAGTCGGGCCGGTGTCAGCTCCAGAGCCTGTCGGCCCCTGCGTCGCGGCGTAGGAAACCCAAGCCCAAGCTGAAGCTGAAGATCATCAACCAGAATAGTGTGGCAGTGCTGCAGGCCCCCCTGGACCTGCTGTCAGAACACTCCCGGGACGAGGACATGGAGGACCACAGAGGTGCCTGACTTTATTGATTTTTTTCACAATCGTTTAATGGATCTTACCCCCAGCTCAGTATACAGCAAAAACAAAACAATAAACAAGGCCCCTTTTACAAAATATATGCAGTTTAGACATTGTCATTGATTGTCTTGAGAATGTAACCAGAGGGGCCTGACTTTAAATACAACAAGCTTGTCAGAAAACACTATGGACCAGTTTCCTGTACACAAATTAACACTAGTCCTGGATTAAGTAGCACCTTTCCTCCGAAATGGCAGTAGTCTTTCACATTCTCAAATTCACATGACTCTTGACAGCAGACGAATAGGTGGTGGGGTAGAGTTGAGGGTGCACTTAATTATGAGGTAAATTCCCAAAATGGAAAATTCCAGAAGTGCAATTAGGTTAATCTCTTGAAGATGACTGGAGTTGAAATTGAATTGACCCTGGGTGCTGTTGCTTGGGGGCAGGGGGGGGGGGGTCTGTTGGTCCAGTCTGCAGACTGCTGGGTACTTCCCCTTGTCTGTCTGCTCATCACCTCTCACTCATTCACTCACTCGCAGAGACGGACCTTTCTCTGGACTGCGAAGGGAAGTCTGACTCGAGCCCGGAGCGAGAGCCAGCAGAAGACAAGTCCAAGGGGGCCGACGACAGCAAGAAGAGGAAGAGGAAGCCGTACCGGCCGGGTAGGGCACCTGATTGGAGGAGACAGCTCCTCTGGAGCGTGAAATGGTGCAGTACGTGCCGCACAGCTAGCCAAGCTCAGGGATGACAAGACAAGGCCTTGGAAGCAAAGAAAGAAAGAGGGCTCATTCCGGGGGTTATAAATGGTGTTTTCTGTAGTCTGGATTAAAGATGTTTCCTTATCTAGTGAAAAGCATTGATCCGTGCTTTATTAAACCACCAAGAAGAAGACCCACGTGTTCGTTTTCCTCCCAACACCAATTTCCAAATTGAACCGAGATCAGTAGCATTCTAATAAAAGTTCCCTATGACAATTTGTATATTTTACTTGCTAAGAACCAGCAATCTTATCTCCCCCAATTTGTTTATAAGCTTTTCACTGAACAGTTGGAGACTATGGAGTGATTGTTAGTTGTGTTGGTTCATTATTGAACATCTTTTTCTCAGGCATCGGTGGCTTCATGGTGCGCCAGCGGAGCCGTCCAGGTCAGGGCCCAGGCAAGGCCAAACGATCCCTGAGCAGGAAGGATTCCTCTGGCTCTGTTTCTGAACCCCCCACAGGGAAGGAGGAGGGTCAGTTTTCACACAACTCATCTACCCAAGTCCAATGCATCTTCAACTGCTTTTGCCTGAATATCCTATTTCTACCTCTGTTGTACAAATAGAAAAATGACTCCTGTTTTAATCATTGGTGCTCGTGATTTTTGTTTTCTTGTAGAATACATAAACCTAATAAACAGATTCTATATTTTTAAGGACAAGATTCTGATCCAAATGTTCTGCCCCTACTGCAGGCTGGGGAGAGGTGCTGCCTGACACCCCTTTGGAACAGACTCCCCCTGGGCTGGAGGCCCCAGAGAAGATCAAGAAACGCTATAGGAAGAAGAAAACCAAGCTAGAGGAGGCCTTTCCCACCTACCTGCAGGTCAGTCCCACATCTACATTATGACTCCGACATTTGTCTCAGGGTCTTGTTGTTTTTAGAACTGAGGGAATATGTGCAGCCATGATTTCCTTTCATAATTATAACATTACAATCAGGCAACACAGCAATTTGGTAGGCAAAGTGTTTGGAGTAGAGGCTGTCTTGCTGCAAAAAAACATCTTTGGATCCTCCATATGCAGATAAATAATTGTCTGAATAAGCTGCCAATCCAAATGTCAACTATTTTCTGTATTTAAAAATCGAGGCAACCATTCATAGATGCAGTAGCACCCTGACAGCCTGGAACGTCATGTTGCATTTACATAAAAAGTAGTTATCTCACCCAATGGGAGGCCTGAGAATACAGATAATACTTGGCATACTGCCTGGCAACAACTTAAAGATGGACCATTGGAGACGGCAGCCCCGTCTTTGTGCTTTCTTAAAGTACTAGAGAATGCCTACAGGCGTTACCCTGAGTGGGTAGCTTTACATCCTCTACTACTCTTCCTCTCCAAATGACCTCGGTTTGGGTTGGGAATCGATGCATTACGTTTACATAAATGTTTTGTTATTTAGCAGTCTTATTCCGAGCGACTTACAATTAGTGCATTCGTCTTAAGATAGCTAGGTGAGACAACATATCACAAACGTATCAAGAACATTTTTCCTCAAGTATTAATCAGCAAAGTCAGTGCTAGTAGGAAAGGTTAGTGCCATTTGTTGGGGAGTGGGGGTGGTTGGGGAGGGAAGGCGGTTGGGGAGGGAAGGCGTTGGGGGTGCCGTGAGTTCCTCTCTCTCTCTCTCTCTCTCTCTCTCTCTCTCTCTCTCTCTCCCCAGTCTCTCTCTCTCTCTCCCTCTCTATCTCTCTCTCCCCAGTCTATCTCTCTCTCCCTCACTCTCTATCTCTCTCTCCCCAGTCTATCTCTCTCTCCCTCACTCTCTATTTATCTCTCCCTCCCTCCCTTCCTCTCTCTCTCTCTCTCTCTCTCTCTCTCTCTCTCTCTCTCTCTCTCTCCCCAGTCTCTCTCTCTCTCTCCCTCCCTTCCTCTCTCTCTCTCTCTCTCTCTCTCTCTCTCTCTCTCTCTCTCCCTCCCTTCCTCTCTCTCTCTCTCTCTCTCTCTCTCTCTCTCTCTCTCTCTCTCCCCAGTCTCTCTCTCTCTTTCTCTCTCTCTCTCTCTCTCTCTCTCTCTCTCTCTCTCCCCAGTCTCTCTCTCCCTCACTCTCTATTTATCTCTCTCCCTCCCTTCCTCTCTCGTCTCAAACCCTGAGCTCTATGTCACCTTGTGTTGGCCCGAAACAGATGAGATGTGAGGAGGTGCATTAAGCCATGGGCATCTGTCACTGCTGGTCTGTACTCCACAGCAGGAGGGCCAGGCCCAGAGACCAAGTAAAACCTAAAGGGCCCCGACACCCAACACAAAGGAGGAGCACATTGGATTAATGATTTAAATGGTAAACTAGGCTTTTAATGTCCCAGCACAGTGGTTTGGCTGCAGCAGTCATGTGTCCATCCGCTGGAGAGATACATTGCTGATGGGGAGATAGCTACGTGGATCCATCTACACTGGTAGAGAGAGAGAGAGTCCACTGACACGACTATTGGCAAAAGCAGCAGAAGTGTTTGCCTCAATGCGTCCCCTTGTCAACTTTGTTCTGCATAGCATGTAAAAAAAGAAGAAATACAAACAGAAGGGATGGATCATGTTTCTGTGCCTCTTGATAAAAGGTGGGAGATATGAAAGGTTGTCAGTTATCCTGAAGTATGGTGTGTCTATGGAGAATTGACCCATGCTGTGTTGTCTAGGAGGCGTTCTTCGGTAAGGACCTGCTGGATAAGAGCAAGCAGAGCAGGCAACAGGCGGTGGAGTCTGGCCTAATGGAGGAGGGCCAAGCAAGGACCGGAGCCGGGCCCCAGAGGGACAGGAAGCAACCCACCACCAGCTTCCTGGACCCCTCCTCGTACCCCCTCCTCAGTGTGACCTCGGGCACGTCCAGACCCACCAGACCACCAGGACCTCGTATGTACTACACAGATACACATAGAGACACAGACACAGACACTCACACACACACATGCTCGCACGCTCACACACACACGCTCACACACACACACACTCTTTTCCATTGATCCATGCTGTGGTTCCTGACTGTCTGTCTTCTCATCCACAGAGCCCTCTGAAGAACCTCTAGTGGATTTGTCGGAGGTTCTCAACACGGATGCAGATCTCCTGGGAATGCTGGGGAAACAGACAGGTGACTCTGGTATGTCACTGATCTCTGAGGCTGTCATCGTGGGAGGAGTTTACTGCTAGCCTGGGATGTCTTGCTGTCTGTCTTTTCAAAATGTCACTTTCTCTTGTTACATACTTTTCATAATTATTTTGGACATCTTGTGTTTTGTTTGATCTTTATTTGACGTTGTTTCAGGTGTGTTTTGTGCGTTTTTGTTTGGTTTCAGTTTGGTTTCCTTGCTCTGTCTCCACTCTGTTTTATTCACTCATCTTGTGTCTTGATTTGGGTTCTGTTTCTGTAGGTCTTGATTTTTTCCATTTCCAGGTTGACACCTCACCACCTCCTTTTGGTAAGGACTCCATGGCATTAGTAGCAATAGTACATTCACATTCATTTACCGTTTCTGTGGCAAGTTTTTTAATTAGGCTGACTTCATCGCTCGAGTCTAGGAAGTTGGGACGTGTGAGTGTATGCGTCCGCACATTGGGGTGTGAGAATGCTTCTTTGGGCTCATCTTTACATGCATGCTCTCATGTCAACAATAGCCTTCTCACATATAAAAGGTGTCCCCATCCTTTGTTTGGTTTTTGGTTCAGTTTGTGACATTCAAGGCAAACCGACTTTAGAAACGTGAGAGTGATTCAGATTCTCACTGAAACAATCGGTCAAGGACGGGCTCTCTATTCAAACTCAGAAAATGAACAATTTAGAGGCAAACGATTTAGAGAGAATGAGAGGCCTTGGTGAGTGGCCTTCAATATAGTGATGACACCGAAGGTCTCAGTCTCTCTCGTCCCTGCTCTGTGATTGGTGGAGAATGGCTTAGCAACTCCACTGAGGCCAATATGCTTCCTTTGTTCTTTCTCAGTAAATACTTAAGATTCCCTCAGTATTTATTTGATTAAATAAAAAGTATTGGTAGCTCAGTTTGCAGCAGTCGTCCTGATGTTGATTGATAGATGGATGGATGGTTGTAATGTGTTTTGAGAGGATAGTAGAGATTGTGTTGAGATTCAGAGATTCATCTCAAAGGATAGCCTTCATGAGTAATCCTGCTAAGCTAGCACCGTTATCATCTTAATTTAATTTCCACACAATTCAGATATTCCCCTTATTTTATTCAAATGAGATTCAAAGTTTATCAGCTAGACAAAGTTCTAATTAAAATTGCTGAAGGATACATGTTTTAATCTACATTATATGGAGAATAAACACAGAATCACAGATTGATTGCAGTAATCTTTGAAGTCCGTCTACCTTGCATAGTTGTTAGTGTGTATCTTTGTTAACACGTGTGTTATTCAATGTGTGTTTTGTATGTGTCTGTGTGTGTACATATGTGTGTGTTTCCTCAGCTGGTCTGGACATTGGACCCCTGACAGACAGCTCCCCAGCGCTGTCTCAGTCCGGCCGGAGGCCACTCCGTACGCTCCCAGATGAACATCTGGACGGGATCCTCAGTCCAGAGCTGGAGATGGCTGACGGTCTGGAGATGGCTGACGGTCAGTAAGGGGCCTGGTGGTCAACACCAGGTCTTGTGCTGACATCTGTTTTTCAGAACCCACATAGACACTTCACTTCTTGGTATAGCTCTGATCACTGAGTATCCATTTACTGAGGTAAATAATCTATTTTTCTTCTGGTTTTAGAATCGATTCTCAGCAAACTCTACAAAATACCAGGTTGGTTATTAGTAACCACTATTTTTGTAATCACTCTGTCCGTTCCTCTCCTTCAGAGAACCGGGGTTAAACATAACCGAACGTTAGTATTATCTGTCTCTATCCGTTTTAACTGTGTTGTCTTTGTTGGTGCCCCCCCATAGAGCTGGAGGGGAAGGATGTGGAGGACCTGTTCACTGCCGTCCTGAGCCCCAGCCATCCACCACAGCTGCCTCACCCCCACGGCCCACCTGGAGCCAGCCTGACACACCCACATGCAGGTATGATACCTATATTGATCCTGTAGCAGTTACTGGCAGTCTTTCGCTCTTATCTGAATATTTTATCAGACCTATGTGACCAGCTGGGTCTTCAGTGTACCACAAAACAGCCCACTGAGATAAAGCCTAGGCATTAGCTCTGGGAGCCAATGCAAGTATTCAGGTCTCAGGTGAGGTTGCTTGTCACGTGAGCATGGTTTGCCCAAAGTAATGCATTGATAAAATAATTTGTTTTTCCATACAGGGAATGCCATGTTTCCACGGATGCCAATGATAAACGGGCTGATGGGACCTAACCAACGATTCCCTCTGAATCCGTCCCATCCCGGAGCAGAATCATGTATCCCAGATAACTTCTCCCCCCTACACCGCATGCCTTTCACTGACAATCCAAGGTACTAACTGCAAAACTTACCTTGCTCTGGAAAGCACTCTCTCTATTCACATAATGATCTGACAAACTGTAATGAATGCTATGTCATACATGCTGGATTAGTATTTGAAGGTATCTGCCTAACATTTACATTTTAGTCATTTAGCAGACGCTCTTATCCAGAGCAACTTACAGTTAGTGCATTCATCTTAAGATAGATAGGTGGGACATATCTCAGTCATAGTAAGTACACAGTATGTAGCATAACTACACGATTCAAACACCTCAAATTGCAAGCATTGCTAGTGACTCAGTTACTGGAGGAAGCTTGTGGTCTACCAAACAATGAAAATGATAACTACATGTTTTTTTGTACAGTACCAGTCAAAAGTGTGGACACACCTACTCATTCAAGGGTTTTTCATTATTTCTACTATTTTTTACATTGTAGAATAATAGTGAAGACATCAAAACAATGAAATAACACACATGGAATCATGTAATAACCAAAAAAGTGTTAAACAAATCAAAAATAGATGTTATATTCTTCACCCATTGCCCTGATGACAGCTACTGTATGCACACTCTTGGCATTCCTTCACTCTGCAGTCCAACTCATCACAAACCATCTCAATTGGGTTGAGGTCGGGTGATTGTGGAGGCCAGGTCATCTGATGCAGCACTCCATCACTCTCCTTATTGGTCAAATAGCCCTTACACAGCCTGGAGGTGTGTTTTGGGTCATTGTCCTGTTGAAAAACAAATGATAGTACCAACAAGCACCAACCTGATGGGATGGCATATCGCTGCAGAATGCTGTGGTAGCCATGCTGGTTAAGTGTGCATTGAATTCTAAATAAATCACAGACCGTTTCAGTTCCTCCATGCTTTACGTTGGGAACCACACATGCAGAGACTATCCGTTCATCCACACCGCGTCTCACAAAGACACGCCGGATGGAATCAAAAATCGCAAATTTGGGCTCATCAGACCTAAGGACAGATTTCCATTGCTAATGTCCATTGCTCGTGTTTCTTAGCCCAAGCAAGTCTCTTCTTCTTATTGGTGTCCTTTAGTAGTGTCTTCTTATTGTTGTCCTTTAGTAGTGGTTTCTTTGTAGCAATCGACCATGAAGGCCTGATTCATGCAGTCTCCTTTGAACAGTTGATGTTGAGATGTGTCTGTTACTTGAACTCTGTGAAGCATTTATTTGGGGTTTCAAAGTTCTTTAAATTTTCCGCATTGACTGACCTTCATGTCTTAGTTATTATGTACTGTCGTTTCTCTTTGCTTATTTGAGCTGTTCTTGCCGTAATATGGACTTTTACCAAATAGGGCTATCTTCTGTATACCCCCTCAAACGCATTAAGAAGAAAGATATTCCACAAATTCACTTTTAACAAGGTACACCTGTTAATTGAAATTCATTCCGGGTGACTACCTCATGAAGCTAGTTGAGAGAATGCCAAAGCTATCTTCTAGGCAAAGGGTGCCTACTTTGAAGATTCTCAAATATATTTAGTGGAACACTGTTTTGGTTACTTACATGATTCCATATGTACTATTTAATAGTTGTGATGTCTTCACTATTATTCTACAATGTAAAGATTAAAAGAAAAACCCTTGAATGATTTGGTGTGTCCAAACTTTTGACCGGTCCTGTATATTTATCAAATTCGTGTTCTTGTGTCCTTCCTATAGGGACAGGAAGTTTAATCAGATGGCCAGAGAGGCAGTGGGTTCGTGGCAGGGGGCTCCTGGCCCTGTCCACGGTGGCCCAGGCCCCACCCCTCTTCCTGGTGCTGAGGGGGGCGAGGCGGAGGCCATGTCCAATGCCCAGAGGAGCACACTGAAGTGGGAGAAGGAGGAGACTCTGGGGGAACTAGCCACTGTGGCCCCTGTCCTCTACACCAATGTCAACTTCCCCAGCCTCAAGGATGAGTTCCCAGGTGTGTGTGTCACAGTCACATCTTTGTGCATATCCAGCCATTACCATGACTTCATTTACAATTGAAGATGGTATGAGAATTGAAGATGATATCAGATGTCCTTCTTGAGCTGCAAGCATGTTGTTGGTCTAATATTTAAAATAATATTGTCACTTTAGACTGGTCTACAAGAGTCAAACAGATTGCAAAGCTGTGGAGGAAAGCAAGTTCGCAAGACAGGGCCCCGTATGTGGTAAGATGCCTTTAATTCTGCTTAGATTACATTGTCCCCAGTAGACATCCATTGGAAATGTGAGAATCCCAAATAATTTTGTCTGATCTGGTATTTTTTTATGAGTCAGACTAAAAGTATTAAATCATTTTTTGAAAAAGCCAGCGCTATTTCAAATCCAGCCGTTCACAGATGACCCTATTAACAGAAGAACCACAGTTCTCAGCGTTAACCTCACACAGAACCTGTAATTACGTTCAGGAGAAGTAATTTTATCTGGCAGAAGCCATGTTTTAAGGACAATCTACTGAATAAAACAAACTAGTAATAGTCTCCTATGGTTTCCATGGCACCAACTGAAATGATTCATTCTGTTTGTGTCTGCACGCGTGTGTGTCTGCGACTGATTTTGCTCTGCAGCAAAAAGCGAGGGACAACAGGGCTGCTCTGCGCATCAACAAGGTTCAGATGTCCAACGAGAGTCTGAAGAGGCAGCAATCGCAGCAGCTGCCGCTGTCCCAGCTGTCCCAGCTGCCCCCGGCCTCACTGCAGCCTCCCGACGAGGTGTTTGACCCCAACATACCGCTAGACACAGACTTGCTCTTTAAGGACCCTTTGAAACCCAAAGAGTCAGAGCATGAGCAAGAGTGGAAGTTTAGACAGGTAAGGTTGTATTCAGAGAAGTGAGGTAATAGTGTGTGCAGGCAGGTTAGTATGCTAGTGTGTGTGAGAAGCAACCAGTTCAGATGCAGTTTAGGAAGTCTTCTCCCCCCTCCAAAAAAACCCAAACACAGTAGTTAAATAGTCTCCTTGTTGGTCTTTTGGGATTTAGGGTGCTAAGCAAACATGCATTGCTTGTTCAGGTTACTATTTGAAAGACTAAAACATGTTTTGCCCTTTCATCCTGTTCCTACAACAGCAAATGAGACAGAAAAGCAGGCAGCAAGCTAAGATCGAAGCCACCCAGAAGCTGGAGCAGGTGAAGAATGAGCAGCTGCAGCAGCAGCAACAGCAGTCAGGCAGCCAATCGGAGGGAGACGGTAACAACAGCGGCAACCAGAGTCCTTCCTCCCAGCACGGCAGCAACGGCAGCATGTCCCCCATGCAGCACAGCACCGGGGGGAAAGAGGGCTTCATCCAACGTCAACTCCCAGGGACGCCCACCTCGGGGCCCCCTGAAGATGTGTTCCTGCGGCCCCCTCCTCCCCCTCCTTCAGGGGGGTCCTCTCAGCCCCAGTCCCCCCAGGTGTTCTCCCCTGGCTCATCCAGCTCCAGACCCTCCTCTCCCTGGGACCCCTATGCCAAGATGGTAGGGACCCCCAGACCTCCAACTCTGGGGCCCAGCGCGTGTCGCAGGATGTCCATGGAGTCTGGCAAGTCTCCCACCTCTTTGATGGAGCAACAGGACAGAGGGAGGCTCACGTCTCCGGCTCATGAGGCTTTCGGCTCCCCCACGTCTATTAGTAGGGAGATGGATCCCTATGCCAAGCCCCCTGACACCCCCAGGCCTGTTGCTGGGGACATTGACCCCTTCCTAAAGCCTATGTGCCCCCCCAGAGTCAACCAGGGTCCCCAGGGAAGGCCCCTGATAGGCTCTCCAGTGCGTGGAGACCCTTACTCTAGACCCATGATCCGCCAAGAGGCCTACCAACGGATGGCTCAAAACAGGATGATCTTGTCAGACCCTTACTCCAGACCTCTGTTAGCTCCCATCCCGGGGAGCAACGAGCAGGGTTCAGTCCCTCAGTCTTTGTTCAAGACCCCCATGCCTCCACCCCAGGCCCAGGACCCCTTCAACAGACCAATGCCTCATCCCCCAGACCGGTTCTCTCAGCAGGGAGACCCCTACGCTCAGGCCCCTCTGACCCCTCGAACTCATGATAGCTTCACCAGTCCACCAAGGATGGCCCAGCACCATACCCAGGGCCACCCATTCCCCCAGCCCAGCCCAATGGCACAGTTACCCAACCGAAACCCTTACGCCCATGCTCCCTCTACTCCAAGGCCCGACCACTTCACATATGACCCCTTTGCCCAACCCCCAGGACCCTCATCAGACCCCTATGCTCAAATGCCAGGTACCCCTAGACCTATGAATGACCTTATCAGCCAACTTCCTGGAAACAGACCATTCTTTGAGTCCGGCTATGCTCGACCTCCAGGCACTCCTCGTCCAAACGACAACTACAGCCAATCCTCTGACCCTTATTCCCAGCAGCCCAACACCCCTCGCCCTGGTATGAACCATTTCCACCACCCTCACCCACACCCCCAGCCCCCCGGTCAGAGGATGTCCCCCGGGCACTCCATGGATCCCTACACACAGCAACCTGGTACCCCTCGGCCCCCCAGGTTCTCAAAGTCCCCAGGCAGCCAGAGACTAGCCCCCATGGATCCCTACGCTAGTCAACCTGGAACACCCAGGCCTTTGAGCGGTGACATGTTCTCCCAGACCCCCAGGCCTATGCTAAATGACCCGTATGCCCAGGCTCCAAGCACCCCGCAGCCAGGGATGGGGTCTGACAGGCTGAGCAGACAGCAGGGGCAGAGGCCTGGTCCCATGGGGAACCAGGATCCCTTCTCCCCTCCTCAAAGCGTTAGGCTCCAAGATGCTCCCTTTCCACACCCTGGGTCACAGACACCAAAGCATCACGGTGGGATAGCCGATGAGGGATTTTCTCCATCGCCGTCCAGACGGCCCAACCAGACGTCTATCCATGATCCTTACGAGCAGGCGCCCATGACCCCACGTCCACAGCCAGCAGACAGACCAGATATGAAGGAGCAGCAAGGCCAGGACCCTGGAGGACAGCTGCAAAACCCCTCCCAGATGCCTGGAACCCCCTCTGAGGTTCAGAGTGTTTCTCTGGCCGACAGTGAGGAGAGACTCAAACAGGTAGGACTGATGCTATTTAAACTGCTCTTATCTTCATTTAAAGTATTATCTTCCAGATAAATTTCACCCGTTTCAGTATTCACTTAAATTAACATTTGTATCCCTTGGCAAGCTTGAAGCCACGGTGATTAATAGCTAATACAATTCTATCACTTTTTTTTTTCAATCAAATATTCAGTAGAGTTCTGGCATGAAACATGAATTATCTAGTTGGAGGTCTGACAGCTCGTGTTGTTTTATTTAGCGTCAACGCATCCGAGAGCTGATCCTGAAGCAGCAGCAGCAGAGGAGTGCCATCCGCCAGGAGAACGCTGGTATCATGGCCCCTGGCCCTGGGACACCTCGACCCTGGCCGCACGAGGGCCACGGACAACAGGGCGAGATGTTCAGCCGGCCCCCTCCACCTTACCCTGGGCCGGGCCCCATGAGCGGACCAATGAGGTTCCCTGGATCTGGACCCTTCCCAGGGGACCAGCGAGGCCCTTTCCCTAATGAGGGCCAGTTCCCCATAGGACAATACTCGGGTGATCCTAATATCAGACATCAGGGGCCAAGGTTTGTAACTGATATTACTGTCCTTACAGACTTAATAAATAAGACTTCTTAGTCTACGAAAAAACAGAGTCATTCTAGATTGAATGTTTTGGAGGTAACTCGGCACTGTAATATGTGTTGAAATGTATTTTTTCTTTCAATTGCTCAGGTTTGCATTTCCACCTGGTGGGCCGGGACCTCATGGTAGCCAGGAGTTCTTCCCCAGAGGTCCTCACCCCATGCAGGACATCCACCCGGGGATGAGACGCTCCATGTCTGTAGATATGGCCAAGTCCATGGGGGGCAACCCTATGGGGCTCCCCCAGCATTTCCCTCCTAGTGGTGTGCCAATGCAACAGCACAATATTATGGGCCAGCCTTTCATCGAGCTGAGACACAGAGCCCCTGACAGCAGGCTTCGTCTCCCTTTCGGGTCCTCTGGCATGCAAGGGAACAACATGGATCCCAACCTCCAGCCCCAGAGGCCTCCTGGTTTCATGGGAGGGCTTGAATTCCGGTTGCCTCCAAACCAAGGCCCCAGGATGATGATGGAGTCAATGGGGGACCAGCAGATGAGCCAAGGCCATCTGTCCTCCAACATTGAGAACTTCCACCAGCATCAGCAGGCCCAGATGCAAGGGGGAGCCATGCCAAGGCAAGCCCAGCTAATGAGGTCCATGAGCCAGCCTGCTTCGAACGAGACCCAGGGTATGTCAGCTTCCATGATGATACCTGGGCCTTCTGCTGGGAAGAGTGATGGTCAGGGAGGAGTCTCCATGGCTAACAACAATGACGGAGTGGACGACAAACTGGACACAGACGAATCGGCCGTCAAAGACCTGGAAGATGTTGAGGTGAAAGACCTAGTCGATGCCGATCTGGACAACCTAAATCTGGATCCGGAAGAAGACGGCAAAGACCTAGACCTAGAGACCAATGACCTGCACCTGGACGACTTCCTGACGTCGGGGAAGTTCGACATCATTGCGTACACGGACCCCGACCTGGACGACGTCAAGAAGGACTTGTTCAATGAGGAACTGGACCTTAATGACCCCATGGAAGACCACAGCGACGCCTGTGACTTCCAGAAGGCCTTGTCTGAGAAGAGGAGTTCTAGCTGTGGCGGTGCTGCATCTTCCTTCTCCAATTTGACGTCTGGAATGGGGAAGTCAGATGGAATGGCCGAGAAGACAGCTGATGTGAAACAGGAAGTGAACTGCCGCCAGAGCTCCGCCTCCTCCCTGCCTTTCGAGTATAAGATCAAAATGGAGGACAAAGACAGCCTGTCTCAGATGTCCAATGAGAGGACAGAGCAACAAGCAGACGGAAACACTAACAAGCAATCAGGAGTGCTCTCTGCCTCCACGCCAGTACTCTCTAGCTTACTAATCAAGCAGCAACCAGAGGACTCCACCTGTGACAATCAAGGCAGTGGTAACTCTATGACACAGCCAAACCAAGACACTCAGAACAACTCTGGACTTAGTATGGGATCTCAAACCATGGATCCAACTAACAGGGGAGAAGAAGAAGGAGAATCATCCATGTCTACCTTTGAGATGGACCAGAGTGGGTTGACCCCGGCCCAGCAGGCCCTGTTGGCCCAGACATTGGGCCAGGCGGGGCCAGGGGGGCACAGACCCCTGCTGCTGGAGGAGCAGCCCCTCCTCCTACAGGACCTGCTGGACCAGGAGAGGCAGGAGCAGCAGCAGCAGAGGCAGATGCAGGCCATGATCAGACAACGCTCCTCTAGTGACGCTTTTTTCCCCAACATTGGTAACTAGACATTTTTTGTTTAGGCTAAATGCTTTATGCCAGTTCAAACGAGTTATTCACTTTCACATTGATATGAGTCGTATAAAACAGTATAAATGTCAGTGATATGCATAGAGGAATTTGTGTCTTATGTAATGGGCAAGTTGCTGACCACACTTTTTTTGGTCTGCAGATTTTGACGCCATCACTGACCCTATTATGAAAGCAAAGATGGTCGCTCTGAAAGGCATCAACAAAGTCATGGTTCAAAACAACATGGGGATGACACCAATTGTCATAAACAGGTTTCAACCTGGTCCTGCGGCACCATGTCCTGAAAGCACCCCTGTTCCTCCACAGGCCGTTGGACAGGTAACTGAAACACTTAACCAAGTCAGCTCTCTTAAGTCGTCTTTCATACACAAAGCATACTAGGAAAACACAAATTATAATATCAATTTATTGTTTGTCAATTTCAAACCAGGATGGCAAGCTGACACCCTCAGTGACAAGGCCCAATCCTCCCAATTTTGGACCAGGTTTTGTCAGTAAGTTCACCTCTGTTAACATTCACAATCGTCAGTAAATGTATCCTTTTGATTTATGAGCCATAGTTCAATAATGGTATAAATCTGTAAAAGTAAAACATTCTGTCTCCCCCTCAGATTTTCTTGGCTTTACCAGGCTTAGCCCAAATTGCTTTTGTAATTAAATATTGTTAATTTACATAAGTACTATGAAAACGCACTCTGTCGCTTCCCTCAGACAATGCTCAGAGGACTCAGTACGAGGAGTGGCTCCAGGAGACCCAGCAGCTGCTCCAGATGCAGCAGAAGTTTCTGGAGGAGAAGATCGGCGCCCACAGAAAGTCCAAGAAGGCCCTGTGTGCCAAGCAGAGGACGGCCAAGAAGGCTGGAAGGGAGTTCCCTGAGGAGGACGCAGAGCAGCTCAAACACTTGACGGAGCAGCAGGGTGTAGTGCAGAAACAGCTGGAGCAGGTACGTAATGTCACTTTCTTCATCAGTACTATACCACTGTCTTACCATAACACTAGGCTATGCCCTCAATTCAACCCTCATACTGTACTTGCTTGGAACTAAGTTTTGAGACCAGACCAAAATGTTGACTTTTTTTCCTTCAGTTGACCAAACATCCTTTCAAAGCTCCTTGTAATTGTCCTAATTATGTATTGAATTATGTCAATACAAATGTTGAATTGTTATTGTCTGTCTTGCCAGCTGTTTGTCCATGTTCTTATGTAATATATATTTTCGGTTCTTGTCCTTTTAGATCCGGAAGCAGCAGAAAGAGCATGCTGACCTGATCGAGGAGTATGGTGTGAAGCAGCAGGGTGGCAGTGGCATGCCTCCCACTGTGATGCCAGCAGCAGTGCCAGGAATGCCACCAATACAAGGCGGCCCTGCCGGCATTGTGCCGAGTGGGCCTCCAATGAACCACCCATCTATGAACCACATGGTGCAGCAGGTGCCAATCCATCCAGGCCAGCCAAACGCCCCCCCAAAACGAATGCCTGTGCCCAACGCACCAGCAAGCTGGCATCCTGGAGCTCCCATGCCCATGGGTGGACCCAATATGCCCCCTCAGGTTCCCATGGGCAACCTGCCTCAGCAGCCCCCACAGATGCCCCAGCAGATTCCTCCCCAAATGCCCCAGCAGATTCCTCCCCAAATGCCCCAGCAGATGCCTCCCCAAGTGCCCCAGCAGATGCCTCCCCAAGTGCCCCAGCAGATGCCTCCCCAAATGCCCCAGCAGATTCCTCCCCAAATGCCCCAGCAGATGCCTCCCCAAGTGCCCCAGCAGATGCCTCCCCAAATGCCCCAGCAGATGCCTCCCCAAATGCCCCAGCAGATGCCTCCCCAAATGCCCCAGCAGATGCCCATGGAAAACCAGCCTCAGCCTCAACCCGGTGGGGTCAAACCCCCACAGGGCTCCGGTTTGAAGTTTGACGACAACAACCCGTTTAGTGAGGGCTTCCAGGAGAGAGAGCGTCGGGAGAGGCTGAGAGAGCAGCAGGAGAGGCAGAGGGTTCAACTAATGCAGGAAGTAGAACGTCAGCGCGCCCTAAAACAACGCATGGAGATGGAACAGCAAGGCATGCTGGGGCCTGACGGGGGGAACACGGTGCCTCTCTCTCAGATGCCGTTCTTCAATGCTGAGCTGCCCCAGGACTTCATGCAGCAGTTAGGACCGATGTTCCCCCTGCAGCAGCCCATGCAGCCAGGGATGGGCTCTCCTCCCGGGGCCTTCATACAAGGCGGAGACCGGAGGGCCATAATGGGTAATGGGATGATTCCTCAGGACATGGGACCTGGTTTTGGGCCTGATAACATGGTACTACAGGGTAACTTCGCCCAGGGTCCACACAGACCCCGGAGGTTCAGCGGCCCAGGCGTGATGCCACAGATGCCCGGGGAAGGCCCTCCATTTGGGAGCGGCAACTCCACCACGCCCCTGCCTTCCAACTTCCCCGGCTCGGGTCAGTCTCTGATCCAGCTCTACTCCAACATCATCCCGGATGAGAATGGCAAGAAAAAAAGAAACAGGAAGAAGAAGAAAGACCATGATGATGCAGATTCTGTGAAAACGCCGTCCACGCCGCGCTCTGACCTGACTGCCCCTCTGACGCCCTGCCGGTCAGACACATCCTCCACACCCACCAGGAACAACGCCCACCTTTTCGGGGACCAAGACCTTTCCAGGTCCCCCTTACTTGGCTCCTCCACCTCTACCCCCAGCCATAGCCACTCAGAGCTGGAGAGGCAGCTCTCTGGAGGGCTGGGTGGAGGGCTGGGTGGTGTTGGGCAGCCTGTAGGGATGGGTAGCCTCCCATCAGACATCTCCCTTGCCAGGGCCCAAGCTCTGGAGCAGGAGCGCATCCTCAGCAACATTAAGCTGGAGCAGACTGAGAGCACCGAGTGCCACGGACCCAGAGATGGCACCTCCTCGCACATGGGCTCAGGGATGGGCACGGTGAAGGAGGAGGGTGGAGCTGCAGTACAGAGCCCCTCCCACGGCGGGGGAGCAAAAGGGGAATCTGGGAGTAACAACGAGCTCCTCAAACACTTGTTGAAGAACAGGCAGACGCCTCTTAATGGACCAGGGCTTCCCCACCAACGGTCAGACAAGAGCCTGAGGTCTGAGGAAGAGGAGGCGGATGCAGACTGCAAGGCCCTGCTGCTAAGGCAGAGCTCCATGGACAGCAACGGGGTGAGTCGGTCTGGTAGATGAGGCACGGCAGTGGAGGTTGGTGAAGGCTCATTGTAACAGTTGGGATGGAATAAATGGAACGATCCAGTTCCATTAATTACAATAAGTCTATCCTCCGATTTCTCCCTCCACCAGCCTCCATTGAGTCACAGTGACCGCTAGCTTGCTACGTAGGTAGATGAGCAGCCAGTGTGAGTCACAGCCAAGCCAAGCAGGCTCTTAGTCTGGTTCAGTGAATCAGTCCAATGGGTTGCTGCCTGTGACAAACTGTTGTGAGTCATAGTAGGAGGCAGTAGTTTAGGCTGAGTTGTGGTTCATGAAATGGTCTCTCAGATCTTCTCCTGCTAAAAATAATGGTGGTGTTGGTGGAAATACCCAAAAGGCTTGAGAGTTGTGAATTGTAAAAGTTATTAATGAACAGCGTGGTATCATGTCATGTTTTTTTTATATAGATATTTTTGTGATTGCCGATAAACGAGACACTGCTTTCTTACTAGTGTCTCTATGACAATTGACACATTACTCATCTACCTCCTCCCAGGCGTATTCAGACGGACAGCTCTCTGGCCTTCCAGAGTTCCCAGGACCACTGCTCACAGGACAGGATAAGAGGAAAGGCAGGAACAAGAGGAACCCCAAAGGAGGAGAGCGGCCCGCCTCTCGTTACAAGAAGAGGAAGAAAGAAGGGGAGGAGAAGCAACTGGTGCACTCCAGCACTGATACACTAATGACCCAGCTCAAACAGGTAGGGAGTAGACTTAAACATCACATAACACTTATAGGCATAGTCACATTAACCATACCTACACATACATATTACCTCAATTAGCCCAACTAACCGCTGCCTGTATATAGACTCGCTACTGTTATTTTTCACTGTCTTTACTGTTGTTTATTATTTCCATATTTATCTTTTGTTTACTTAATACCTATGTTTTACTTTAAAAATTAAGCATTTCACTGTAAGGTCTACTACACCTGTTGCGTTCGGTGAAACTGAAACAACTGAAAGCTGTTTCAACAACTGAAAGCTGTTGATACTCTACACACACGTCAGAGACTAGACTTCTTCTTATACCAATAGGCCACATTCAGCATGTTACATTTACTCATCTCACATTAAGGGGAGCTAAATGATCCCTTCAGAGATGTTTCCTTCCACAGCTCTGTCTTTAACAGCGCTGTGATGCATCGACCACAGAGCTAGCTAATTACAGATAGGACGGTGCCCCGGGTGTGTGTATGCTGATACCATTACATGCATCATAGCCACATTACTGCTGTGTTAATGGACTAGCAAATGAAGCTGCTAGGTTTGACAGTTATACACCCAGGCATTACTGGTGGTTATTATGGAGAAGAATGGGACATATTATAACCCCCCCCCATGGTGCTCTTCATTGATTAAATCTGTATGCAGCCGCATCACTTCATAAATGGCTTTAGTTAATTGCGATAGAAACTACACAGTTTGATTGCATACCGGTATTCAGTTTGATGGCATGGAGCCATGATATGGTCTCCTGGAGGGCAGGGGGACCAAATAAAAATGATGTAAATTGAAACAAATGGTATCCTACCCTACTGGGTGCTGCTACACCATACTGTCTGCATATCACTGATAAATGAGACATAAATAATATTGTTTTTCTCACCAAACGTTATTATCAAACAGTCAACCAGCTCTTTTATTACAATTTCCGTGCTGTTTTGTTGAAGTTTAAATTACTGTCATTTTGATAAGTAATTGCTGTCTTCGTTTCCTTCCTATGTGGGAAGGATAATTGTAGAAAATGAATTGAATGGGAAATCTAGACTTTCCAAACACGCTTCAATTTGAAATACCCAGTAATCGCTGTAATCAATCAACAAGGATAAATTACCCACAGACTTCCACTAAACACATAGCCGCCACAGCGGAGTTGAAGATGTGAATAATACCCCAGGTATGTTCATTTGACTTGGTGCTATTTGTGTTCATACAGTGAGCTCCAAATTGGGACAGTGACAAAAGTTTTGTTGTTTTGGCTCTGTACTCCTGCATTGGATTTGAAATGTTGCAATGACTGAGGTTAACGTGCAAACTGTCAGGTATAATATGGGGGTAATTTCATCTATATCTTGTGAACCGTTTAGAAATTACAGCACTTTTTGTACATTGTCCCTCCATTTCAGGCGACCAAAATTATTGGGACAAATTCACTTGTGTAATAAAGTAGTCAAAAGTTTAGTATTTGGTCCCATATTCCTAGCACGCAATGATTACATCAATCTTTGGACTCTACACACTTGTTGGATGCATTTTCTATTTGTTTTGGTTGTGTTTTAGTATATTTTGTGCCCAATTTTATTGTAAATAAGAATAGAATATATTTCTAAACACATCTACATTAATGTATATGCTACCAAGATTACGCATACAGTACCAGTCAAAAGTTTGGACACACCTACTCATTCAAGGGTTTTCTTTATCTTTGCTATTTTGTACATTGTAGAATAATAGTGAAGGCATCAAAACTATAAAATAACACATATGGAATCATGTAGTAACCCAAAAAAGTGTTCATCAAATCAAAATATATTTTATATTTTTCATTCTTTAAAGTAGCCACCCTTTGCCTTGATGACAGCTTTGCACACTCTTGGCATTCTCTCAACCAGTTTCACCTATGCTCAGCACTTGTTGGCTGCTTTTCCTTCACTCTGCGGTCCAACTCATCACAAACCATCTCAATTGGGTTGAGGTCAGGTGATTGTGGAGGCCAGGTCATCTGATGCAGCACCCCATCACTCTCCTTCTTGGTAAAATAGCCCTTACACAGCCTGGAGGTGTGTTTTGGGTCATTGTCCTGTTGAAAAACAAATGATAATCCCATAAAGCTCAAACCTGATGGAATTGCGAATTGCTGCAGAATGCTGTGGTACCCGTGCTGGATAAGTGTGCCTTGAATTCTAAATAAATCACAGACCGTGTCACCAGCAAAGCACCATCACACCACCTCCTCCATGCTTCAGAGTGGGAACCACACATGCAGAGATCATCCGTTCACCTACTCTGTGTCTCACAAAGACACGGCGGTTGGAACCAAAAATCTCAGATTTGGACTCATCAAACCAAAGGACAGGTTTCCACCGTTCTAATGTTCATTGCTGTGTGTTTCTTAGCCCAATCAAGTCTCTTCTTCTTATTGGTGTCCTTTAGTAGTGGTTTCTTTGTAGCAATTTGACAATGAAGTCCTGATTCACCAATCTCCTCTGAACAGTTGATGTTGAGATGTGTCTGTTACTTGAACTCTGTGAAGCATTTATTTGTGCTGCAGTTGCTGAAGGCTGGTCATTCTAATGAACTTATCCTCTGCAGCAGAGGTAACTCTGGGTCTTCCTTTCCTGTGGCGGAAGAAACTTCCAAAGTTCTTTACATTTTCCACATTGACTGACCTTCATAATGGACTGTATTTTCTCTTTGCTAATTTGAGCTGTTCTTGACATAATATGGACTTGGTCTTTTACCAAATAGGGCTTTCTTCTGTATACCACCCCTACCTTGTCACAAACTCTTTAAGAAGGAAATACATTCCACAAATGAACTTTTAACAAGGCACACCTGTTAATATCATATCAGTAGAAAATAGTAAAGATTCAAGAAAAACCCTGGAATGAGTCTGTGTCCAAACTTTTGACTGGTACTGTAGTCCTGAATTAATTGTGAATAATGATGAGTGTGAAAGTTACAGACAAAAAAATAATATCGTGCCACCCTCCCAAATGCTAACCTCATCTGTTATCGTAATGGTAAAAGGTTAGAATGTCTTGGGGGTGTGATATTTGCGCGTCTAACTTTCTCACTCATCATTATTCACGATTGATTCATTCAGCACTATCCATAATCGTGGTGGCATCCACATTAATATAGATGTGTTTAGCAACATATTCAATTCTTATTTACAATAAACTCCAAAATGACACAATACATTATTTACCATTCATTTCTATTGAGCACAAAATAATCTGAAACTCGACCAGAACAAACAGCAAATGCATCCAACAAGTTTGTAAAGTCAAAAGCTTGATGTAATCTATTGCGTGCTATTGTAGGAATATGGGACCAAATACTAAACTTTAATGCACATAAGTGAATTTGTCCCACTTTTGGTCCCCAAAATGGGGGACTTGTACAAAAAGTACTCTAATTTCGAAAACAGTTCACATGATATGGATTAAAATACCCTCAAATTTAAATTGACAGTCTGCACTTTAACCTCATAATCATTTTATCATTTCAAATCCAAAGTACTGGAGTACAGAGTCAAAACTACAACAAAAATGTTCACTGTCCCAATACTTTTGGAACTCACTCTATATCTGAGGTAATTATGGAAGTTTGCAGGCAGTTTTACACCACCAAGGAACATTCCTCTCACTTCACATATAGTTCTATCATCATTAGCACATTCAACCTCTCGCCTTTCTTCTCCCCTGGCTGTAACTCTTCCCTAGGTCATTACTGGAAATAAGAATGTTGTCATATTCTCTGGTCAAATATTAAAGGGTTAAATAGATAAATAAATATGCGTAACCTCCTCTCTGTTTCTCTCCATCTCCCTTCCTCTCTCTCGTCCTACAGCAGTTGTCCCTTCTGCCCCTCATGGAGCCCCTGATAGGGATGAACTTTTCTCACTTTGCCCCCTACGGCAGCGGCCAGCTGAACGGTGAGAACCTCCTGTCTGGGACATTTGGCAGTGGCTCTCTGGACGGAGTCTCTGACTACTACTCCCAGCTCACCTACAAGGTGAGGCCTCACCTCCAACTGGAGTTTATTTTGTTCTTTAAAAAAAAATTCCTACTTATCTCGTATTTTTATTTAAAAAGAGACTTTGAATGAGCTAGGGAGAGATGGAGGGATCCCACACAAACATGTACTGCATACTGTGTGCGCAGAAGGTGCTGGCACTATCCACTAGACCAGCCCCAGGCACAAGACACTTTAATTAAGATGAAGTTGAATGATGCCTTTGGTGCCTTTGAAGCAGTGATTTGTGGTTGCAAGAGACGACTATGATACAATATTATATATCCCCTGTTGTAGTATGTTGACATGTATTCCTTGGCCTGTTTCTTCAAAGCAGAACAATCTGAGCAACCCCCCCACCCCGCCGGCTTCACTCCCTCCGACTCCTCCACCTGTAAACCGACAGAAGATGATCAACGGCTTTGCCACTACAGAGGAGCTAGCCAGCAAAGCTGCTGCAATGGGTGAGCACTGGGGAGGGTTCAGAGGTCACAGGTGACCAGGGGTTATTGGTAGATTAGTTCCAGCTTGCTGAATCTCTGAAGCTGTTTTTTTTTACCTCAAAATAATGTATCAAGGCCTCCCGGGTGGCGCACTGGTTAAGGGCGCTGTACTGCAGCGCCAGCTGTGCCATCAGAGTCCCTGGGTTCGCGCCCAGGCTCTGTCGTAACCGGCCGCGACCGGGAGGTCCGTGGGGCGACGCACAATTGGCCTAGCGTCGTCCGGGTTAGAGAGGACTTGGTCGGTAGGGATGTCCTTGTCTCATCGCGCACCAGCGACTCCTGTGGCGGGCCGGGCGCAGTGCGCGCTAACCAAGGTTGCCAGGTGCACGGTGTAGCTTCCGGGTTGGATGCGCGCTGTGTTAAGAAGCAGTGCGGCTGGTCGGGTTGTGTATCGGGTTGACGCATGACTTTCAACCTTCGTCTCTCCCGAGCCCGTACGGGAGTTGTAGCGATGAGACAAGATAGTAGCTACTACAACAATTGGATACCACGAAATTGGGGAGAAAAAGGGGTAAAAAAATTAAATTAAAATAAAAAATAAAAAAATAAAATTAAAATAATGTATCATACACAGCATTCTGAAATGTGTTGAGAAGGTTATGCTGTTTTGAAAGTTCATAACCCTTCCCCAACCCCTATTGAGAAAATGGCCATGAAAGTTTTTGCAACAATTTCCAACTGTAGTCATGCTGTTAGGACCAATCTTAATGTCTCATTCATATGTTCCTCTTCTATGTAGTGTCCAAAAATCTGGTCTCCAAGCCGCTCCACGTCCCATTCAGGACCGAGGAGGACCTGCTGGCCCGAGCCATTGCTCAGGGACCTAAAACTGTGGACGTGCCAGCCTCCCTTCCCACGCCCCCTCACAACAACCAGGAGGAACTCAGGTAAGTAAGGCCTCTGCTCCCCATAACAGGGCAATTAGGAGTATGGTTGCAAATTACAGTAATTTCCCCCAAATTCCCAGGTTTTCCAGAAATCCTGCCCTCAAGATTCCCGGAATCAATAGGGAATTAGCAGAAAATCTGCAATCCTCCTACCAGGGTTTCTGTAAAATCTGGTAATTTCAGCAAAATTACCAGAATTTTGCAATCCTAATTAGGAGGGATGTCTTTGGTTATGCTTTACATCTTAAAGATGCCGTATTACTTTCTAAACCTGTCATTGTGATTACAGTGTATTCTGTAAATACTTGGCCGCACAATCATTTTCCCTACTGGGACAAAGATTCATTTGAATTGCACTTCATAGGCAGTGCAGTGGACACTTTGTATACTAATATTTGTCTAAAAACATGCATTCTCCTTGATCTGGGTACTCGGACGAGGCTGTGACATTTTTGTTGTTGTTTTGGCTGTGTATACAGCACTTTGGATTTGAAATGAGGTTAAAGTGCATATTCCTAGCACGCAATGATGACCTTTTATTTTTATTTCTGTTTTTGAACCTTTATTTAACTAGGCAAGTCAGTTAAGAACAAATTCTTATTTACAATGACAGCCTACCCCAGCCAAACCTTAACCCGGACGATGCTGAGCCAATTGTGTGCCACCCTATGGGACTCCCAATCACGGCCTGTTGTGATACAGCCTGGAATCAAACCAGGGCCTGTAGTGATGCCTCTAGCACTGAGATGCAGTGCCTTAGACCACTGCGCCACTCATCAAGCTTGTGACTCAACAACATTTGTGGATGCATTTGCTGTTTGTTTTGGTTGTGTTTCAGATTATTTTGTAGCCAATAGAAATGAATGGTAAATAATGTGTTGTGAGATTTTGGAGTCACTTTTATTGTAAATAAGAATATAATATGTTTTTAAACACTTATATGAATGTGGATGCTATCATGATTATGGATAGTCCTGAATGAATCTTGAATAATCATGAGTGAGAAAGTTACAGATGCACAAATATCATACCCCCAAGACATGCTAACCTCTCACCATTATAATAACATGGGAGGTTAACATTTTTTTGGGGGGTATGATATTTAAGCCTAATTTATCACTCATTATTCACAATTAATTCAGGATTATCCATAATCATGGTAGCATCCACTGTCCCAATACTTTTGGGGCTCACTGTATATGATTCAAGCTTTCAGACAGACTACACAACAATTTCTACATAATGTTCTTAGCTTTGAGAACTCTGATCGAGACAATTTACAGTTGTGAACGCAATTATATTTGTGTGAAAATAGCCTATTTGTCTAAAAACAGTTATTTTCCTGTATGTACTCAGACTAGGTTGTAGATATACCATACAATCTTTCACAGACTCCAAAACAATCTCAACACAATGTTCTCAGTTTAGGGAAGCCTGGGATATGCAATGTTATTTTTTTGTGAAAAATAGGTTGACCAACATTGTTGTTTTGATACATACTAATGTTATATAATGTTTCTCTCAACCCCCTCCCTCTCTGTCACAGTAACAGGCTTGGACAGGAGCATTGTAAGGACCGGGACACACCAGATAGTTTTGTCCCCTCCTCGTCCCCAGAAAGTGTGGTTGGCGTGGAGATAAGCCGTTACCCAGACCTGTCATTGGTGAAGGAGGAGCCCCTCTCCCCCGTCCTCCCCATGCTCCCCACACCCTGGGGGAAAGGTAAATAAATAAGGTTACACTTTATTTTAACATAATAAACCATTTACAAAAATAGTTAAATACTGCTCACTAGAATAGGGACTGTGAAATTACTTTATGAGAGCGCCAAATTCAAATAAATTACTATAAAAAAATCTAACTTTCATTAAATCACACATGCAAGATAGCAAATTAAAGCTACACTTGTTGTGAATCCAGCCAACATGTCAGATTTCAAAAAGGCTTTTCGGTGAAAGCAAACGATGCTATTATCTGAGTAAGCATCTCCGTAAACAAAAGAGAGAAAAGCATATTTCAACCCTGCAGGCGCGACACAAAATGCAGAAATAAAAATATAATTCATGCCTTTTGACGAGCTTCTTTTGTTGGCACTCAAATATGTCCCATAAACATCACAAATTGTCCTTTTGTTCGATTAATTCCGTCGATATATATCCAAAATGTCCATTTATTTGGAACGTTTGATCCATAAAAACACAGGTTCCAACTTGCGCAACGTGACTACAAAATATCGCAAAAGTTACCTGTAAACTTTGCCAAAACATTTCAAACTACTTTTTTAATACAACTTTAGGTATTTTTTACGTAAATAATCAATAAAATTGAAGACGGGATGATCTGTGTTCAATACAGGAGGAAAACAAACTGTAGCTAGCTTTCTGGTCACGCGCCTCTATCAAACAGTATACTTGAAGTTACCCTCGTTCTGAACAGTGCTACTTCTTCATTACACAAAGGAAAAAACTCAACCAATTTCTAAAGGCTGGGACATCCAGTGGAAGCGGTAGGAACTGCAAGAAGGTCCCTTAGAAATCTGGATTCCCAATGAACACCCATTGAAAAGAGAGTGACCTCAAAAATACATCTGAATGGTTTGTCCTCGGGGTTTCGCCTGCTAAATAAGTTATGTTATACTCACTGACATGATTCAAACAGTTTATAAACTTCAGAGTGTTTTCTATTCAAATTTACTTATAATATGCATATCTTATCTTCTGGGGAGTAGCAGGCAGTTGAATTTGGGCATGCATTTCATCCGGATGTGAAAATACTGACCCCTGTCACCAAGAAGTTAACCAACAATGCAGTTCAAGAAATAGAGTTAAGATAATATATACTAAACAATCTAAACTAAAGAATAACAATAACCAGGCTATATACAGTGGGTACCGAGTCAATGTGTAGGGGTACAGGTTAGTCGAGGTAATTTAGGAGTGACTATAAAGTGACTATGCATAGATAATAAACAATGAATAACATAATTTTGTTTTTTACTTGGAAGGGGGAGGGGGGGTTGTCAATGTACATAGTCCGGGTGGCCATTTGATTAATTGTTCAGCAGTCTTATGCTTTGGGGGTAGAAGCTGTTAAGGAGCCTTTTGGACCTAGTCTTGGCGCTCCGTACCGCTTGCGTGCTTGTAGCAGAGAGAACAGTCTATGACTTGGGTGACTGGAGTCTCTAATTTTTTGGACCTTCCTCTGATGGCAGGAAGCTTGGCCCCAGTGATGTACTGGGCCGTACGCACTACCCTCTGTAGCGCCTTACGGTCAGGATGCTCTCGATGGTGCAGCTGTAGACCTTTGAGGATCTGGGGACCCATGCCAAATCTTTTCAGTCTCCTGAGGGGGAAAAGGCGTTGTCGTGCCCTCTTCTCAACTGTCTTGGTGTGGTTTTCTCCATGATGGTGATGTGGACACCAAGAAACTTCACACTCTCGACCCACTCCACTACCACCCTGTCGATGTGAATGGGGGCGTGTTTGTCCCTCCTTTTCCTGTAGTCCACGATCAGCTCCTTTGTTTTCCTCACGTTGAGGGACAGGTTGTTGTCCTGGGGACCACACTGACAGGTCTCTGACCTCCACCCTATAGGCTGTCTCATCGTTGTCTGTGATCAGACCGACCACTATTGTGTTGTCAGCAAACTTAATGAGTCGTGCTTGGCCACGCAGTCATGGGTGAACAGGGAGTGCAGGAGGGGACTAAGCACGTACCCCTGAGGGGCCCCCATGTTGAGGATCAGCGTGGAAGATGTATTGTTTGCCTACACTTACCACCTGGGGTGGCCTGTCAGGAAGGATCCAGTTGCAGATGGAGGTGTTTAGTCCCAGGGTCCTTAGCTTAGTGATGAGCTTTGTGGGCACTATGGTGTTGAACGCTGAGCAGGTAGTCAATGAACAGCATTCTCACATAGATGTTCATTTTGTCCAGATTGGAAACGGCAGTGTGGAGTGCGATTGAGATTATGTCATCTATGGATCTGTTGGAGTGGTATGCGAATTGGAGTGGGTCTTTGGTTTCCGGGATGATGGTGTTGATGTGAGCCATGACCAGACTTTCAAAGCACTTCATGGCTACCGACGTGAGTGCTACGGAGCGGTAATCATTTAGGCAGGTTATCATCGCTTTCTTGGGCACAGGGACTATGGTGGTCTGCTTGAAACATGTTAGTATTACAGACTCGGTCAAGGAGAGGTTGAAAATGTCAGTGAAGACCCTTGCCAGGTTGTCCGCGCATGCGTGATCACGCTGTCGTCCGGAACAGCTGGTGCTTGTTGCTTGCCTCGAAGCGAGGATAAAAGGCATTTAGCTCATTTGGTAGGCTCGTGTCACTGGGCAGCTCACGGCTGTGTTTCTCTTGGTAGTCCATAATAGTTTGCAAGCCCTGCCACAGACGAGCGTCAGAGCCGGTGTAGTAGGTATTGACGCTTTGCCTGTTTGATAACGGCATTTCTTTTAAGTGTCCGGATTAGTGTCCCGCTCCTTGAATGCGGCAGCTCTAGCCTTTGGCTCGGTGCGGATGTTGCCTGTAAATCCTTGGCTTCTGGTTGGAATATGGTCACTTTGGGGATGACGTCTTCGATGCACTTTTGGATTGATGCCGGTGGCTCCTCAATGCCATTGGATGAATCCCGGAACATATTCTAGTCCGTGATAGCAAAACTGTCCTGTAGCGCAGCTTCCACGTCGTCTGACCACTTCCGTATTGAGCAAGTCACTGATACTTCCTACTTTAGTTTTTGCTTGTAAGCAGGAATCAGGAGGATACAATTATGGTCAGATTTGCCAAATGGAGGGCGAGGGAGAGCTTTGAATGCATCTCTGTGTGTGGAGTAAAGGTGGTCTAGAGTTGTTTTCCCTCTAGTTGCACATGTGACATGCTAGTAGAAATGAGGTAAAACGGATTTAAGTTTGCGTACATTAAAGTCCTCGGCCACTAGTGGCGCCGCTTCTGAATTAGCGTTTTCTTGTTTGCTTATGGCCTTATACAGCTCGTTGAGTGCGTCTTAGTGCCAGCGTCGGTTTGTGGTGGTAAATAGACGGCTACGGAAAAATATAGATCGGAATTCTCTTGGTAGAAAGTATGGTCTACAGCTTATCATTAGGTACTCTACCACAGGTGAGCAATACTTCAAGACTTCCTTAATATTAGACATTGCGCACCAGCTGTTATCGACAGATAGACACACACACCCACCGCTCGTCTTACCAGATGTAGCTGTTCTGTCCTGCCGATGCACGGAAAACCCAGCCTACTGTATATTATCCGTGTCGTCGTTCAGCCACGACTCGGTGAAACATAAGATATTACAGTTTTTAATGTCCAGTTGGTAGGATAGTCTTGAACGGAGATCATCCAGTTTATTCACCAGTGATTGCTTGTTAGCCAATAGAACGGATGGTCGAGGCGGGATACCCCCTATATTTCCGTCTATTCTTCCCGCAAATGACAGGGATTTGGGCCTGGTCTCAGAGAAGCAGTATATCCTTCGCGTCTGTTACGCACGCCTCTATGAAGAGGGAACGCAACTCCCTGCTACAACTAAACTCTCCGTGAAGTGAAAAACGTATGGACCGTAGGTGCGAGTAAGGATGACAACAGGCACAATGTGGTACCGTTTACAAGGACTTTATTCCTTTACACGGTAATATGGGGAAAAGGGGCTGGACGGAACCAAAGCAAAGAAAGTAAATCTCAAAGCCCCCCCTCTCCTATCTTACCTGCCTACCCACTACTTACCTAATTTAGCACCACCTGGTGCCCTAACCAAAATACAGGGGGTGGTCCGCCCAGGTCTTACCTAGTGTGCCTAGACAGTGAATATACTACGGGTATATGTATGCCCGCGGGCCTCTTGCCTAAACACTCCCAAAGTGCCTTCCCCTTCCCCCCTGGGAACAAATGAAATAGAATATTAAACAATTTCACAAACAAACTAAGAAACAAAGTACATCAAATAAGCTCTACCTGAGCAACAAACTCACAGAACATACCAACTCTCAGCAATGAACTCCCAGCAAAATCAACCTCTAGCAAAATCTCTCTATCACAATCAATCACTCTGCAATGACCTCGCAACAAAAACTCTATCACAAACAATCGCTCTGCAATGACCTCAGCAAAAATCTCAAGTAATCCCTACCTCCAAAATCTCTCTCTCCTGAACAGAACACTGGCTTTTATATAGCTTCAGAATGAATGTAACTGGAGACAGCTGTGTCTTGACGAGGGGGTGGGGTCAGCTCTCCAATTAGCCCTGGAGTTGACCAATCAGCTGCTTGAGGGATTTCAGGAAGCCATTTCCTGAAATAAAACACATGCAAATACACAAACTACAACACATAAACTGGGGAACGTAACAGCGTCGGACTCATTAAAGAAAAATATTTGTCCAGTTTGAGGTGGGTAATTGCTGTTCTGATATCCAGAAGCTCTTTTCGGTCATAGGAGATGGTAGCAGCAACATTATGTACAAAATAAGTTACAAACAATGCGAATAAACACACAAAATAGCACAGTTGGTTTGGAGCCCGTAAAACGGCACCCATCCCCTCCGGGCCATTATGGCAAACTGTAAATGGGTTATAAATGTGGGAGTAATGATTAATAAATGGTTTACTACGGACCGTTAAAATAAGATGTTATCATGAATTTACCTCTCAAGGGTAAGTGGGACGCTAGCGTCCCATCTGGCCTACATCCAGTGAGATTGCAGAGCGCCAAATTCAAATACAGAAATACTCATTATTTGAGAACATAGCCCAGTTGACAAATCATTACAAACAGTAACCAGCCAAGCAGAAGAGTTACAAAACTCAGAAATAGAGATATAATTAATCCTTTACCTTTGATGATGTTCATATGGTTGCACTCAGAAGACATTAATTTATTGAATAAATGTTCCTTTTGTTCGATAAAGTCTCTTTATATCCAAAAACCTCAGTTTTGTTTGCGCGTTTTCTTCAGTAATCCACAGGCTCAAACGCAGTCAAAACAGGCAGAAGAAAAAATCCAAATTGTATCCGTAAAGTTCAGAGAAACATGTCAAACGATGTTTATATCCAATCCTCAGGTTGTTTTTAGCCTAAATGATCTATAATATTTCAACCGGACAATAACGTCGTCAATATAAAAGGGTAACAAGAAATGCACTCTCTCGGGATTGCGCATGAAAAAGCTCTGTGACACGTCAGGGTCCACTCATTCAGACTGGTCTTACTCCCTCATTTATAAGAATACAAGCCTGAAACCATCTCTAAAGACTGTTGACATCTAGTGGAAGGCATAGGAACTGCAAATTGAGTCCTAAGTCAATGGATTCTGTAATGGCATTGAATAGAAAACTACAAAACCAACAAAAAAAACTACTTCCTGAATGGATTTTTCTCAGGGTTTCGCCTGCCAAATCAGTTCTGTTATACTCACAGACACGATTTTAACAGTTTGGGAAACTTTAGAGTGTTTTCTATCCAAATCTACCAGTTATATGCATATCATATCCTCTGGGCCCGAGTAGCAGGCCGTTTAATTTGGGCATGTTTTTCATCCAAAATTCCAAATGTTGCCCCCTACCCTAGAGAAGTTAATATGAATATACACAGCCTTGGTCATTTGTTTAAACTGGTAATACATTATCAACTGTAAACAGAGATGTGCCTTTCTCACTACTATCGGCACATCAACATCAATCAAATGATATTTATAAAGCCCTTTTACACCAACACTGTCACAAACTGCTTTACAATATCAATGGAAGCAGTAAGTATTAATGAATCCTCCTTTAAAAAAATATTCCTAATGTCTCTGTTGCTCTTCCTGTAGGATCAGAGGTTAGGCTGAAGACTGAGCTCAAGACTGAGCCCTATGGGATGTTCTTTGGCTCCCATTTTGGCCCGCCGTCTAACGACACTAAACCAGGCCTGGTGTCTGTAGCCATCACCCTGAGACCAGCGGCTGCTGAGGTGAGTATTTCTGTTCTTTTGGCTTCACTTCCCCCTGCTTTCATAGAAGATCAGCAGGGAGGAAATGGTCTAGGTCCTTTTTTAATGTTTGTTGGTTATTGTTGGTAGCTTATTCCCCTTTTTCCCATAAACATTTCACCTCAGTCATTTCACTACTGGTCGAATATGTAACGATGAAAACATCACCAGGCTTAATTGTAGGAGTTGAAGCCAATTCTTTGCTCTCTCTGTACTGTGCATGTGCCAGTGGCTTGATTGGCAATATCTACAACATACATTTTAATATTGTGTTTTTCTTCTCAGAACATCACAGGTGTGGTAGCTGCCATCTCAGAACTGCTGTGTGTGAAGATCCCCAGCAGCTATGAGGTGAGCAGCACCCCGGGCCCAGACAGGGGGCCCCTGGCCATGCTCAGCGGCCTGAGGGTGGGCCCCCAAGGAGGCCTGGTGCACCGGCCGGGGGCCCCCATGATGTATCCGGGCCGTGCTGGTGCTGGAGACATGGGGGGCCCTCACGGAGCCCCAGGCCAGCTCATCAGGCCTGGGGGAGGAGGACCACAACAGAGGATGATGATGCAACAGCAGCAGGGACATCCACAGCAGCACATCCGCTTCCATCCCGATGGACCAGGTGAGAGACTGGGCTACATCCCTACACCTTATCGCCCCCTTATGTCGAAATACAGACATAACAGGGGAGGTGTTTCTGCTCTTGTGTGCTTGTCTTGAAATGAGACACTGCTGAAATTCATGTCCATCCAAACCTGTTTGTTTGTTAGTTTTCCAACTTACTTTTCTGAAATTAATCATGTCTGTCTTCAAGCACGACACCACAGTACCTTTTAGAAATGTGCATGGCAACAGAATATATATAATATATATTTACCTTTATTTAACCAGGAAAAGCCCATTGAGACAGTCGATTTTGCAAGGGAGACCTGGCCAAGAAGGCAGCAGCAATCAATACGACATCAGATTTAAAACATGCACAACAATATAATTCGGCCTACAAGAAACATTTACAATCCTCGTCATTGTTTCCCCCCTCGTTGTCCATTTTCATAATTAGCCCCTTTTAACAATGTTTACAAATGGTCTGTTTCTTCGGCCAGCGAATCATTATCCTTCTGTCAGGGGTCTAAAGGCTGTGTGTGTCTGGCCCACCAGGTAATGATTGGGATACGTATTGATCACACAGCGATACACACAACTAATGAAACTGAGTATTCCTCCTTCCTGTGCCCGACCTCACTCGTACACACACACACCTGCTTATCGCTGCTGTCAAAGTGTCAGACCACAGGCCTAATGAATGTGGTCAGTTAACTTGGACCCATAGACCACAAACAGCCAGATAAATGATTAAGTGGACACCTCATCAGTGGGGTAAAGATATAGGATATTCCTCTCAATTATCTAGTGTTAATTGTCATGGGGTCTTATAACAAGGAGTTTTTTTTATCTTTAAACCGATTTCCTGTTGTTCTAAGACAATTGCATCATGGCCAGCTATGGTCCTCGCAAAACTAGAACCCAAAAAATACCGTGATCTTCACTAAATCTAATCCATAGAAGGGTCCTTAGAAGGAAGGATTGTTGACATATATTTGACATTTGGATCTTAAAGCATAATTGAGAAGTAGTGAATAGTTAGAATATTTGTGACACAATATTTAATCTGTACGTGCTACAAAACAAAAGTTGGTGTCATATGAAGCTTTGCCGCTTTCTCTGTGACATGAGTAGTATTTTGATGCCATTAGCACATTTCTTACATACATTTATGAATATTGAAAAATATAAACATTTTGAAAATGTACCATTTTTGATTTGGCTAATTTGTCAATATATTGTTGAACATAATATACTCTACGGACATATTGAAGTTCCAGGGTGGGACAAGAACTGCCTTTAAAACGTTGTAAAAATCAGGCATTTGAAATGGTTATTTGGTCCAAAACAAGACTGCAGCAGAGCTCCACTCATTTATTTGAAGTAATAAACCTAGCAGCAGTACTGCACTGGCCTGTTATGCATCTACCATAGTTGGAGGAGCTGTGTCACAGAGAGCTGTCTGTGTGTTTCAGGTCCAGCTGCAGTCAGAGGCCCTCATCAGAAGACCCCCGGCAGCCCAGGCTCCAAGCCCCAGTGGTGCTGCCACTGTAAGGTGGTGGTGCTGGGAAATGGAGTCCGCAAGTCCATCAAAGACCTTCCAGTACACAAACAGGTAACGTACCGCCAGAGCTTTCATGTAGTCAATTACTACATGTTTATCAGGCTGAACTCAAAAATTACAAAGACTGTTATCTATAGGTCAACACTTAGCGATACGTTGATATTTTGATCTTGCGGCCCATGTTAGACAGTCGTGTCTATATCTATCTATTAGTCCACATGTTCTGTCAATACAGATTGATCAATTACCTTGTTGTGATGTTGCCCAACCAAGCCATGATCTAAATGGGTTTATTTACTATCTTCTTGGCCAACCAACCAACCCAGTAAAAGCCCTTCTCTCAATCAGTCAGTCAGCCGTGGATTACAGTTTTTAGTCTGTTTCTCCAGGGGGCAGGAGAGTACAGACGGGTCATGACCAGAGGCTCAGACCTCACTTCATATGATGGATTAATCCACATTATGCCTTTGGGGGTGCACACACACACAGACACACACACACACACAGACACACACATACTTCCGTACATGTCCGTACACACACGTACTATAGAGCCTCTAATTATGCTAATCCCCCCCATTGGAGTGAAATCCATATCGGTGCAATTAGTGGTTTAAGCGGTAGCATGCCCTCCAACTGAAGTCTGGGGAGTTCACAAATGGTTAAACCCTGATTCATTTGAATATTGGAGCTGTTTGATTATTGAATAAACCCTTTTAGCATTGATGAAGGTTTCTGAATGGGCATCGATTTGGCCTTTGATATCTCATTGAGCTCCCTCGCTACATCTCCTAACATGCCTGGCTTCCCTCCTCTTCTTCAGGAACAAGAAGGATTGTTGCGTTCTGAGGGGAACTTGGTCTTCTGCAGCCACAGCTGCTTCCTCCTCTACTCTGCTTCCTCCTCCTCCTCCTCTTCCTCCTCGTCGCAGGCCAGAACCACAACAGACTCCAAGGTTTGTCCTACTAAGAATGTCCTACCAATACCTACCAATTCAAATACAGTGGGGCAAAAAAGTATTTAGTCAGCCACCAATTGTGCAAGTTCTCCCACTTAAAAAGATGAGAGAGGCCTGGAATTTTCATCATAGGTACACTTCAACTATGACAGACAAAAGGAGAAAAACAAATCCAGAAAATCACATTGTAGGATTTGTAATGAATTTATTTGCAAATTATGGTGGAAAATAAGTATTTGGTCAATAACAAAAGTTTATCTCAATACTTTGTCATTGCCAACAAAGGGTATATAACAGAGGTCAAACGTTTTCTGTAAGTCTTCACAAGGTTTTCACACACACTTGCTGGTATTTTGGCCCATTCCTCCATGCAGATCTCCTCTAGAGCAGTGATGTTTTGGGGCTGTTGCTGGGTAACACAGACTTTCAACTCCCTCCAAAAATGTTCTATGGGGTTGAGATCTGGAGACTGGCTAGGCCACTCCAGGACCTTGAAATGCTTCTTACGAAGCCACTCCTTCGTTGCCCGGGCAGTGTGTTTGGGATCATTGTCATGCTGAAAGACCCAGCCATGTTTCATCTTCAATGCCCTTGCTGATGGAATGAGGTTTTCACTCAAAATCTCACGATACATGGCCCCATTCATTCTTTCCTTTACACGGATCAGTCGTCCTGGTCCCTTTGCAGAAAAACAGCCCCAAAGCATGATGTTTCCACCCCCATGCTTCACAGTAGGTATGGTGTTCTTTGGATACAACTCAGCATTCTTTGTCCTCCAAACACGACGAGTTGTGTTTTTACCAAAAAGTTATATTTTGGTTTCATCTGACCATATGACATTCTCCCAATCTTCTTCTGGATCATCCAAATGCTCTCTAGCAAACTTCAGACGGGCCTGGACATGTACTGGCTTAAGCAGGGGGACACGTCTGGCACTGCAGGATTTGAGTCCCTGGCGGCGTAGTGTGTTACTGATGGTAGGCTTTGATGATGAAAATTACAGGCCTCTCTCCTCTTTTTAAGTGGGAGAACTTGCACAATTGGTGGCTGACTAAGTACTTTTTTGTCCCACTGTACATGAGGCACTTTGGTGTGCACAAGAATCAAAGGCATGTAAAGGTGTTGAAGATTGCATAATATGTCAAGTCAAAGCTGTGTTGAATCCTTTTCGTGCCTCTTCAAAGCTGTGCCTAGAATGAATGAATGAATTGAAATGTGCAGGTCATCATTACATTATTGTCTTCTGCAGGACACGGTAGCCCTCCTGTCTCCAGACTCGGACCAGAAAGTGAGCCTGTCGAAAGCCCTCCACCAGTACAGCAACAACATGTCCTCTCTGGATGTCCACTGTCTGGCCCAGCTCCAGCTCAAGCAGTCCCCTCCCTCCACCCCACCCATCCCCTTCCCCCCAGCCAGTGACACCCCAAAGACCCCTAAGACAGAGGCCAAGTCAGACACCATCAAAGTGACGGTGAAGCTGAAGGCGCGGGGCCCCAGGGCTCAACAGGAGGGCTGGCACCAGGGGAAGAGACACAAGGGTCTCCATTGGAGGAAGTGGACAGTGCAGGTGGTGGTGCCCAGAGGAAGCTCCCAGCTCCCTGATGAGGACCAGATAGATGAGCTGCTGAGGAAGCTGGGAGCGTCTCTCCGCCCCGGGGCCAGTCTCAGGGACCAGCGCCGCTGCTGCTTCTGTCACCAGCTGGGGGACGGAGTCACCGATGGCCCTGCCCGACTCCTCAGCCTGGACCTGGACGTGTGGGTGCACCTCAACTGTGCCCTCTGGTCCACCGAGGTAGGTAGCCCAGAGGATAGAGAGGTGGACTGCTGGTTTCAGATCATTACTACCATCCACTACAATCATGCCCCTTCTTTTATTAAAGTTCTATTGTGTTGTATATCTATTATTAACGTTGTATTGTTGTATAGGTGTATGAGACGCAGTCAGGCGCTCTGATCAATGTAGAGCTGGCGCTGAGGCGGGGTTCGGCGGTCCGCTGTGCCTTCTGCCAGCAGATGGGCGCCACCAGCGGCTGCCACCGCCTGCGCTGCACCAACATCTACCACTTCACCTGCGCCTTGCAGGCACACTGCATCTTCTTCAAGGACAAGACCATGCTGTGCCACGCCCACCGACCCAGAGGCTCCACCCACGGTGGCTCTGGCCACGTCCTGGAGCACGAGCTGCGCTGCTTCGCTGTGTTCCGCCGTGTCTACATCCAGAGGGACGAGGTGAGGCAGATGGCCAACGCCGTACAGCAGCCCGAGCTGGGCTACACCTTCAGAGTGGGCAGCCTGGTGCTCTATGCCGTGGGTCAGATCACCCCGTCCCAGATGGCCGCCTTCCACTCGGCCACAGCCATCTTCCCCGTGGGCTACGAGGCCTGCCGCATCTACTGGAGCATGCGCCATGGCAACCGTCGCTGCCGCTACCTGTGCTCCGTAGAGGAGAGGGAGGAGCAGCCGGAGTTCAGCATCCGCGTCATTGAGCAGGGATACAAGGACCTGGTCCTCACTGACTCCACCGCCAAAGGTGGGCTGGGATGGATTTGTCTTAGGCCAGGCTTTAGATTAGGCTTGTCTAGTGAAGGTGGGCTAGCTAGATTGGTTTTATGACATGCTTAGTTAGCCTTGTTTTGGCTGTAGCCTCTGCCGTTTATGTATCTGGGTTAGCTTAGACTAGGCTTGTTTCTAGTTCATTTTCCCTTTCAGATTCTCTTTTACGACAATAAATGTGTTCTGTAGGAGTCCCTATAATATATAATCTATGACCCTGCTGTTTCCTGTCTGTCCATCAGGAGTGTGGGATAAGGTCCTGGTTCCGGTGGCTGACAGGAGAACTGAAATAGGAACTTTGAAACTCTTCCCTGTCTATCTGAAAGGAGAGGACCTGTTTGGGCTCACCGTGTCTGCAGTTACCAAGATCACTGAATCGGTTTGTATCTGTTTTTAGTTATATTAAAACAATTTAGATTTAGATTAAATGATCAATGTTGAAATGGCGCTATAGGTGTCTGTAGCTGCCTATTTAGGTAAACGACTCTTAAAATACCCACACCATACTGTATTGTAGACACTGAAGTGAGGAGTGTTCCAGTCTCATTTCCCTATGCTGTTGGTTGTGTTCCAGCTCCCAGGGATAGAGGCCTGTGACAAGTATACCTTCCGTTACGGCCGTAACCCTCTGATGGAGCTGCCCCTGATCTTTAACCCCTCCGGCAGTGCCCGGGCCATGCCCAAAACCAGCTCCCCATCCACCGCCGTTGTCATTAGGTATTGTGGAATTTCCACAACAATTTAATCTGTGGATTGAATGTACTTTGGTTTAGCACAAGTTATCTTTCTATAACAATATGTAGGCTTTGTTTTGTACTGTTTTGTTAATTGTACTGTACCCTCCTCTACACACACACACACACACACACACACACTCTCTTAGGCCCCAGCCGGTATCCAGCACCACCAATACCTCCTCCAGGTGTCAGAACACAGCCCAGGGGGAGGGAGGTGTACCCCACACCAAGCCTCCCATGGTGCACCACAGGTCATCGCAGTACCGCTGGATGAAAAGTGAGTGGAGGGCCAACGTCTACCTCGCTGCCTCCAAGATCCAGGTGGGTCTACTGGACATGATCTTCTATGTTCAGCTCTGTAGCATTCCCCTTCTAAAGTAGCAGAGTGAATATGACACTGAAGTATGACAGCACGAGAGTAAGGGGACTTACTGTTGGACGTGGACAAACTTTCTGGTTGCTGTGTCCACAGGGCCTGGGTCTATATGCATCCAGGGACATAGAGAAACACACCATGGTGATCGAGTACAACGGAACCGTCCTCCGCAACGAGGTGGCCATCAGGAAGCAAAGGACTTACAAGTCTCAGGTAAAAAAAAACGTTTTAAAATTATTATTTTTTACTCAAGGCTGTACTAATTACTGTGTTGTGGAGAGGGAAGGCTGAATAATACATGTTTGCTATATTATCTCGTGATGATTCCAGTTGGTCTAAGTGGTTACTTTTTCCCTACAGAATCGTGCCGTGTTCATGTTCCGCATCGACAGTGAACATGTCGTTGATTCCAGTCAGACAGGGGGTCTAGCAAGGTAAGCATATTCTTTACATAAGTCAACGGAAGTAGCCTTACTGCAGGCCGGAACAGCTAATAGGAGCAGGAGGCAGCTTGAAGTACACCCCCCTGGACAGGACGCTAGTCTATCATATAGGGCCTTGTTGCATTGTTTACATAGTCACATTCCATCTGATTCACATTCTAATCTTACCTGATTTATTTGTCGCTCAATGTCAGGATGGTGGTGCAGTACTTCATTTACAGGGCTCCGTATGTAGCCTCGAGTCTGATTACACAGAATGCAAAATGAACCTCTCATTCAAAAATGTCATAAAACATTGTGTCATTATGTGCAATGCTACGTGTTTGTTTTCTTATACAGGTACATCAACCACTCTTGTACCCCAAACTGTGTCGCTGAGGTGGTAACCTTCGAAAGAGGTTATAAAATCATCATCACCTCCAACCGCAGAATCGAGAAAGGAGAGGAGGTGGGTTATTTTTCATTCCAATTGAAAATCTCTACATATGCTATGAATGCCGTTTTCATTGTCATCACGGTTTTCTTTTCATTATTTTCCAGCTTTGTTTCGACTACCAGTATGACTGTGTGGACGGCCAACACAAGATCGCCTGTCACTGTGGAACAGCAGACTGCAGGAAATGGATCAACTGAGAAAAACCTCAAATGACAACAACAAACATAAATGCATTCCTTGCCATATTATGCAGATGCCCTGATCTCTGTGTAGAAAGAGAGAGGTGCTTCAGACTTTGTTAGAACGAGCAGAAGGCCTGAGTAAACCCTAAGAGTGACGCGTGAATGGATTCCCATGTTTGGAAGCATAGACTGAAGATGGACAGAAGGAAAGGGTGTGGAAAGAAGAGCGCAGGAAGAAACAACAGCACATAGACATGTGATTCGTGCCATATTACGCGAGAGGATGGGTTTTGATGGAAGGACTGTCAATGAGTGCAGCGTCTGTGTATTAGTGAGATGATATACAGTAGGGCACAGATGAGAATCCACCAGCGAATGAGGCGAGCGCACTGTGCAGGGCGTGGACCCTATTGGTTGTTAAGGGCAGGCCCTTTTGTTTAAAACTTTAAATGTAAAACCATTTGACTAAATGTAGACATCACTGAATGGGGAATGTACAGCAATGACTACCGCGAAGGGAATATTAACTTGCACTAAAAAAAAATTAAAAAGACACACGTACACACAAACTTTAAGATACTTGATTCCATGAGTCAGTTTTATCATAGGTTTCTGTCATGTGATTTGAGTGAAATTCGAGAGGACGTTTTGTATTTATTATTGAATGAATGAATTTTTTTCTCAAAATGATGAGACAGTAAAAAGAAGGTTAAACTGATATTGTTTTCTGAAGATTGAAGAAATTCTGTTACTTGTGTACAAATGTATATAAAGAAAAATATAGGAATAACTGACCAAATACTACCTTAACCTTCTTGATGTTTGGGTGTTTTTTAATTATTATTTTATTTTTTGTCATTGCAGTTTATTTAAGAAGGATGTCATAATATCAGTTTCAGAGTATATATTATGATTATTCTGTACAGAATTTGTAAAATAACCACAATAATTCACAAAGTATTTTTGTTGTATTAAAAGTATGGTATTGTAGCTTAGTGTTTTTGTGATTTACACGTACTTTGACCACTCAAAAAGAAATATTTTTGGTGACTGAGTGTGGAAATGAGTTATTGGTTAATGAATAAAAAATGGTAAAGACATCATTCTGACATCTTTGCTGTTAATCAGGTTTGATTTTATAGAGCTGTGAAAAGGTTTTAAACCACCCAAACACAATTTTAACTTCTTTTTAACCCAAATATGTGTAGGAATATAACCTTGTTTTTTCTGTTTTTTTTTACATAGAAATGGTGTACAGACGTCGTATGACATTGCTTACTGCTTCAGGCGTTTGAAATTAAAGTGTACTGAAAAAATAAAATAATGTTTCTTGCAGAGGAAAAGGTCGGGACATTTGGTGGTGCTACATTTTGAAAAGAGATGACATTCTACTTAATCAGAAATGTATGTGATATTGACACATCACAAGCCACATACAGTAGTTAGATGTTTTGCGAGCACAATTTCAACTCGACTGTAAAATATTGGAGACAGTCTTAGAACTTGTAATGTATATGGCATGGTATTTTTTTAACTTTCCGAAGACTCAATTGTATATATTTTCTCAATGAATGGTTGTAACAAAATTGTTTCTTGGATATTTTTCTTCTCTTGTATAAAATGACATCGTCCTACCAGTGTGTTTGTGCTACATTTTTCTTGGTCCTGTAGTCTCAAAATGTTTTTAAAAATGCATTTAGAACTGTACAGAGAAATATGAGGGTTGGAGTTTGGAATTGAATTTAGAAGCATTTACAAAATAAACTATTTTACATCTTAATTATTTTGTTTGTGCCTTCAGAAATCGCACACATCTGCCTGACCCATAGGAAGGACCCCCTTGGAATAGACTAGGCTAGAGTATTGTAAGACACCCACTGGCCAAATATGGCAACTACAGCTCCACCACTTTCATCAACATACACATTTTGTTAATATTACATTCATAATTATTATTTAACAACTGAAGACATCGGTTAAAAAATATAATCTATAAAAGTATGGCCTGTCATTTATTAGGTCCATGTTTAAATGTATAAACGAACTGAAACGAGAGCTGTTGGAGAGAGCAAAAACGTAATCGAGGGCAAAAAATGCATTCTATCAATAAGGGGGGACTCATGCATCATCTATTCTACGTACATGCAACAGATGGACTGACGGAGAAAGAATGGCAGCAAAATATCTGCCTTGAGATCTGCCTTGCTGTTCAAAGAATAGCAGCAAAATATCCAACTGGAGGCTACTTGTTTTGCTCACGTTAACGCACACACTGCATGTAAGAAAGAAAGAACGTGTGTATGTGTTCCATTTCAATCATTGTCCCGTTTCCTATTCCTTTCTGAGTTTGGAGATCTGAAATGGTCAGCCAGTGAAAGTCGTCGTCGTCGTCCCCCACCCCTAACATATCCCTTTGAATAAAATGTGTTGCTGTGCTCTGCTTTATTAATCAATGTTTATATTTGTGGAGGAAATGGAAAAGGTCGGAGTTAGGATCTAGGGAAGGAGTCAAGGAAATAGGAACCAATAATGAAGCCATGCTTTACTGACATATGTTAGTGAAAAGCAGCGCGCTCAGTCTTCTTGATGTGAACACACCCCTTGTCTGTAATGCGTCGGTAGGCTATACTTCCTGGTAAATTAACTAGTTTCTTCTAAAGAACGTTGACTTACAACTTCGTTTTCAGATAAAGACGTATGGTATAATATCACGCAATTTACTCAAACTCGTTAAAAACAAAGAAAACAGGGTAATTCGTCTGAAAATGGGAAGCACCGTGATGGAGTCCAACAAGAAGGATATGAAAACCTCGAAGAAAAAGAGAACACTACGCCTAAATATGCCAGTAAGTTCGTAAATTATAGTCTGTTGTTTGACACCTACAGGTGTTTGTTGACGTGGCATTGTGGAAAGAGTAGCTTGTGTGTGTGTGATTATCGCAGTGAACTGCATGATCTGTGTTTGTAATGTTGCAAAAAATGTAACTTTCAAGTATGTTCGTGTGTCCGCATTGTTACATCAATCACCCGGGCATCTTTTCCAATTCACAGCGTCTAGACCTCACAGTTGAGGTCATGTTTTTATATATGTATATGTATGTATGTGTTTTTTGTAATGACATCATAATCAAAAACAATATTGTTCCGGTTGCCTTTTTTGACAGATTATTTTCACAAACCTGAACTTTTTTTTTTTTAATCTTTTTTTTAAACCTTTTTATTTACCTTTACTCGACAAGTCAGTTAAGAACACATTCTTATTTTCAATGACGGCCTAGGAACTGTGGGTTAACTGCCTGTTCAGGGGCAGAACAACACATTTTTACCTTGTCATCTCAGGGATTCGATCTTGCAACCTTTCGGTTACTAGTCCAAACGCTCAACCACTAGGCTACCTGCCGCCCCAGCATCAAGTCTTCAAAACATGGACTCAACATCAGCCATTCGCTTGATTTTGGGGGTGAAATGTTCATGTCTATTCACATCTAAATTTCAATGCAATATGCCATCATAATTTTCATCATCAATACCACAATCAACATATGATGCATTGAAATCATGTCAAAGACCTGAAGCCCATCCCATACTCAGACTTAAAACTCATCCTGTACTGGTCTAGTTACACAATCCAAATACCACTGAGGTCTAATCAGGGCTTGATTCATTCCTTAAATGCACCAGCATTGTTATTCCGTTACTGTTATTCAGTTATTGTTATAATCAGTTACTGTTTAGAACAATTATTTCCAATCTAGTTGGCTTATGGGCAATAAGTTATTTGATGTTTTTGTGTGAGAATAAAGAGGAAGCTGGGGAAACAGCTGGAAACACACTGCTCTGGTCTACTCTAAACCACTGAGTCATGATGCATTGTGTCCCTGCACTGTAACTAGGGGCAACAAAGAAGCTAGAGAGAAAGTCCTGATTTTATTGGATTTCAGAGTATTATTCTGGTTTCCCCTTGCATCATGTCCTCTCTGCTCAAATGAACCAAGTCACTGATCGCATTGGCATCATATCAGCGTGTTTAACCTGAAACAATGGTGAGCAGTGAGCACTGTGTACAGTCTTGTTAAACCAGGCTAGCATCATTATGGGTTTTCTTTGTTTCCCTAGACAATATCTGATATATTTATACTATGTGCATTATCTAAGCTTGCATTTTCTATATTAAGAAAATGCCCCAACATCTGCAGAGCAAATGGGCCCTAAGTTATTTGAATGACAGTGAATTATTACTGTCGGTGCTGACTGCTGTTACATTCATGTTGCTGCACCTCATTGGTCTTCTTTGGATGGCATCCAATAGATCCCTCCCAGGAGTAATGCATGGATTAAAAATGCCTCTAGATGTGTAGACACATCTGCTTTTCCACGCAACCACATTTGTTTATTGCTATGAATTATTGCCTTTTCTCCTTTTTAAACATGATTGACTTGCAGAACTTGAAAGTTATACAGTAGGTCTATACGGAAAGCTAGGGTAAATGTATTTCCTGGTAATGCCATGCCCCAGTAGTGGTTTAACACGTTTCTCCTCTTTCAGAAGTTAACATGTCTCGCCGGAAGCAGATTGCACCTAAAGCCGGAAATTACATTTTGGTCCAGTCAATCACTCTCTGGATGTAACATCGATAGTCCATTTTTCTTGTCAAAATTGGCTAAAAGCCTTCTCTGTCTGCAGGACGTAAGTGCTTTCGCCTTCCCCATACTGGACGGCAAGTCTGGAGGCTCGGGCAAGGATGGCTATCCAAATGTAAATGGTATTTTCTTCATACTCGTGGTTACACACAATTAAGTTGTTCTTGACCGACAGCATTGCGCTTCTCACCTTTACCCTTAATTTTAAAGGCCCAGTGTGGTCCAAAACATGAGGTTCCTGTGCTTTATATATATTTCCACACTATGATGTTGGAATAATACTGTGAAATTGTGAAATTATCATAATGCCCCTTTAGTGTAAGATTTGTTTGAAATTTCAGCCTGTTTTGGTGGGATGGAGTTCTGGCCTGCCTGTTGACATCAGCAGATGGTAAATTAGTCAATAGACCAATTAAGAAAGAGTTCTAAACCTCTCTGCCAACAACATAGTTTTCCCCTCCATTCAGAACACTTCCAAACAGTGATCAAATTCTTGCTTGAGAAATTGCTCTTTGTTTTTCTTTCTTCAGTTTGTTTTCAATTAATCACAGTAAGGTGTTTAGTTGTTACCCAGAAATTATTTGATATTGAAATAAAAACTGCTGCACTGGACTCTATTGAATGGTTTTAAGTTATCTGAGCACTGTGTTTGGACACAGGCAGTGTGATAGACATTGTTCTGGAGCCCTCTGATGGTACTTCTAGTTGGGTGGGTAGACTTCTGATGTCCTGTGGAAATGGATGTCACGATGTCACATGACAGTGGACGAAGTGATCTCTCTGGACTTAATGAAGGTTGCTCTGCCCAGTAGCAGGAGCTCAGCATTCTACTGAGACATGGGTGTTTTAAAATAGTAGAAAGCGTGCTAAGTTTCAAAGACTGGTTATCAGCAATGTAGGGCTATCCCGGCTAATTAAAATCTTGGTCTCCTGAAAGTCGTTTTTTTTCCCGACCAATCTATTGCTCAAAATGTTTAAATGGATTTTCTCCATATATGGACACCCTATGTTTTAATAAAATCTATGCATTGAGCTTGTCTGATCCTTTAAGCTTACAGTTTGATTCCTCGAGGGCACCAGAGATCTAGATAATCGGAAGAAAAAAACTTAACCTGAACCAACTATTCTCTTAACGCTCCTACTGGCTTTTGCAGATTCTGCCATTACTCTCCTGAAGTTGCCGGTAATAGGCTACACGAGGAGTCTGCAACCTTTCTCATGTGGAATGCCAATTTATTTTAATTTCTACCGATCTGTGTGCCAGTTAAGGTTTTAATAAGCACATCTTCGTGAAACCGTTTCATTAAATTTACAATAACGTCTTCATATCTCAATCATTGTCATGTGGTTAATCACATCTCTATCCAGCACCTCAAATGTTCTACTGCTTGAGCTCCTATTCCACTTATAGAATATTAGCTCAAAAGTATTGTGGAGCTCCTGCACCTAAATATAAACAGTACCTTCACCCAAAATGAGTACCAGAACCTATTTCGGTTCAGGTCAAGCACTGATAAGAAGCCTATTTTATGACGTTTCCACTGGATCAGAGCTTGACATTTTTAACTTTCATGCTGAGTGGTTATCGAAAGGGAGACGGCTGGAAAGATTTTTCAAATACTTTGAACTATTGTAATTCTCAATGGATGTAAAAACAGACTTTGTTTGCTTGCTGTTTCAGGTGAAGAAATATAACATTGGGAAGCTCCACAAGTTATTAGTTGTGATGCGTTAAGCCAATCAGATCCCCTAATGGGCACATCCTCAAATGGGCACATCTGTGCGCAGGCCAGGTAGCCTATAGGCCTACTTCTAAACTCAGCCTCCTCACTGTCAACGTCCTTATTTTCAGCAAACTTAACATGTGTAAATATTTGTATGAACATAACATTCAACTGAGACATAAACTGAACAAGTTCCACAGTCAGGTGACTAACATAAATGGAATAATCTGTCCCTGAACAAAGGGGGGTTCAAAAAGTAATAGTCAGTATCTGGTGTGGCCACCAGCTGCAATAAGTACTGCAGTGCATCTCCTCATGGACTGCACTAGATTTGCCAGCTCTTGCTGTGAGATTATACCCCACTCTTCCACCAAGGCACCTGCAATTTCCCGGACATTTCTGGGGGGAATGGCCCTAGCCCTCACCCTCCGATCCAACAGGTCCCTGACGTGCTCAATGGGATTGAGATCCGGGCTCTTCACAACATAGATGGCATCATGAGAAAGGAAAATTATGTGGATATATTGAAGCAACATCTCAAGACCTGAGTCAGGAAGTTAAAGCTTGGTCGAAAATGGGTCTTCCAAATGGACAATGACCCCAAGCATACTTCCAAAGTTGTGGTAAAATGGCTTAAGGACAACAAAGTCAAGGTATTGGAGTGGCCATCACAAGCCCTGACCTCAATCCAATAGACGATTTGTGGGCAGAACTGAAAAAGCGTGTGCGAGCAAGGAGGCCTACAAACCCGACTCAGTTACACCAGCTCTGTCAGTAGGAATGGGCCAAAATTCACCCAACTTATTGTGGGAAGCTTGTGGAAGGCTACCTGAAACATTTGACCCAAGTTAAACAATTTAAAGGCAATGCTAGCAAATACTAAATGAGTGTATGTAAACTTCTGACCCACTTGGGAATGTGATGAAATAAATAAATCATTCTCTCTACTATTATTCTGACATTTCACGTTCTTAAAATAAAGTGGAGATCCTAACTGACCTTAGACAGGGAATATTTACTAGGATTAAGTGTCAGGAATTGTGAAAAACTGAGTTTAAATGTATTTGGCTAAGGCATTTAGCCAAGACTCCTGAACAGGTAATCAAATGGCTATCCGGACTATTTGCATTGTGACCCCCCCCCCCCCAACCCCTCTTTTTATACTGCTGCTACTCTCTGTTTATCATATATGCATAATCACTTTAACCATATCTACGTGTGCATACTACCTCAATCAGCCTGACTAACCGGTGTCTGTATGTAGCCTCGCTACTTTTATAGCCTTGCTACTGTATATAGCCTGTCTTTTTTACTGTTTTAATTTTTTTACCTACCTATTGTTCACCTAATACTTCTTTTTTTGCACTATTGGTTAAAGCCTGTAAGTAAGCATTTCACTGTAAGGTCTACCTACACCTGTTGGATTCGGCGCACGTGACAAATAAACTTTGATTTGATTGTGTAAGTAAGCTTCCGACTTCAACTGTAAGTGTGCCTTGAATTCTAAATAAATGACCGACTGTGTCACCAGCAAAGGACCATCACACCACCACCTCCATGCTTCACTGTGGGAACCACACATGCAGAGATCATCCGTTTACTTACTCGGCGTCTCACAAAGACACAGCGGTTGGAACCAAAAATCGCATTTTGACTCATCAGACCAAAGGACAGATTTCCACCGGTCTAACGTCCATTGCTTGTGTTTCTTGTCCCAAGCAAGTCTTCTTTTGGTGTCCTTTTAGTAGTGGTTTCTTTGCAGCAATTCGTCCATGAAGGGCTGATTCATGCAATCTCCTCTGAACAGTTGATGTTGAGATGTGTCTGTTACTTGAACTCTGAAGCATTTATTTGGGCTGCAATTTCTGAGGCTGGTAACTCTATTGAACTTATCCTCTGCAGCAGAGGTAACTCTGGGTCTTCCTTTCCTGTGGCGGTCCTCATGAGAGCCAGTTTCATCATAGCTCTTGATGGTTTTTGCGACTGAATATTTCTTCAAGTGCAAAGTTCTTAATGTTCTGCATTGAGTGACCTTCATGTCTTAAAGTAATGATGGATTGTCGTTTCTCTTAGCCCTATTTGGCAAGAACAGCTCAAATAAGTAATCTTCTGTATACCCCCCCACCTTGTCACAACACAACTGATTGGCTCAAATGCATTAAAGATTTACAAATGTACTTTTATCAAGGTACACCTGTTAATTGAAAATGCATTCCAGGTGACTACTTTATGAGCTGGTTGAGAAAATGCCAAGAGTGTGCAAAGCGGTCATCAAGACAAGGTGGCTACTTGGAAGAATCTCAACTATAAAAGATGTGTCCAAACTTTTGACTGGTTGTGTGTAAAGTGCATTCAGAAAGTTTTCAGACCCCTTGACTTTCTTCACATTTTGTTACATTACAGCGTTATTCTAAAATGTGTTAAATCACTTTTTGTCTCCCCTCATCAATCTACAGTCAATACCTTCATAATGACAAAGCAAAAACAGGTTATATGTAAGTTTTAGTTGAGCAGTAACACAATCTCGGTTGACCAACAACCTGAAGACCAAACAATCGACCAGTTGTCTAATTGGGGTCGGCCCTACAGAGACGTTTAGACAACTTCTTGGTTGTGCAATCTCTTACTATATGTGTCGTCTTTGGTTTTGAGTTGGTAGCGGTTTTGTTTTGCTTTTTCTCACTTCTATCATGCTTTTCTACAAAGCAAGCTTCTCTTCCTTCTCTGTCTTTAAGTGCCTTCAGTAGTTATTTTCCCAACAACCTCAGTCTTTTTCTCTGAGTTATAGGATTTGATTCCTTCTTGATATTTTTTTTTCAATTGTTTGTAGTGAATTAGCGCTTGCAAGAAAGGCATTTCACTTGTGCATGTGACCATTAACTTAACTTGAACCACCGGTCTTTCCTCATGTTTTGAACTAGCTGATAGATTTGTTGATAAAACTCCAATCTGACTAGCTTGCCTAAACGCGTTGTTGTGCAATAAGAAAGTTTGTTGGCAAACAGAGAAGTAGGGTGTGTGTGCTGTCTCTCTCAGATTTGTTACAGGATTGGCCAAACATAAATGTCTGTAGAGTAGGGCCAGTCTTAAGCTAATATCATGCTCAAACATTGTGGAAAGGAAATTAGAAGCTCAGGACTGATTTGGTGATATGTTGTACAGTACCAGTATATCTGGACCAATAAGGAATGTTTAGAGATACTTCTCCCAAATGCACTAGACGTGGTTGTAATTTGCTCTTGGCAATACTTTGAGTTCGTAGCCTGTTTTCTGTCACCTAAACACTTCTCTGCAATATTTTACTGTTTCATCTAAAAACACTGCTAGTGTTTTATCACAACATTTTCGCATTCGCTTATTAATATATAGTAGCACAATCCCCAATAGGCTTTAACTTAGTGGGGCAAAAAAGTATTTAGTCAGCCACCAATTGTGCAAGTTCTCCCACTTAAAAAGATGAGAGGCCTGTAATTTTCATCATAGGTACACTTCAACTATGACAGACAAAATGACAAAAAACATCCAGAAAATAACATTGTAGGATTTTTTATGAATTTATTTGCAAATTATGGTGGAAAATAAGTATTTGGTCAATAACAAACGTTTATCTCAATACTTTGTCATTGCCAACAAAGGGTATATAAGAGGTCAAACGTTTTCTGTAAGTCTTCACAATGTTTTCACACACTGTTGCTGGTATTTTGGCCCATTCCTCCATGCAGATCTCCTCTAGAGCAGTGATGTTTTGAGGCTGTTGCTGGGCAACACGGACTTTCAACTCCCTCCAAAGATTTTCTATGGGGTTGAGATCTGGAGACTGGCTAGGCCACTCCAGGACCTTGAAATGCTTCTTACGAAGCCACTCCTTCGTTTCCCGGGCGGTGTGTTTGGGATCATTGTCATGCTGAAAGACCCAGCCATGTTTCATCTTCAATGCCCTTGCTGATGGAAGGAGGTTTTCACTCAAAATCTCACGATACATGGCCCCATTCATTCTTTCCTTTACACTGATCAGTCGTCCTGGTCCCTTTGCAGAAAAACAGCCCCAAAGCATGATGTTTCCACCCCCATGCTTCACAGTAGGTATGGGGTTCTTTGGATGCAACCCAGCATTCTTTGTCCTCCAAACATGTCGAGTTGAGTTTTTACCAAAGAGTTATATTTTGGTTTCATCTGACCATATGTCATTCTCCCAATCTTCTTCTAGATCATCCAAATGCTCTCTAGCAAACTTCAGACGGGCCTGGACATGTACTGGCTTAAGCAGGGGGACACGTCTGGCACTGCAGGATTTGAGTCCCTGGCGGCGTAGTGTGTTACTGATGGTAGGCTTTGTTACTTTGGTCCCAGCTCTCTGCAGGTCATTCACTAGGTCCCCCCGTGTGGTTCTGGGATTTTTGCTCACCGTTCTTGTGATCATTTTGACCCCACGGGGTGAGATTTTGCATGGATCCCCAGATCGAGGGAGATTAGTGAGATCAGTGGTCTTGTATGTCTTCCATTTCCTAATAATTGCTCCCACAGTTGATTTCTTCAAACCAAGCTGCTTACCTATTGCAGATTCAGTCTTCCCAGCCTGGTGCAGGTCTACAATTTTGTTTCTGGTGTCCTTTGACAGCTCTTTGGTCTTGGCCATAGTGGAGTTTGGAGTGTGACTGTTTGAGGTTGTGGACAGGTGTCTTTTATACTGATAACAAGTTCAAACAGGTGCCATTAATACAGGTAACGAGTGGAGGACAGAGGAGCCTCTTAAAGAAGAAGTTACAGGTCTGTGAGAGCCAGACATCTTGCTTGTTTGTAGGTGACCAAATACTTATTTTCCACCATAATTTGCAAATAAATTCATTAAAAATCCTACAATGTGATTTTCTGGATTTTTTTCCCCCTAATTTTGTCTGTCATAGTTGAAGTGTACCTATGATGAAATATTACAGGCCTCATCTTTTGAAGTGGGAAAACTTGCACAATTGGTGGCTGACTAAATACTTTTTTTGCCCCACTGTATAAGTGTATGAAATTTTCTAATTTTCAGCCTCCCACTTTTACCCATATATTTTTTTGCAACACAGGTTGTTGCACTGCTTTTTCACTGACCGCCAGGTACGGCTTAAAATTAGGCAGCCTTACTCTGTGTTTCCCCTTCAGACATGTTTGACGGAGCTCCTTCTCAATCTTTAGCACATTTACCCACAACACAAAGCAAGGCTTTAACCTGTTTCCCAGATAGGCAGTCCACTGTAAGCTAGATGGTGTCCTACAGTCATCTGTAATACTATTGAACACAGGGGTTAATGTTCTTGGTCACTGCAACGGAGTTCCATCATATAGGATTTTTTTTAAATACAAAAAATCATTGAAAAGCACTGGAATAGGTAAAACTTTGAAGTTTAATGGGGGCCCCCGAGTGGCGCTTTGACAAGGTTGTCAGGTGTACGCGTTTCCCCCAACACATTGGTGCGGCTGGCTTCCAGGTTAAGTGGGCATTGTGTCAAGAAGCAGTGCGGTTGGTTGTGTTGTGTTTTTCGGAGGACGTTACCCTCTCGACCTTCGCCTCTCCCGAGTTCGTACGGGAGTTGCAACGATGAGACAAGACTAACTACAAATTGTATACCATGAAAAGGGGGTAAAACATTTTTTGCAGTTTAATACATAATAATCCCTAAAAGCATAATGATTCATAACCTCTACCGTGGGAAAAAATAAATAAAAGTAAACTGGTCCCTGCAGACAATCAATCTTAGATCGACTTAAAGGAAAATACCACTCCAACTATATTTTGTTATTTGTTTCATTAGTCCTCTGATGCAACCCTAAAATGTTTTTCGTGTCAGCAATCAGTTTTCAAGTTACAGAACTTTCAAAATATCAGGAAGTGCCACAGTATGATGTTTTTTATTTTGGGTTCAACCCCTGTAAACATCTCTGGACCTGGGTAGTCAGGGCATTGTGAGGAATCCTGTGTCACCCCCAGGTGCTCTGTAATTTGCCATCTGGCCTTATCAACCCCTAAAACCAGCCAATGGTGTTATTGGCTGGATAGAGCTCACAACATGATACTTCCTTGTGATGCTTGGGGAGTAGTGAACTCTAGTTCAACTAGTAATTTAACTACATTTTGCAGTAGCTTCGTGGTAGTTTAACTAAATTCAAATCTAGGTAGTGTTTTCAGTTCACTGCAAAAAAAGTTTAGCTAACTACTGGAACTGCACACTACTTTTTTTGCAAAAAAATTAAATATGGGTGAAGTAGGCAATTTCCTTTTTTGGAACCAGACCTGCCTCGGACCTACTTGAAACTGTTTTTGTGTTCAAAAGGCTAAATTACACATTCTGTTAACTTATTACCCCAACGTGAACAGTTCTTGCAATTTGTAGTCTTGACATTTTCAGAATTACATATGATAATTTTTCACAAAGTAGTTTAGTGATGAGCTACGTTTCCAAAGTAACTTTTTAAATAAACTGTTTTTTTCTAATAGTAGCTTAACTTCTTCCAGTGTGAAATAATCGGTAGCTTGGTAAACTTTATTTTCAGAGTAGCTTCCCCAACACTGGGTGGTACTATTGTACGCATGCAGTTCCACGGGGTAATGTGATAGGTCACATGGTTTCATATCTCAGACAAAGAGAAGTGACTTCACCGATGCCGTGGGCATCTCCTACAGACTGTCAAGCCTTATATATTCCACATTATAAATCAAACAAATTGAAATAGTGAGGTGAAACATTTTTATTTTATGCTAATGTGGACTTGTGGTATCTTTGACTACAGTCCACAAAGCCTCTGTCACAATATTCCCAGGTGTCAATATATCATTCTGCTTAACATCGTGCATAAACAAACAAGGTATTTGCATGAGTGTATGTCAATTAATTACCTTCCCCTCTCTTCTATCTCAGGGAGAGGTCTGCAGCCACTCTGTCAGCCCAACTAAAGGACTCTTTGTGAGGGGTGGTCCTGCCGGTGTCAGCCAACCCTCCAGTCCCATGGCTGCCCCTGCCCACTCCCAGTCCCGGATCAGCCCTGGCTCATCCAGAACCATTTCCCCCTACCTCTCCACCCACCAGGTCCCCTCACCGCCCAAATCCCCCCTTTGCCTCAGCTTCAGTGGTATATTCCGCTCTTCGCCCAACTCATCATCCAACTCTAGCATCAAGCTCTTTTCTAGGACCAGGAAAGGTAATACAAATAAATGTATTTCAAAGAGCCGACTGTTTCCTGTATTTGCTGACAAACCTCAAGGCAGGAAGTTATCAGCATTATTGTGGTCTTAGACTTTGATTTTGACAGAATTATCAATGACTGAATTATGTGCAGACACACTGTAATAATATGGAATAAATACCATAGCAAACAGATGGCTCATCAAAAGAAAATGGCCCTAGACAGTCCTAGCGCATTAGTGCTAAAAAGCCCTGCAAGAGCTGTAGGGGGCAGCAGTCCCCTTCTGGAAAGCAAAAACAATGCAAACCTCACCATCTTATTGCCATGTCCTGAGAGCTCAGTGACCCATTGTGACCAAGACCATTCTGGGTCTTAAGCTTAGAGAGGGCCATACAGTATTATTCAAGGACTGCAGACAGATGTGCTTCCTTCCTTATTTAGACTCTTATCAGTGTCAACAACTTCCTTTTGGGGTTAAAATAAAAAGTGACAACATAGAGGGCTTTGTTTAGCTTATGTTTTCTGACTTTCATGGGTGGCCTCTAAAGCCAGAATGTCATATTGTCTTGCTGGCCTCTGGGATTCATTGAACTAGTCCAAGCACATGTTTTTCTAGCTAATCTCCATAGAATTATGAATTATTAGGACAAACTTACATTGTGAATGATACTATTGCATGTGACCACCAGAGTTAAGAGTCAACACGCCACCCTGGTAGTAATGTTGATTAGTATTTACTCTTTAAAACATTAGAAAGGCCTTGGACGACAGCTACAGTACTAAAGGAAACTGTAGATTTAATTAAAAAGAATTGAACAGTCATGACTGTTTAAACCAGTGTTATGATTATGACAGTGTTATGTAGCCTTTATGACTTTAGGTTTGAAGTTAACTGTTACCAAAATAATGACTGGTTGGAAGTGATTTGTTGAGTAGTAGAGAGTAGCTTCCTTGTCAAATGGCCAGAGTGCAGAGGTAACCGAAGGACTTAAGCTCTTCAGTCTCAGTACTTGTATAGTTAATGGTCTAATTAAAATCAGTCTGTTGTGCATAGAAATACTTTGGTTAAAACACCTAAAAGGGGAGTCACTTTCCCTGGCTGGTGTTCACCCATTCTTCCCAGTTCCTATGAAGTCTTGTTTGGCAGCATATAACGGAAAATTAAATCTGGGGCCAGGCCTTAGCTTGGGGCAAGCTCTGTTTTCTCCTGAAGATTAATATGGGTCACCAACAGTACTGAAACTCATACAGTGACTGGGGCCACGACTCTTGGAGGTTCATGGTGTATTTAAACTATTGTTGTTATCGAGCATCAGTTGCCACAAGAGTGTGCTATGCCCTGTTAATTTATTGCTCTCTTCCATCCATCACTTTATAAGAAATTGTTTGGGGCTTGGATGTCAAGAATTCTATATTTTCTACAGGGGCTTAAATGCATGGCATCTACTGACTTTTGGGTTTTATAATATAATAAGCTATTTGTACTCTTTCTCCCCCCTCCCCAGCGTAAAAACAATTGAGGTGTCATAGGAGCAGGTCAAAGTTAACACTTGACTGCATCTCCACATTCATGCTCTGCTGAACTGTTTGACTTGTTCGGGCTGATCAGTTGCATAACCATTTTAATGGATCTGGGGTAGTGTAGAAGCCAGTCAGAGTCATAACTAACTGGGTCATCACAGGGTGTGTGGCACCCATCTGATCAGATGACTCCACCGGCGCCAGGCCAAACCAGGGAAAGACCTTGGGGCGTCCCTTCAGTCAGCTGAGGATGGTTGAGGTGATCTGGGGCTGGGATCAGCACTTTTTAAAGGTCAGTCTTCCTGAGTTCGCTACAGTACTGGGACAGTGAACTGACCTAGCTGCCGCTCTGTGAGACAGAATGTTCCACTAGAAGTAGACACAGAGCCTTCACAAAGTATTCACACCCCTTTACTTTTTCCACATGTTGTATTACAGCCTGAAATGAAAATGGATTACGTTTGGGTGTTTGTGTCACTGGCCTACACACACTACCTCATAATGTCAAAGTAGAATTGTTTTTAATTTTTCCTTAACAAATGAATCAAAAATGAAAATCTGGATTGTTTTGAGTCTATTATTCAACCATTTTGCTATGGCAAGCCTAAATAAGTTCAGGAATAAAAATTAGCTTAACAGGTCACTTAAGTTGCATGGACTCAATAAAAGTGTTTAACATGATTATTTTGATTGACTACCTCCTCTCTGTACCCTACACATACAAGGTCTTTCTGTCGAGCAGTGAATTTCAAACACAGATTCAACCACAAAGACCAGAGGGCACCTATTGGTAGATGGGTAAAAAAAAATCAGACATTGAATATCCCTTTGAGAATGGTGAAGTTGTTAATTACACTTTGGATGGTGTATCAATACACCCAGTCACTACAGCGATACAGGCGTCCTTCCTAATTCACTTGGAAACAGCTCCGGGATTTCACTAAGGATGGATCAACATTTTAGTTACTCCACAATACTAACCTAATTGACAGAGTGAAAAGGAAGGAAGCCTGAACAGAATACAAATACTCAATCATTTTGTTTGCAACAAGACTCTAAAGTAATACTGCAAAGAATGTGGCAAAGCAAATCACACTTTGTATTCAGAACAAAATTGATGTTTAGGGCACATCCAATACAACACATCACTGAGTACCACACTATATTTTCAAGCATAGTGGTGGCTGCATCATGTTATGGGTATGCTTGTAATTGTGAAAGACTGGGGAGTTTTTCAGATACATTTTTTTTTTTAAATGGAATGGAGCTAAGCACAGGCAAAATCCTGAAGGAAAACCTGCTTCAGTCTGCTTTCCACCAGTTATGGCGAGATGAATTCACCTTTCAGCAAGACGACAACCTAAAACTACCAAATCTACGCTGTAGTTGCTTGGAAAAGACTTGGAAAAAGGGTTGTCTAGCAATGATCAACAACTAATTTGAGAGAGCTTAAAGAATTTTGAAAAGAATAATGTACAAATGTTTCACAATCTAGGTGTGGAAAGCTCTTAGACTTATCCAGAAAGACTCACAGCTGTAATCACTTCCAAAGGTGCTTCTACAAACTATTGTGAGTACTAAAGTAAATGAGATATTTCTGTATTTTAATTTTCAATACATTTGCAAAAATGTCTAATGTTTTCACCTTGTCATTATGGGGTATTGTGTGTAGATGGGTGAGAAACATCTATTTAAATTGAGGCTGTAGCAACAAAATGTGAAATAAGTCAAGCGGTATGAATACTTTCTGAAGCCACTATTATGACACCTTTTATTTTTATATAGATCAGGGATGAGCAACTTTGATGGGGGTCACAAATAAAACTGAATTTATCATGAGGGGGGCTGCAGTGCCCCCCTCCCACATTTTAGCAGCCCCCCTTGTGACAGTGAAGGTTTAAAAAAAAAAAAAAAAACGCTGTTTTCAAGTTCAGTCAATTGTGCACATTGTGCCATGGTGTAGAGAAAATGTTGCAGTTTTAAAGCAAGTTTACTGCAATTGTACACGTTTTGCCAAAGGGTGGAGGCAAATGTTTGCTGTGTTTTTTTTAATATGATAGTTGATGATCAATGGGCCCACCCCCGGCCGGTATTTCAACATTGCTTACAACGTTTACATAGCTATACTAACTTGGTGTAAAAATACTTTAAAGTTCTACTTAAGTTGTTTTTTTTGGGGGGTATCTGTACTTTACTATTTATTTTACTACTTTTACTTCACTACATTCCTTAAGAAAATATTGTATTTTACTCCATACGTTTCCCTTGATACCCAAAAGTACTTGTTACATTTTGAATGCTTAGCAGGACAGGACAATAGGACAATATTCACTCACTTATCAACCGAACATCCCCGGTCATTCCTACTGCCTCTGATCTGCCGGACTCATTAAACACACACATGCTTTCTGTAAATAAAAAAAACAAGGAAACGGTGCCATCTGGTTTCTTTACTTTTACTCGAGTATGACAGTTGCATACTTATTCCGCCACTGCTTACCAATCTAAAACAATTTAGCTGACATGGACAAATTGAGTGACTGCTGATGCACAACAACATTTAGAAATAACACCATGTATTCTATTATTGTAACTTGTTATTTTTGTGTGAAATAGATCCGCGGGCCTACAAGAGGGGGGCTTGTAGGATGCCAGTAGCCTTTCCCTGATTTAGATATAGTGTTATGAGTATGTACACGTGAAGACCGAGACAGATGTGAGTGGTGATTTGAATGTGTTCGTTGGAGTTGAGGGGGACGCAGACACTTAGCCAATCACTTTGTGTGTCCCTCCCAGGCTGGCCTCCTTTTATAGGCTGCTGAAATGCGTATTATTTTAGACGCCACCCACAGCTGCACCTGACGCCACTACTAGAGCTCTGCAGAGAGGGGAGCAAAATAGAGCAGAGCAAGAGACAGTCCAACCAAAACAGAGTGAGAGGAGGAGCAGAGTGAAATTCAGCAGAGCGAGTGAGCGAGAGGAAGAGGGCCTGTGCTACGCTGTGCATTATCACTTGGGAGTGTTGGACCTAGTCTCACACAGAATTTCCACACGTCCTATCTTTCTTTCCCTGCTTGTGAGCTGCCATAGACACCAATACCCTGAGAGCTTTCTGGACTCACTGAGACATTTTAATGAATGAGCTTACAGAAATAAGAAAATATCAGAAGAGATCCTTAACTTTCCAAGAAATGCAAGCATGAAGACCAACCATGTCTAAATGACAGATGGCACATCAATGGGAAGGAGAAGAGGCATCTCTTAACCAGAAGAACAGATCTACTCAGGAGAATAAAGAAGACCATCTAAGATAGCCCATTGACTGAAGAGGGCCCTCTAATCCAAAGCACATCCTGCTAGGAAAGGTTCAGCTCTTTCCAGAAGACCAACACAAGGGCATCCAGAGCTGGAAGAGTAGCCTTGCTCATGAGACTTTCAATAAGCTCCTGACTGGTAGGGAAAGACCCTTCTCCGGACATATCTTTAATTTCATTTTGGCACAGATCTTGTAATCTTTAACACATGTAGTTTTATTCTATTTAATAACATGGATCAGACGGAGTAGCTATTTCGTCACACTTTTGGGTAGTGGTGTTCTACAGTTGTGACTCGTCCCGGATGGTCATGGTTCATATTGGGTGTTGAAACCATCGCTTTAACCCGCTGGTGTCCATGAAGAGGTTTGGCAGCCTGAGGAGGAGTAAGAAGCGGAAGGAGCAGGACCTGCTAGCGGCAGGAAGACGCCAGTCAGAGCCACCATGTCTGCCTGGTAATGTCTGGGTTCGCATGATCACACTACTTCAAGTGTCTATAAAAGTGTGTAACTGCATAGTATATGAGGGGCCACAAGCCCTAAGATAGTGCATGTTGAACGGAGAGGAGAAAAAAAACACGGAAATCAAGCTGCAGTGGCAGCTGTACAGATAACTCATCCAAAGGCTTTTGACTTCTCAAACAAGGCAGAAAGCCAGTAGTAGTGTGTGGGTAAAATCACCAGCGAAGACTAGCCATGGGGGGAAAAAGGTATATTACAACCTAATGTGTTGTGATAATTGCGTTGTTTGCTCTGTAACCTGTTAGTTCATATATATATATATATATATATATATCTCGATCACACACTACCTTTCAAAAGTTTGGGTCAATTAGAAATGTCCTTGATTTTGAAAGAAAAGGAAACAAAATGTTGTCCATTTTAAAATAACATCAAATTGATCAGAAATACAGTTTAGACATTGTTAATGACCATTGTTGCTGGAAATGGCTATTTGGGGGGGTTAATGGAATATCTACATAGTGGGCCTCTGTACGCCTATCAGCAACCATCACTCCTGTGTTCCAATGGAACATTGTGTTAGCTAATCCAAGTTTCTCATTTTAAAAGGCTAATTGATTATTAGAAAACCCTTTTGCAATTATGTTAGCACAGCTGAAAACTGTTGTTCTCGTTAAAAAAGCAATAAAACTGACCTTTAGACTAGTTGAGTATCTGGAGCATCAACATTTGTGGGTTTGATTACAGGCTCAAAATGGCCAGAAACAAAATACTTTCTTCTGAAACTCGTCAGTCTGTCCTTGTTCTGAGAAATGAATGAGTGATGGTTGCTGATAATGGGCCTCTGTACGCCTATGTAGATATTCCATAAAAAAAATCTGGGCCTTGCATTGCAGTGCTAGCTGTGCCACCAGAGACTCTTGTTTCGCGCCCAGGCTCTGTTGCAGCCGGCCGCGACCGGGAGGTCTGTGGGGCAACACACAATTGGCCTAACGTCGTCCGGGTTAGGGAGGGTTTGGCCGGTAGGGATATCCTTGTCTCATCGCGCACCTGCGACTAATGTGGCGCTGGTGCGCCAGGTGCACGGTGTTTCCCCTGACACATTGATGCGGCTGGCTTCCGGGTTGGATGCGCGCTGTGTTAAAGAAGCAGTGCGGCTTGGTTGGGTTGTGTTTCGGAGGACGCATGGCTTTCGACCTTCGTCTCTCCCGAGCCCGTACGGGAGTTGTAGCGATGAGACAAGATAGTAACTACTAACAATACCATGAAATTGGGGAGAAAAGGGGGTAAAATTCAAAATAAAACAAAAATCTGCCGTTTCCAGCTACAATAGTCATTTACAACATTAACAATGTCGACACTGTATTTCTGATCAATTTGATGTTATATTAATGGACAGAAAATGTGCTTATCTTTCAAAAACAAGGACATTTCTAAGTGACCCCAAACTTTTGAACGTGTGTGTGTGTACAGGCCTAAGGTCGAGACAATAAGAAGACAGTGGCAGAATAAATTTAACCACACCTTTTTGTTTCATTACAAAACCGGAGAGCAACATCTGTCTGGTGAAGTCCACAAAACATATTCATGGTCAAGCAAGTGAATGTTTCCACTAAACAACTATGGATTTAGAACCACAGAGTTACCGCAAGTCACAAAGAAAACAAGTGCCGTTTCCGCTATTCAAGCATTATTTCAACATCATCTAATCGCCTATGCTTAGTCTAATACAGTGAGAACTAAAAGATACCATAAACGATTTAGTCCAAACAACGTAAGCTAAATATGATGCGGCTGTCCCTGGCACTGATGTGTACGCATGCAAGTAGAAAAAAAACGTGTTGACCCGCCCTACTTGTGGAGAGATGGCAATTCCATTATTTTTCTTGTTGCCTAAACACGCTTTTAGTTTTTGTTTCCCTAGGCTACCTAGCTAAAACACTTGCCCGCTAGCCTAACTTCCTTTCATGATCCGCCAGGTCAGCTAATTAACATTAGCATACTACATCTAGCTTCCATCCTCTCAGGCCAGGCACAATGTATGAATTTATGGTTGGATCAGAATCACTGTTACAATCATTGGCCAGTACAGAGAATTAAGTAAAACCACAAGTCCAAATCCAGATCTTCAACCATGGCTAATTTAGGTTAGGGATGATTTTGGTTAGCTAGCTAGCTGAGGAGGACAACGACACAACGAGATGCAGCAATTCAAGTTTTTTTCTGTCAATTACTTTTGGCTTCTGATGTGATTGGTGTGAAGCCAAATCTAAACTTCCCTTTTTTGGTGCGCCAGGACCATTCACAGCTGAACTCACTCAGTTTAGCTCAACAATGATTGGCTATTATTTTTTACTTTTTTATCAAGAGAGGCCAAATGCTTGCTGGCTTCCCTTGCATTCAATGCCACGAGCAGCAACAATGTCATTCTCTTTTTGACCAGACCGCATCAGATAGATTGACTACACATACTGAGACAGAGGGGCACTGTTTCATTCGCTTGGATACTTTCTCTGGTGAGATACATTCAGCCTCTTGCAAATTGAAGGACTTTTATAAAACACAGAGACGAAGGACACATTATTTGTATGTTTCTTCTTGGTCAACATTTTTGGGAAGCCTGGCTTCCCTTGAAAACCATGCATATATGCTGCAGAAAGTTAACACAACATATCATGCCATATCATGCCCCGTCACCTTATTATTTCGGCCACTTACATAACGAGCAAGTTTCAGTTAGGGGTTTCATTAACGCAGAAATCTTTGTTTTTCACGCAGGAAAAAGATCAAATCTAAAATCAGATCTAAAATGCTAATTGTAAATGTGTGCTCCGCATCAGACACATTTTGTGCTTCAGTTGCACTTTTCCACTCGGCTGACAATTCACGAACGGGCATTCTATCAGCAGACAGAGCTCTGACTGATATATATGTAGCTACTTTTTGCTGCTACTTTTCTCACTGTAGCCAGCCTACTTTTCTCACTGTAGCCAGCCTGCTTTTCTCACTGTAGCCAGCCTGCTTTTCTCACTGTAGCCAGCCTGCTTTTCTCACTGTAGCCAGCCTGCTTTTCTCACTGTAGCCAGCCTGCTTTTCTCACTGTAGCCAGCCTGCTTTTCTCACTGTAGCCAGCCTGCTTTTCTCACTGTAGCCAGCCTGCTTTTCTCACTGTAGCCAGCCTGCTTTTCTCACTGTAGCCAGCCTGCTTTTCTCACTAGCCAGCCTACTTTTCTCCGGTAAAATGCCAGATTCACTTTTAAACAAAACAATTGGAAATGTATCTGGCTACATTCTATGATAAAGATTAGAAATATGATGCCCATGCATTTTTTTTCTAAAAAAAATACCTTGCTTTTTCTTTGCAAGGTAATTTACTTGTGTGGCTGCCAGCCAAATAGTGTTGCAGTTCTGTTGTCATCTGATGACCACAATTAAGCTATTTTCTGCAGGACGTGTTGCACTAATGTATTTTCTGTGAAGGAAAACTATAGTTGTACGTCCTTAATCACTCTATTGAAGCAAAAAAAACTTGATATTCAATAAACGTTCCATAAACGTGACCATTGTCAATACATACCTGGACTCTCCTGCTCCAGCTTTCTCCTGTTGTGCTATTTACAAACAAACACATTACTGTTTCAACCGATCTGGGGAACTACGGTAAGCTTCATAATGTCAAATAATGTGACAGGTGAAATGAAGAGCACAATCTGCTTAATCTCCCAAATATTAAAATGTATTGAAAAAGGTGGATTATTAATCATGGAATATCAGTTGGACTCAGTCAGAATAAATGTTTCTTATCCGAGCAGTTAAATTAATCCTCTACTGATTCAATAGTAGTACAGTATCAACAGCATCCATTTTGTAACTAGTGCAGTAAGGTAGACATCACTCTGACCCCCTGTTTATCTGGACAGTAAAAACAGCATTCATTTTGTAATTAACACAGCACCTACATACAGGGCTGCTGACAGCTGAGGTATTTATGACTGGTGTCCCTCAGGTTTAAGACAGGGGGCTCTCGTTTCAGTCGCATAAAACGCCTAAAGTAGAGAGGATTAGTGTGTTGAGTGAAGCAGTAGCCAGGCAATTGGGAGTGTAACTAAGACTGCAGAAATTTGTGTTTTCTTGGAGCGTTATACATTTGTGAATATGTAGATTTGTAGATTGTAGGAATACAATTTAACAACAAAAATACAGTGAGGATATGAGAAATAGCCTGACGGTTAGAGCGTTGGGCCAGTAACCGAAAGGGCACTAGTTTGACTCCCAGAGCCAACAAGGTGAAAAATTTGATGTGCCCTTGAGCAAGGCAATTAACTGTAATTGTGGAGACCCTGGCCGTGACCCTACTCTGAGTGGGATATGGAAAAAACACATTTCCAATTCACACATCTGTACATGTGAAATAGGACAGATGAAGGCACCCACATTATTATTATTATTATTATTATTATTATTATTATTAAATATGGCAATTTCTGGATATATTATTTCTTCTTAAAATGTGAGTATGAAATATACTTCCAGTACTGTATAAAAAACACAACAGTAAACCAACATGTTTTGACTTTTTATATTAACTTTAACTATTAACTAAATCAAGATATAGATTGATCTCATTTTTTTTCTGGAATAAATAGAATGGTAATTCATAGTCCTTCAACTTGAACATGGTGATAATCCAACTCTGTTATTCTTTGCCCACATTGGCTAGTCTCGGTGGAATCGTCGCTGCTCTATTTTGGAACGTTAAACTATATGAAAATAGACAGTGGCCCGGCTGGCGGTGGCGCCTCTCCATCCAGAGTCTCAGGGAGAGGGCAGCCTGGTATCAAATGTCAGTCGGTGATGCATCAGGAGACATGATGCTTGAGTCAATACATTGCATTCAGTGCAAAAACATATGTGGCAGACAGACATATACAGATGTATTGCCAGCAGCATACCACCCTGCATCCCACTGCTGGCTTGCTTCTGAAGCTAAGTAGTGTTGGTCCCTGGATGGGAGACCAGATGCTGCTGGAAGTGGTGTTGGAAAGCCAGTAGGAGGCACCCTTTCCTCTGGTCTAAAAAAATATCCCAATGATTGGGGACATTGCCCTGTGTAGGGTGCTGTCTTTTGGATGGGACGTTAAACGGGGTGTCCTGACTCTCTGTGGTCACCAAAGATCTCATGGCATGTATTGTAAGAGTAGGGGTGTTAATTCCGGTGTCCTGGCTAAATTCCTAATCTGGTCTTCATACTATCACGGTCACCTAAACATCCCCAGTTTACAATTGTCCTGTTCACCCCCCCCCCTCTCCCCTGTAACTATTCCCCAGGTTGTTGCTGTAAATGAGAATATGTTCTCAGTCAACTTACCTGGTAAAATAAGGGTTAAATAAAAAATAATAATAAAATATATAGTTTCTAGAACTGCAGTATATAGTTTCTAGAACTGCAAGACCATTGTGTCCAATTGAGGTCAAACATGCTTTTGGGCCGATTGACTTCAAATTTCATATGCCAGGTCATGACGGTCCCCCGGTCACATGTATAATTTGGGAAGATTCAACCCTCTTAATCGTTCGAAATGGCCCCTACAACCCCCAATTAAGTCAATTATTTTATCACAGGAAATTAAATTACTCTCTTTAAGGGACTCTCTTTAACAATGCCCTGAGTTTCAAGTCTTTGCGTTAAGAATTTACCATTCTACAGAGGATGGAACATGGAAGACAGTGTTTTTGTGTAACTGCAGGGAGAGAGACCATGTTGAGGATGAATTAAGCCACTACCTATTAACACAGGGCATCCCTATAAGGTCACAATGGGGTATGTTAGCTAGCTATATCACAGTCCACTGGGCATCATGGTTATGTAAGCAGTGTAGGTGATGATTTTCTATGGAAGAAAGGCCTTGTTCTCTGTGGGACCAATTTTGAACTGTGAAGAGTTCATTTCACATGGTCAGGTGTAGGCTTGCGTTCATCGGGAGCGTCTGCTGAATGTTCCCATACTTGAATTGTATTTCTAGCCTCAACCGTTTTGCCAATGTCACTCAAAAGCACCTTAACTCCGCTTCAAGTGAGGCATACCTTTCTGCCATGTAGTGTTAATAATTGTTAATTGGGTTAGGGTTATGTCAATTTAGATTTCAAGTCCTCATCCCGGCTCAACCGGTTCTTAACTGACTTGCATTGTTAAATAAAGGTTCAAACAAATATAATAATATATCTCCCTAACCCTGGCCTTTTCTCAATTAGATTTGCTCACCTGCTTCCTTTCTAATCCGTCCTCTCTAGCCTTCTTTTGGAAAAGGTCAAAGTTAATCGAGGAGTGAACATGGATGGAAATGCACTTCCCCACTCGCATGTCATCAGGCTGTTACGGTGCGTGAATGAGGACCCAAAAGCGAATTAATGTAAACAGAGCTTCTTTAATAACCAAACATAGGTAGGCTCAGATGGACCGACAGATTCCGACAGGACAGGACAAGGTTGCAGCAAACATGACGATAGTCTGGTTCAGGCATGACTAACACAAAACAAGAATCCGACAAAGACAGGAGCAGAAAGAGAGAGAGATATAGGGACCTAATCAGAGGGAAAAAGGGAACAGGTGGGAAAAGGGGTGAACGAGGTAGTCAGAGAAGACAAGGGACAGCTGGGGGAAAGAGGGGGAGAAAAGGTAACCTAACACGACCAGCAGAGGGAGACAGGGTGAAGAGAAAGGACAGAAACAAGACACAACATGACAGTACATGACAGTACCCCCCCACTCACCGAGCGCCTCCTGGCGCACTCGAGGAGGAAGCCTGGCGGCAACGGAGGAAATCATCGATCAGCGCACGGTCCAGCACGTCCCGAGAGGGAACCCAACTCCTCTCCTCAGGACCGTACCCCTCCCAATCTACTAGGTACTGATGACCACGGCCCCGAGGACGCATGTCCAAAATCCTACGGACCCTGTAGATGGGTGCGCCCTCGACAAGGATGGGGGGGGGGGGGGAGACGAGCGGGGGCGCGAAGAACGGGCTTGACACAGGAGACATGGAAGACCGGGTGGACGCGACGAAGATATCGCGGCAGAAGAAGTCGCACTGCGACAGGGTTAATGATTTGAGAAATACGGAACGGACCAATGAACCGCGGGGTCAACTTGCGAGAAGCGGTCTTAAGGGGAAGGTTCTGAGTGGAGAGCCAAACTCTCTGACCGCGACAATATCTTGGACTCTTAGTTCTACGCTTATTAGCAGCTCTCACAGTCTGCGCCCTATAACGGCAAAGTGCAGACCTGACCCTCTTCCAGGTGCGCTCGCAACGTTGGACAAAAGCCTGAGCGGAGGGGACGCTGGACTCGGCGAACTGAGATGAGAACAGCGGAGGCTGGTACCCGAGGCTACTCTGAAAAGGAGATAGCCCGGTCGCAGACGAAGGAAGCGAGTTGTGGGCGTATTCTGCCCAGGGGAGCTGTTCTGACCAAGACGCAGGGTTGCGAAAAGAAAGACTGCGTAAGATGCGACCAATAGTCTGATTGGCCCGTTCTGCTTGACCGTTAGACTGGGGGTGAAAGCCGGAAGAGAGACTGACGGAAGCCCCAATCAAACGGCAAAACTCCCTCCAAAATTGAGACGTGAATTGCGGACCTCTGTCCGAAACGACGTCTGACGGAAGGCCATGAATTCTGAAAACATTCTCGATGATGATTTGTGCCGTCTCTTTAGCAGAAGGAAGCTTAGCAAGGGGGATAAAATGAGCCGCCTTAGAGAACCTGTCGACAACCGTAAGAATAACAGTCTTCCCCGCTGACGAAGGCAGTCCGGTGACAAAATCTAAGGCGATGTGAGACCACGGTCGAGAGGGAATGGGAAGCGGCCTGAGACGGCCGGCAGGAGGGGAGTTACCGGACTTAGTCTGCGCGCAGACCGAACAAGCAGCCACGAAGCGACGCGTGTCATGCTCCCGGGTGGGCCACCAAAAACGCTGGCGAATGGAAGCAAGCGTACCCCGAACGCCAGGGTGGCCGGCTAACTTGGCAGAGTGAGCCCACTGAAGAACGGCCAGACGAGTAGGAACGGGAACGAAAAGAAGGTTCCTAGGACAGGCGCGCGGCGACGGAGTTTGAGTGAGTGCTTGCTTTACCTGCCTCTCAATTCCCCAGACAGTCAACCCGACAACACGCCCCTCAGGGAGAATCCCCTCGGGGTCAGTGGAGGCTACTGAAGAACTGAAGAGACGAGATAAAGCATCAGGCTTGGTGTTCTTAGAGCCCGGACGATAAGAAATCACGAACTCGAAACGAGCGAAAAACAGCGCCCAGCGCGCCTGACGCGCATTAAGTCGTTTGGCAGAACGGATGTACTCAAGGTTCCTATGGTCAGTCCAAACGACAAAAGGAACGGTCGCCCCCTCCAACCACTGTCGCCATTCGCCTAGGGCTAAGCGGATGGCGAGCAGTTCGCGGTTTCCCACATCATAGTTACGTTCCGACGGCGACAGGCGGTGAGAAAAATACGCGCAAGGGTGGACCTTGTCGTCAGAGAGGGAGCGCTGAGAAAGAATGGCTCCCACGCCCACCTCTGACGCGTCAACCTCGACAACGAACTGTCTAGTGACGTCAGGTGTAACAAGGATAGGTGCGGATGTAAAACGATTCTTGAGGAGATCAAAAGCTCCCTGGGCGGAAACGGACCACCTAAAGCACGTCTTGACAGAAGTAAGGGCTGTGAGAGGGGCTGCCACCTGACCGAAATTACGGATGAAACGACGATAGAAGTTCGCGAAGCCGAGAAAGCGCTGCGGCTCGACGCGTGACTTAGGGACGGGCCAATCAATGACAGCTTGGACCTTAGCGGGATCCATCTTAATGCCTTCAGCGGAAATAACAGAACCGAGAAATGTGACGGAGGAGGCATGAAAAGAGCACTTCTCAGCCTTCACAAAAAGACAATTCTCTAAAAGGCGCTGGAGGACACGTCGAACGTGCTGAACATGAATCTGGAGTGAGGGTGAAAAAATCAGGATATCGTCAAGGTAAACGAAAACAAAGATGTTCAGCATGTCTCTCAGGACATCATTGACTAATGCCTGAAAGACAGCTGGAGCGTTAGCGAGGCCGAAAGGAAGGACCCGGTATTCAAAGTGCCCTAACGGAGTGTTAAACGCCGTCTTCCACTCGTCCCCCTCCCTAATGCGCACGAGATGGTAAGCGTTACGAAGGTCCAACTTAGTGAAAAACCTGGCTCCCTGCAGGATCTCGAAGGCTGAAGACATAAGAGGAAGCGGATAACGATTATTCACTGTTATGTCATTCAGCCCTCGATAATCTATGCAGGGGCGCAGGGACCCGTCCTTCTTCTTAACAAAAAAAAACCCCGCTCCGGCGGGAGAGGAGGAGGGGACTATGGTACCGGCGTCAAGAGCTACAGACAAATAATCTTCGAGAGCCTTACGTTCGGGAGCCGACAGAGAGTATAGTCTACCCCGGGGGGGAGTGGTTCCCGGAAGGAGATCAATACTACAATCATACGACCGGTGTGGAGGAAGAGAGGTGGCCCTGGACCGACTGAACACCGTGCGCAGATCGTGATATTCCTCCGGCACCCCTGTCAAATCACCAGGCTCCTCCTGTGAAGAAGAGACAGAGGAAACAGGAGGGATAGCAGACATTAAACATTTCACATGACAAGAGACGTTCCAGGAGAGGATAGAATTACTAGACCAATTAATAGAAGGATTATGACAAACTAGCCAGGGATGGCCCAAAACAACAGGTGTAAAAGGTGAACGAAAAATTAAAAAAGAAATGGTTTCGCTATGATTACCAGAAACAGTGAGGGTTAAAGGTAGCGTCTCACGCTGAATCCTGGGGAGAGGACTACCATCCAGGGCGAACAAGGCCGTGGACTCCCTTAACTGTCTGAGAGGAATGTCATGTTCCCGAGCCCAGGTCTCGTCCATAAAACAGCCCTCCGCCCCAGAGTCTATTAAGGCACTGCAGGAAGCTGACGAACCGGTCCAGCGTAGATGGACCGACAAGGTAGTGCAGGATCTTGAAGGAGAGACAGAAGTAGTAGCGCTCACCAGTAGCCCTCCGCTTACTGATGAGCTCTGGCTTTTACCGGACATGAAGTGACAAAATGACCAGCAGAACCGCAATAGAGACAGAGGCGGTTGGTGATTCTCCGTTCCCTCTCCTTAGTCGAGATGCGGATACCTCCCAGCTGCATAGGCTCAGCACCCGAGCCGGCAGAGGAAGATGGTAGTGATGCGGAGAGGGGGGCAACGGAGAACGCGAGCTCCTTTCCACGAGCTCGGTGACGAAGATCAACCTGTCGCTCAATGCGAATAGCGAGTTCAATCAAGGAATCCACGCTGGAAGGAACCTCCCGGGAGAGAATCTCATCCTTAACCTCTGCGCGGAGACCCTCCAGAAAACGAGCGAGCAAAGCCGGCTCGTTCCAGCCACTGGAGGCAGCAAGAGTGCGAAACTCAATAGAGTAGTCTGTTATGGATCGATTACCTTGACATAGGGAAGACAGGGCCCTGGAAGCCTCCTCCCCAAAAACAGATCGATCAAAAACCCGTATCATCTCCTCCTTAAAGTCCTGATACTGGTTAGTACACTCAGCCCTTGCCTCCCAGATTGCCGTGCCCCACTCACGAGCCCGTCCAGTAAGGAGAGATATGACGTAGGCGACACGAGCAGTGCTCCTGGAGTAAGTGTTGGGCTGGAGAGAAAACACAATATCACACTGGGTGAGGAACGAGCGGCATTCAGTGGGCTCCCCAGAGTAACACGGCGGGTTATTGATTCTGGGCTCCGGAGATTCGAAAGCCCTGGAAGTGGCCGGTGGATCGAGGCGGAGATGGTGAACCTGTTCTGTGAGGTTGGAGACTTGGGTGGCCAGGGTCTCAACGGCATGTCGAGCAGCAGACAATTCCTGCTCGTGTCTGCCTAGCATCGCTCCCTGGATCTCGACGGCTGAGTGGAGAGGATCCGAAGTCGCTGGGTCCATTCTTGGTCGGATTCTTCTGTTACGGTGCGTGAATGAGGACCCAAAAGCGAATTAATGTAAACAGAGCTTCTTTAATAACCAAACATAGGTAGGCTCAGATGGACCGGCAGATTCCGACAGGACAGGACAAGGTTGCAGCAAACATGACGATAGTCTGGTTCAGGCATGACTAACACAAAACAAGAATCCGACAAAGACAGGAGCAGAAAGAGAGAGAGATATAGGGACCTAATCAGAGGGAAAAAGGGAACAGGTGGGAAAAGGGGTGAACGAGGTAGTCAGAGAAGACAAGGGACAGCTGGGGGAAAGAGGGGGAGAAAAGGTAACCTAACACGACCAGCAGAGGGAGACAGGGTGAAGAGAAAGGACAGAAACAAGACACAACATGACAGTACATGACACAGGCAAATGTCCTTTTATAGGGGTGGATCCCCAAATAAATGTGTAAAGTGATCAAAACAAATTCAGTTAGTTTTGAAAGAGACATTTTAGAGAAACCAATAAGTAGCATATTGATTTTAAACGTGTGCATGTTTTTCTCTGACAAAGCAAAAGCTGATTCAAAGGGTGTGTGGCAGATTTCAAAACTCTGATCCACATGAGCATCCTCGATGAAAGGTGGCTATCAAGGAGGGGAGGGACAAAAAACGTATCCAGAACGCTGCAGCCCGCCTGGTTTTCCACCTTCCCAAGTTCTCTCGTCACACCCACTCCTTTGTACACTCGCATCCACTACAAGACCATGGTACTTACCTACGGAATAGCAAGAGGAACTGCCCCTCCCTACCTTCAAGCTATGCTCAAACCCTACTCTCCGAGCACTCCATTCTGCCACCTCAGGTCTCTTGGCCATCCCACTCCTTTGAGAGAGCAGCTCCCACCCAGCCCAGTCCAAGATGTTCTCGGTCCTGGCACCCCAATAGTGGAACCAGCTTCCGCTTGAAGCTAGGACATCCTCTGAAAACATCTGAAACCCTACCTCTACAAATATCATCTTAAATAATCCTCCTCCTCAACTTGGCTGAATCCTAACCTTAACTTTAACCTTAACTTCTTGTTCACATCCCACCTCAACCCTAACCCAATAGCTTGAGTTAGGGCTGAGCCGGTATGTGAACATGAACTTAATGACAGACAGACATGTCTGTCTGAGAGGTGGAAGTTGAAGAGAATGGAGGGGGAATGAGAGAGGGGAGGGGCAGGGAGGGAGTGAGAAATAAGGGAAGGAGGGTGGATGAAGAGTAAGTAGAAAGAGCGATAGGGCGGGAGAGAGGGGATTAGAGAATAGAGAGAACAGCTATCTGTCTGAGTTTATGCCAGTCTTTTCACCAATTTTGCCTTGAATGCAATGTATTGACTTATGCATCAATACCCTTGATGTATATCTATGCCTCCAGTATTCTTGATGAATTTCAATTTTGATATGCATTTTTTTGCACTGAATGCAATGTATTAACGTATGCATCATGATGCATATCTTTTTGCAGAAGCATCACAAACTGATGCTTATCAAATGACATCATGTTGCAACGGGTCATCATGCTTGGGATGTTATGGATGGTGGCTTTTGGGAAATCTTACTGGATGCTTGGGGTGTTAGACAGTGACTTTGAGTGACACTTTGCCATGAACTGCTCCTGATTTTAGCCCCAGTCTGACATGGGAACATTGGAGGAAGGGGTTATGGCCCCAGCTGTCATAATGATGTAAACCCATATGTAACAATAATTATTCATAATTTGATGGGTGCTTCTATTTGTCTTATTTTAGATGCATGTGTGAATTGGAAAACGTGTTGTTTTTTTGCATATCCCCACTCCCGAGACACCCTTGGAAAGTGGCGCCACGGCCATTCTCAATGGCGATTCTAGAGCCATTAGGGTTAAGTGCATTGCTCATGGGCACATCGGCAGATGTTTCACTTTGTTGGCTCTGGGATTCGAACTAGCAACCTTTTCAGTTACTGGCCCAATGCTCTAACAGCTAGTCTAACTGTGTGAAGCCATATAGTGTGCTTTCTACTACTTTCAAGAGTAATTTTAAAGCCAGACTGAATTCCTTTAAATCTTCTTTATTTATTTATTTATTTTTAAGTTTGTGAACCACTGCTTTAGACTAGGCTGGGTTTAGACTAGCCTAATGTTGAAGCCAAACTGCATTGAGACACATGCCTTTCTCTTAACACCTAATGGAAAGAACACTGGCCAATATGACTCCGTCACCATCGTGGTTTACCATTGCCCTTTACACACGAAGCTTTTGTGTTTTCCAAAGGTAGTGAGAGTCATTTGAAATGTTGATTTTTAGATGTTAGTTTACCATCTGAGAGGCCCGTCTGTAACGTCCAAGGGCCTGTGCTGGTCAATGGACTAGAGATTGACGAACACTGATATAGATTATTTTAATATCTTCAATATCCCATGTGGTGTATTCCCCCTCCCCTACCTGTGTGTTTGGGTGAGGAGGGCCTCCCTCCCTGCTGTCCCCTGTGTTATATTCTCCTGTGGAATGTGCCACAACAGCTTGGCTAAAATAAGACACCAACACGACTGAGAGGGGGCTGGTATTAGCCAGCTAAATGTCAGATAGTGGGGATGGCTGGACTGTGAAGACATGTTTTTGTTTGACATGACGAATGCCCTTGCACATTTATCCTCTTCATTCAAGTTGACCTTCCTTTAGTTTAGATGGTATATCGGTTTACTATTTACTTTTGATGGGTTGAATGTTACTGGCATTTAGTATTCAGTCCCTTCTTTATTTTACAGTTGTATTTGCATCTATGTAGAGGGAGAAGCCAGTGTGTGCGCTGTGTGATTCGCTCTTAAGTCTCTAAGCAGACATTTAATTTATAACTGTTTGTTTATGTTTGTACTGTGTTATGGAACCGTGGAAGTCGTTGGTTTGCCAGATCAAAGATTTACTCTAACATTTTAGATTTGATTTGTTTATTTCCAAAATGCTTTTTTTATTTATACTAAGATTGAACATGAATATCGCCATTTTCCCTTTCATTATAATGGGGGATCCTGTTTTCTGCTAACAATGCCTGTAGTACCACAGTTGGCCTTGAACTTATGTGGCTTCAATGAGAGGGCAGTCGTTCTCCCCTGGGTTAAACACGTCTGTCATTTAATAACCCATTCCACGATTAGATGTGGGAAAAACACATCTCTTTCATAAGTTCTTTAAACCAAAAAAGCTAATTACCAACATTTCTGAAAAGGGATATATAGCGTTTTGGAATTCAATCAATTAAACTCCATTTGAGTTCAAGTGATCAATAATCACCTCAGCTGTTATGATAGTGTGCCTTTTTATAAGGCATTCATGGCCTGTGCCTATAGGTGATTGTTTGTTAGATTCGTGAGTGGTGGCTTGAATGTCAAAGTGAAGCATTGTTGATAAGTTACTGGAGGTGAGCAGAGCCCATGAGAGTCCCATGGTGGAGTGGATGAAATGTGAACCAGGCTGTACACATCACCCACGTCACTGGAAGTATGGCCTTAGAAATATGTCAGCACAGCAGGGTGGGCCAGGGTGGGTGTTGTATGTCAACCCGCACCCTGTACTGGGTCGTGACTGCTGAGGGGCATGTAAGGGTGTCATGTGACTGAGCGACGGCCTCGACCTGCCATAGACACTGCCAGAGCAGGAGCCTCCCAGCCTCTCGGGCAGCTGTCCAATATAGGATGCCCAGGCTAGATGATATATCACTACTACTACTGTATTATACTGTAGACTAGATATCTGTTCTTTAGGCTGGGCAATGGTGTAGTGGTAGTAGTACATGAAGCTAGATAGGGAGGGAGGATAACTATATTCCACTCTACTGCAAGAATATTAGTTTTCTACACATTCATTTGATTGATTTGTTTGAAATCTGAACCAGGTTTGGATTAATTTTTGAGGTATTTAAAGATGTTCTCTGATACTGTTTGGTTGTCCAACCCGTTCCTGACAACCTACATACGGTACAGCCAAATGAGTCTACTGTATTGTCATAAGACTCACAAGCTTTGCTTACACTGCACTGTGAATATGATCCACTGAAATCAGTTGATTGCTGTGCTTTAGGACAGGACGGGTTGATATTTTCTTGGCAGGTTTCCAGGCCCTGGCAGCGCTTAACCATGCTCTGCTAATGATACATGAGGATACTTAATGATATTGAAATCAATATTCTTCTGAAAAGCTAAATCTATTGGGGACCCACTCCACTATTGCAGTATTATGTGACAAGCACATACTCTATTGCAATGGAATATCCCAATTAGAAAGGCCACTATTTTAAAAATATTTTAGTTTCACCTTTATTTAACCAGTTGAGGCCTGTTGAGAACAAGTTCTCATTTACAACTGCAACCTGGCCAAGATAAAGCAAAGCAGTCCGACACAACACAGTTACACATGGAATAAACAAATGTACAGTCAATAACACAATAGAAATTGAGTTGAGATCACCTGTGAACATAGCAACCGCACTACAGGAGATTTCTAGGGGAACTATGTATGCATGACAGGCCTGTGTGGATCAGTGCTAACTGTCAATCGTTCTCTGGTCCTTGTCTTTCCTCCCCAGTCTCCGGCCTCTCGTCTTCCCCCACCCCACCCAGCACCCCCAGCCTGCACATGCTGTTCCCCCAGGAGGTTCACCAGAGTGCCCCAGAGCGCCTGGAACGCTCCCTCTCATCACCCCCACCAGACACCGGACAGCGCCTCAGCCTGCCATCCTCTGCCAAGCCCCCCATGTCCTCCTCCTCTCCGATACCCTACGCTTTCCCACTGCCCCAAACTACCTCACAGCCAGTGAGTGATACCTCCTTACTTCCTACTACACCAACCTCTTGGTTACTGTGTTTGTTAGTGGCAGTATTGAAGCAATATTTCAGGGTTGCCAAAGAAATGTGGTTTAAGGGGGAAAGCTGATGTGAGTCTCCTCGACATATACAGTGGTAAAATATATAAATGACTAGAATTAAGTGATTGTTTCAGCAAAGACTCTTTGTTCAGCTCTAACGTTCAGCTCAGCAGAGTTCAATACTAGCCTAATCAAGATGTTCAGATAGTCAGTGTTTGAACTGATATGTCTGTTTTGTTCCCCTCTCCTGTTGGACAGAGACCTTGATTTGATTGATGTGGTATCTTGTTAAAACTAATAATTCAAGTAACTGTGTGTCTGTCTATTTGAGCTATAGAATTCTATCTACCCTGGCAGTGTAAGTCAATATTTCATCACCATCACCATTTTTGTTGTTGCTTATTACACCCAAGGCATCATGATTACAGCCATAAGTCTCTCCCTCGCTCTCTCGCACTCTTTTGCTCTCTGTCTTGGTCGCTCTCATTTATTTATTTATTTATTTATTTATTTATTTATTTATTTATTTCAAATCCACACACACCAGGCTCTTATCCAAATCAAAGGAATGTCTCTGCTAAATCCAATCTGGAAGCATTTTAATGAAACAGCCCTCCATCTCAGATTTACAGCCCCATGTTTATATACAGCATTCCCTTCCCTGTGGCAGTGCAGCAGCAGTAGAGTGGGATGGGATTCATGCTGATCGCGGGTTAGACAGGCTAGATTTATGACAGTGCAGTAGTGGTTTTGGCTGGAGAATTGCTGTGTCACCATGAGGTATGGGGTGACTGGGGGGTTGGTTAGGTATCCCAGGCGTGAGCTATCAGGGCGGTTTCTTCTACTGCAGTGGGTTGTCAGTGCACTGGTAGGGTCTAATCAAGGGGCTAGGGGAGACTACTAATACAAAAAGATGGTTTTGAATCCTCATATGCTACAAAGAGCACAATATGATTCGGCTCATAGAACGTGCCATGATGATGAAGTGCTTTGTAGCATAGGGAAAGAGGCAAATGAACTGCACACTGACTTATTTTGTTATTGGATCATTTTGCTGCAGTACACAACCTCTGCACCATGTCTTAGTCATTGTGCAGTAGCCTACTTCATCCCTTGCTATTATTATTGTAAATAATTGTCAATGTAAATAACTATGCATTGTGCAAATTGTTGCATTTTAATGTCCTGCAAAACAGTTATGGGCATAGAAAATGACAAGGAATCCTTGGCTTCTCGCTGCTAGGCAACATAAGGGATTTCCTAATATGGTGAAGAGCCTTGGTCGTTCTGCATGGAGGGTGTGTCTCTAGAGCGTGATCATAATAATAAATGAAACCTTAACGATTTCCGTTGTCGTTCACAATACACACAATGCGCAGAAAAATATCTACTTGAGACGATACACTGCTTTTTAAATTAAAGTATTATTTTGTTTATTTATCCGGACATGTTGCACACTGTTTATTTATCCGGACGTGTTGCTCACTCCTCTGTTTTGGTCAGTAGTATGATCCTACTGTAGGCAACGGCTTTATTGACTGCAGCAAAATAGATTTAGGAATGTTCCACTACTACAGTTAAGGGGCGTGTAGTCTAATAATAATGTGCCATTAAAGTTACTGGCAGGCAGAGCTCCCGATATGAATTGCCCACATACAGTAGAAACTTGTACAAGGGCACTTGAATGAGTTGCGTGCAGTGCGTATTGTGCGTATCAGACGGGGCTTGCTTTTCTTTTTGTTGGTTATGCGTAAGGACATTTTAGTCTCAGTCTCTCAAGATGTATGATTTTGTCATGGTGGAACGTGCCAGCAGTTATTGAATCTACATTGTTTTTTCGTCCACACTTTGGCAAACGGCTAGCTGTTGTGCGCCTGCAGCGCGCGACTGCTCTGATATTGGTGTGCCAGATTTGGAGCGCGTTCTTGACCCCCTCTGCCTCTTATTCTTACAGAATTTCTACGGTTTATTCGAAGGCATGCTGGAGAAACTTGACCTAAACGATGATGGTGTTGGTAAGTAAGTGCATTTTACTGCATTAATAACCCACATTTTGATTTAATTTGATTGTGTTGCCTATAGCCTTTTATTTTACGTTTTTGCAATTTTATTTGGATGTAGTTCAAGACCAGGCTCAATGGTACCGATTGCTTCTTTGTAAAGTGCTGGTGTGAATTGTAATGTGAATATTAGTTACATTTAAATATATATATGAATATATTTTAGTCATTTAGCAGAAGCTCTGGATGACTTAAAGTAGTGAGTGCATACCTTTTAAAACCCTTTCCTACTGGTCCCTCATGGGAATCAAACCACAACCCTGGCGCTGCAAGCCCATGCTCTACCAACTGAGCCACATGGGACCAGTTACAAGCTATTGAACACCTGTCGCTACATATCAACAAATACTTCATATTTAAGTCCTATTATGCAGAATTTGTTTTGATCATAACCCAATTATTGCCTGATGATAGCGCCATAGCAGCTAAGTAGGGGTGCTGAACCCCCCCCCCCCAAAAAAAAAACCTTGCAAAAGTAGTGCCCTGGGCCTTTACTAGTCGGTATTAGTTGACCAATATAGCTATCTGTAGTGTGCCCCGTTGGTGAAAAGCACTCCCATCCTAAAACCTATTCCTGCGGCTATGGATAGCGCAAAGCCTCATGCAGGGGAATCAAACTCAACACACCCAGCCCCAGACGTGACCTCATTGGTTCAGTATACAGTATAATGACTAGTGAAATTATTTGATGTACTGTATACACAGTGTGAATATATATTTTTCTACCCATCTTTCCAGCTGCTGAACCAGACAGAGATATTTACATGCGCTTTATGAAGTCCCACTGCTGCTATGACATCGTTCCCACCAGCTCCAAGCTGGTCGTGTTCGACACTGGCCTACAGGTAAGCCCTGCTCACAAGATGATGTATACGTAACTTTGAGAAGCACTAACTAACTTTGACCTAAGTTTGACAGTATCTGTTTATCTAACAGGGTGTGTCCACTGAGGAGCATTCTTATGGGTATTGAAGTGCATCCTTGGTCTAAAGGCATTGGAAATTGCATGGTTAATGTTCCATGAGGAGAGCATTACTATTGACTCATAAAAGGTTAAACAGTAATCATAAGGAAGAACAGAAACACTGATGTTTAGGAGCTCAGCCACCAAATCCATTAACCTCATGGTTCCAGTTTCCTTATATGAAACCCATCAAACCAGAACGCTTTATTGTTTTATTTAGGATTTACACTAAACATTTTACAAGATGTGGAATACCATCAATATATTTTTTTGTTCTCGGATTATGATCCCTTTTCACAGGTGAAGAAGGCGTTCTTTGCCTTAGTGGCCAATGGGGTGCGTGCTGCCCCACTATGGGATTCAGAGAGGCAGTGTTTTGTGGGTAAGGCACACCCTTCGTGTAGTATGATTTTCCCATGATGTTATGCAAAGATGCACTGAGTTTGAAGGTAGACCTTGAAATACATCCACAGGTACACCTCCAGTTGACTCAAATGATGTCAATTAGCCTATCAGAAGCTTCTAAAGCCATGACAACATTTTCTGGAATTTTCCAAGCTGTTTAAAGGCACAGTCAACTTAGTGTATGTAAACTTCTGACTCACTGGAATTGTGATACAGTGAATTATCAGTGAAATAATCTGTCTGTAAACAATTGTTGGAAAAATTACTTGTCATGCACAAAGTAGATGTCCTAACCGACTTGCCAAAACTATAGTTTGTCAACAAGAAATGTGTGGAGTGGTCGAAAAACAAGTTTTAATGACTCCAACATAAGTGTATGTAAACTTCCGAATTCAACTGTACATGCTGGTAGATAACAATTATCTCCAGATTAAGTACAACATTTGTCACGTTTCTTAATTAAAAAATAAAAAAAAAGATTTGTTGAGATTACTTGTAATAGCCATGGCCAGTGGAGCATGGTTTGTTGGCTAGAGGTCAGTTGGCAACCTAATGCTTTATGACGGCTCTATGACAACTGTTAGTCATTCTATTATCTATAGGCATGCATTTCTCATTTCAGGAATGTTGACAATCACAGACTTCATCATCATACTACACAGATACTACAAGTCACCGTTGGTAAGTTTGAGTGGACGAACCGATTTTAGCAAAATATTTGTTTACCATGAAAATTCCTATGTTGGATTTCTGTAGATTATTCTTTAGATGTCAATATAGTTTTATTGTTTATAGGTGCAAATATATGAGTTGGAAGATCATAAGCTTGAGACATGGAGAGGTATGTAACGAGCTTTGGTTTAAATTATGACATTAAATGACATGTACAGAACAGTTAACTCACATTGTTTTGTCTCTCCACAGAAGTATATTTGCAAGAGACATTCAAGCCTTTAGTGAACATATCACCCGAATCAAGGTACGTTCTCATAACATAAAAGGTTATTATACAGGTAAGAGTGTGTGTATCTGTCTTGAATATACGTGGATGTGAAGAAAATTCCACAATTGTCTTTTCATTTGTGTTTTATGTCTGTCTTTGCAGCATATTTGATGCAGTGTATTCCCTCATTAAAAACAAGATCCACCGGCTGCCTGTCATCGACCCTGTGACGGGGAACCCACTTTACATCCTCACACACAAGAGGATCCTCAAGTTCCTACAGCTCTTTGTAAGTCTAAAACCATGGGCTCTATTTTCGGATGGCGTTAAGGCGGCGCTACTGTCAAACGCACGTTAGTTTGTCATTTTGTCATGTGCGCACTGGCGTTTCCCAGCCCTAACGCCAGGTTCGGCAATTTACCTAACATCAGCACACTTCCGCCCAGATGGGAGGGGTGGAAATATTTGAGGCGTTTCCTTAAAAACATGATCCAAAGTGCTAATTTCAGGCAGCACTGATAGGGATATTTAAGACCAATAAAAATCTGGTTTTAGCGGTAACACCGTTAGTTATGGTATGAATTTTGACAGTGGAAACACAGCCTATCCAGCCTTTGATGCACACTGCCCATAGGCGCATGAAACAAGATGTGATTTGGTGACTGTATACTTCCCATTTCGTTTTATTTGATTAAAAACCAATCATAGCCTCCCCTCCAGTCAATGAAGTCTGTTTTGTTTTTGTCCTGCTCAGTGTGTTCAAGTAGGCTAGTCAAGAAGTGTTTGGGTCGTCATGAGACTGCTTGGAAATAAATCTTAAATCACCAAAGCTTTAATCAATATATCAATTTTGAAAGGAGCAAAACAGTGAGCATATCAAGAAGCTGATTAAACAGCATGATCATTACACAGGTGCACCTTGTTCTGGGGACAATAAAAGGCCACTAAAATGTGCAGATTTGTCACACAACACAATGCCACAGATTTCTCAAGTTTTGAGGGAACTGGCAATTGGCATACTGACTGCAGGAATGTCCACCAGCGCTATTGCCAGATATTTGAATGTTCATTTCTCTACCATAAGCTGCCTCCAACCTTGTTTTAGAGAATTTGGCTGTACGTCCAACCGGCCTCACAACCGCAGACCACGTGTATGGCGTCGTGGGCGAGCGGAATGCTGATGTCAACGTTGTGAACAGAGTGCCCCATGGTAGCAGTGGGGTTATGGTATGGGCAGGCATAAGCTACATACAATGAGCACAATTGCATTTTATCATTGGCAATTTGAATGCACAGAGTTACCATGACAACATCCTGAGGCCCATTGTCGTGCCATTCATCCCCTGCCATCACCTCATGTTTCAGCATGATAATACATGGTCCCATGTCGCAAGGATCTGTACACAATTCCTGGAACATGTCTAAGTTCTTCCATAGCTTGCATACTCACCAGACATGTCACCCATTCAGCATGTTTGGGATGCTCTGGATCGACATGCATGACAGCGTGTTCCAGTTCCCGCCAATATTCAGCAACTTTGCACAGCAGTTGATGCACACTGGGACAACATTCCACAGGCCACAATCAACAGCCTGATCAACTCTATCTGAAGGAGATGTGTTGAGGCAAATGCATGAGGCAATGATGGTCACACCAGATACTGACTGGTTTTCTGATCCACGCCCATACCTTTTTTTAAGGTATCTGTGACCATCAGATGCATACTTGTATTCACAGTTATGTGTAATCCATAGATTAAGGCCTAATCAATTTATTTCAATTGACTGATTTCCTTATATGAACTGTAATGTTGCATGTCGCATTTTTATATTTTTATTCAGTATATATAAAATACTATAAGCAGTATAAAGATGAGTGGACATTCTCCCTTTTATCTGTATATTAGATCTTTGTCCAGCTACTTGTGCACCAGAGGCATGGAATAGTCTACAATCCACGCTTCATCTAGATATGTTAGTGCCACTGAATTCATTTAAAATATTGATGGGAGACTCTGTTATGGAGGAGTGTAAATGCTTGTTTTAGGCTGGACCATGTTGTTTTGTATTGTTGTATGTTTTAATTATATAATGTATTGATTGTTGCTGCCTTCTTGGTCGGGTCCACCTTGAAAAAGAGGCTCTGGGTCTCAACAGGCTTTTCCTGGTTAAATAAAGGTTAAATAAAAAATGTGCTTTTGAAAAGCTTGGATGTGCACAAAAACCCTCCAATTATGGCGTCTGTAAGTGTATTTACACATAGCCGATTTAAAACAAGTTGTTTCATTTTGTTTACAATTTGATTTGAATTATTCACTCTTTTTAGGCCTTATCAATAATTCATTTGATATTGCTTATTGACTACATTTGGCATGTCCATCCTCCGCCATTAGGCAATTTACAGTAGGCCTAGCCCCTATATCAGTGTGAATGTAATTTACAGTAGGCCTAGCCCCTATATCAGTGTGAATGTAATTTACAGTAGGCCTAGCCCCTATATCAGTGTGAATGTAATTTACAGTAGGCCTAGCCCCTATATCAGTGTGAATGTAATTTACAGTAGGCCTAGCCCCTATATCAGTGTGAATGTAATTTACAGTAGGCCTAGCCCCTATATCAGTGTGAATGTAATTTACAGTAGGCCTAGCCCCTATATCAGTGTGAATGTAATTTACAGTAGGCCTAGCCCCTATATCAGTGTGAATGTAATTTACAGTAGGCCTAGCCCCTATATCAGTGTGAATGTAATTTACAGTAGGCCTAGCCCCTATATCAGTGTGAATGTAATTTACAGTAGGCCTAGCCCCTATATCAGTGTGAATGTAATTTACAGTAGGCCTAGCCCCTATATCAGTGTGAATGTAATTTACAGTAGGCCTAGCCCCTATATCAGTGTGAATGTAATTTACAGTAGGCCTAGCCCCTATATCAGTGTGAATGTAATTTACAGTAGGCCTAGCCCCTATATCAGTGTGAATGTAATTTACAGTAGGCCTAGCCCCTATATCAGTGATATGTTTATATTTCCACATTGAAGCCATGCATTTACTTAGAACAAGGTGGACTGCAGACAGGTTCAAGTTAACATATTTATAATAGATGGGATAGGTCTACATGTTGTTCGTTTGTTTCTGTAAGCTGTTTAACAAACTATAACGCACTAACATTGGAATTGGAGTTGATTCCAAGGCAAAAAAGTGATCCTCTCTTGTGTTCCAGTCATAGATAGATCGATAGGTGTTATATTTTATCTTATGTGTTCCAGGTGCGTGAGATGCCCAAGCCGGCTTTTATGAAGCAGACTCTAGGAGAGCTGGGCATCGGCACCTACAAGAACATAGCCTTCATCCACCCTGACACACCCATCATCAAGGCCCTGCAGATCTTCGTAGAGAGGAGGGTGTCTGCCCTGCCTGTTGTGGACGTATCTGGTACGTGTTACTGTAAAACACTTTGTGACAACTGTTGTTAAAATATACTTTACAGGTACATTTGACTGATTGAGATTCAGCTCAACTCTGGTTATGTTTCAATCTCATCACAGGGAAAGTGGTGGATATTTACTCCAAATTTGATGTCATAGTAAGTTATGATTTTCAAAATACAGCTTGGTAATCCTGTTACTTCCCCCTCAAAAAATATATTGTGTGAATGTTTTCCTTTTAAAAAGCCATGAGTGTCTGTGTATCATGTGAATAGAACCTGGCAGCAGAGAAGACTTATAATAACCTGGATATCACAGTGACCCAGGCTCTGAGGCATCGCTGCCAGTACTTTGAGGGGGTCATGCAATGCCACAAGCTGGATACACTGGAGACCATCGTGGACAAGATTGTCAAAGCAGAGGTGTGTTCAAACACATACATACAACACAACAATAACACGTAAACTCAACAGAGACACAAAATGCTCACTGTCCCTAGGTATCACATCCGGCCGTGATTGAGAGTCCCATAGGGCGGCGCACAATTGTCCCAGCGCCGTCCGGGATTTGGCCGGGGTAGGCCGTCATTGTAAATAAGAATTTGTTCTTAACTGACTTGCATAGTTAAAGGTTAAAAGAAGTGTTTTTAAATAAACAATATATCTCCTTTTCTCTTTCAACTGTGTGTGTCTCTTTGTACGCGTGTTCCTATATGTATGTATGTATGTATGTATGTATGTATGTATGTATATATGCATGTATGCATGTATGCATGTATGTATGTATGTATGTATGCATGTATGCATGTATGCATGTATGTATGTATGTATGTATGTATGTATGTGTGTATGTGTGTATGTGCGTGCCAGGTCCACCGGCTGGTAGTGGTGGATGATCGCTCGGCCATCGAGGGCATCATCTCCCTGTCTGACATCCTGCAGGCCCTGGTGCTCAGCCCAGCAGGTATAGATGCTCAGCATTCCTAACCCCCTCCTAATACGACTCTTGGACCCTGAGCTCCCTCCCCGCTCTGCCCTGTCCTGCCCTGCCTCGCCCTCCTCACACAGGTAGGACACAAACACACACTCAGGCATTTGCTGGTTGGCTCCCACATGCGGATGGCATGGGCTTGATGCCAGGCTGCCTGTGCCCTTGAGCCATCCTGTATGCCAGCTCGTGACAGTTTGGTGTGGGCTTGGCTGTGTGTCTGTGTCCTGACTCAGGACCATGTCCTTTCCTCTCGTGCTACCCTCAGATTCTAATAGAATGTTAATGTCAACGTCTTACTTGACATTATGCTTGGTAGCCTTTCTTTGTTGTCTTGGTTTTTTGTCTATCTGCTTATAGTTTTGAATAATGAAGAAGAATGATGTAACATAAAGAATGTAGAATAATGTAAGATAATGAGTTTGCATGTTTGTTTTTTGGAAGGAAATGCCTTTGCTGGTGCAGTCATAATGCATTTAGAAATTGCATTTTGAATTGGCTGGTGCATCAGTTCCCAGATTTGAAAACTGCAGTGAGCAGACTCATCAACTCCGATGTGAGCGTGAAAGAAACATGAAGCATCTTGCACAACTATCTCCCTGATGCAAATAAGCCTACTATTGTTCATGTTGGACATTAACCTAGTCCTAGATCTGTCGCTATAGCCAACACCTATGGTCATTAGAATGCCAGCACAAACAGATCTGGGACCAGGCTAGTGGTATGTATTATTGTGTCCTTACTTCACATGTCTATTCTTCCCTCCCCTAGATGCCTGCAGAGAGGAGGGCCTCCTGGAGTGAGACGGGGGGCTACTGCTGCTGGAATCACAGAGGCTGTCCTACAATATATAACTTGTATTTTACAGGTAGCTGCCAAGATAAAGGAAACACTTGAGTAAATTAGGGATACAAAGTCTATTGAAAGCAGGTGCTTCTAAACAGGTGTGGTTCCTGAGTTAATTAGGCAGTTGACATCCCATCATGCTTAGGGTCATGTATAAAAATGCACAGTTGCCCATTATTTTCTCACCGTGGCTAAAATAGGAGATCTCAGTGACTTTGAGAGAGTGGTCTCAAAGGAGCATAGGGGGTTTAAAGTGGGTGTGTGTCTCCAGTGACCAGATGTCAACCCAATTGAACACTTATGGGAGATTCTGGAGTGGCGCCTGAGACGGTGCTTTCCACAACCATTAACAAAACACCAAATGATGGAATATCTCTTGGAAAAATCCCTTCTATATAATTCCAGACACTTGAAGTGTGCATTGAAATGCGTTGAAGCTATTCTGGCGGCTCGTGGTGGCCCAATGCCCTATTAATATATTGGTGTTTCCTTTATTTTGACAGTTACCTTTACGTCCAGAGCCCTTCATATTGATGCACTAGACTTTGAAACCAAAGGGCTGGGCTGGATTGGACTGCTACTGGGGGCTAAATGGCTTTAATACTGGAGGACCAGCATCTCTCTGTCTGAATGGAACTGGACTTGATTCACTGTGGGGCTGAGCCAGTCTGAACTGTGGTTATGTATGTATATGAGGGCTATATACGTTTTGGTGTTTGTCTCAGTATCATGCTGCTCTGTCGTGTTAACAGTGCCTAGTCACTGGATAGTTTCAAACCTTCAATGAACAAGTAGATTGACAGATATTGCCAAGGCATCTTACTTGATGATACACACAAGCATGTGTATAAGTTACCCACGGGAAATAATAACCTGTTTGTATCGGTGGAGCTGGAACGTACTGGACCACTAAAAGTGATGGTTGAGTAAATAACGTCTATATTCTATGCTGTCAAACACAGACCATTTAGACAATATAATTGCATTCTTCATTTTAGTATCAAATGTGGCCATATTATAGCATGTTCTATGGTAAGCCACATGTTGCTATAATGAGTTGTTGTCCACACCCCTTTTAGGGGCTATATGCAGTCTCTTTGTCCAATCCTTAGTCACAGTGCCTTTTGCCTATTGCAGGTGTTCATGCTTTATCTGGTTATGATTGGAGGGGTTTTGTTTGTATATGAGTAACATGCTGTGAAGAGAGACAGATATATATATTTTGTATTCATTCTCGATAACACTTGGGTTGAGATTTAGAGCCATTTATTTTGCCCGCTTTATGCACTTGAGCCATGGATCACTTCCATCTACAACATCTATAACATCTATAAAGCAAAATGGTGGATTCTGAACTGCTCTTGACCAGACTCCTGTGTTGTGGCCAGAGAATACACCTCTGACAACTCATCTATATTGTTTCACTGTAAATAAGAACGTTTTCAGGAAATGTGCCAGAGAAAGCTTTATTTTTATGTAACTTTAAAGAAATCATGTTAAAATAACTGCAGTTTTAATATTATTTTTGTAAATATATTGTGGCAAAATGAGCCAATATAAATAAAGATACTTTCTATTCAGAACAAGATGTACATGTGCAAGCATGAGAAACGACACTATAACAGTTGTGAATGTTCTTTACTTTTCTATTTTTCTGCGTGCAGAAAAATAAACGATGACACTGAATGTATTTTTATGTAATGTGTTTATTGAATGTTATTTTTGACTGTAGATTTGCACCACCATATTTAACTGTTTTGCAATCCAAATGAAACGTGTTTGGGTAAATCAATTAGCTTATTATGATAATCCTGAATGAGGCAGGTTGCCTAGTGGTTAGAGCGTTAGGCCAGTAACCGAAAGGTTGCTAGCTTGAATCCCCAAGCTGACAAGGTAAAAATCGGTTGTTCTGCCCCTGAACAAGGCAGTTAATCCACTGTTCCTAGGCGGTCATTGTAAATACGAATTTGTTCATTAATTGACTTGCCCTGTTAAATAAATAAAAATGTAATGGATGTAATATTTTTATGACTGCCATGCACATTAATTATTTACCTTCATACAGTATAACACATGTTTATGCACTTCTCTAATAGACCTTACTTGACAGACATGGCTAAAAGACTTTTGATGATAATCATTATTGCGACATTCGATGTCTGAACACTGCCACCTACTAGTGGTTAAGAGCTGCACTGCAGGCATATCCGCAGCTATTTTAAGATTGGCCATCACGTGGAGTCCTGAGAGTACTCGAATTTAGATAGCAGGTTAAGTAAATTTAGTCTGAGGCTCAGAGCATACCAACAGAAGTTTCTCCCTCTCCTCTTTTGAAGTTCCATGCTAGAAACTATTGGAGTGCTCCTATGACATTAATTGTTTACACATTAGGGAGTTGCTTCTATAATTAGAATATTTCAAGGAAATAAAATGTCATCAAGCCACACACATACCAGTAAACATCTCCCTCCAAAGCTGTTCTACATCAGCTTTCAAGTAAAGGGTAGAGTTCCTCAGAAAACACTATTGACCTTCCCGAGACCATTCCAAGGATTTCTGAACACCAGCCACAAGGTGACAGTCTAATACAAGTGGTATTTGTCACTAGCCACCATGTGATTGTATGATATATAGACAGACTGTGAAGGTTAGTAGAATGTCATTTCATAGCACTCATATGACACCAGATATTCTGCTCCAAATTCACCAACAAAATCATATTTATTTATAGACATGATATATTCCATATATTCACAGGCAAGATAAACAATCAGGAGGCTGTCAGTCTATGTGGGGTAGGAATGGCACTGTAATCTCAATGGATCTGGATCTACTGCAAAGGTAAAAACTAGTATTTTTCTAGATACTCGTCTTGGATCAACAGTGAGGATGAAATATCCCAACACCTTGTAGCCCTAAAGCAGGAGGACTTGTTGGCTTGCTGGCCTCTGTCTGATCTGACTGCTTATCTCTCTCTCTCTCTCTCTCTCTCTCTCACACACACTCACACACTGGACGTTCCCTTGAAAGTGTAAGGGTGATTTAAAATTCTCCTTCTTCGAAGCTTGTCATGTATTTTATATGCATGGAGAGAAGGGCTTGAGAGGGGCTCAAACTCAAATGAACTTCACTCTGTTTCTCTCCTCAGGCATATCTCTCATCGTCTCTCCATCCTATTCCCTCTCTCTCTAGCATTAGTTTTACTGCATCATGACTTTCACTAATTCTGTGAAACAGCACACGTCCCTGGCCTTTGAAGACAAGTGTGATATGAATGAGGAGGAAAGAGGGTGTAAAAACCAGACCTCGGGCATTTGGTTTTTACACGTTGCATTTATCTGCAGTCGGAGAGGGCGAGGGCTGAGAAACTCTGCGTTTCAGGGGGGGCTTTGATGTCTTGTGGGGTGCAGCTGCGGTTCCTCTGCAGAGCTCATTAGAATAGGAGGCTGCGGTTCCTCTGCAGAGCTCATTAGAACAGGAGGCTGCGGTTCCTCTGCAGAGCTCATTAGAATAGGAGGCTGCGGTTCCTCTGCAGACCTCATTAGAACAGGAGGCTGCGGTTCCTCTGCAGAGGTCATTAGAATAGGGGGCTGCGGTTCCTCTGCAGAGCTCATTAGAACAGGAGGCTGCGGTTCCTCTGCAGAGCTCATTAGAATAGGAGGCTGCGGTTCCTCTGCAGAGCTCATTAGAACAGGAGGCTGCGGTTCCTCTGCAGAGGTCATTAGAATAGGAGGCTGCGGTTCCTCTGCAGAGCTCATTAGAATAGGAGGCTGCGGTTCCTCTGCAGAGCTCATTAGAATAGGAGGCTGCGGTTCCTCTGCAGAGCTCATTAGAATAGGAGGCTGCGGTTCCTCTGCAGAGCTCATTAGAACAGGAGGCGGTGGTTCCTCTGCAGAGGTCATTAGAATAGGAGGCTGCGGTTCCTCTGCAGAGCTCATTTAGAATAGGAGGCTGCGGTTCCTCTGCAGAGCTCATTAGAACAGGAGGCTGCGGTTCCTCTGCAGAGCTCATTAGAACAGGAGGCTGCGGTTCCTCTGCAGAGCTCATTAGAACAGGAGGCTGCGGTTCCTCTGCAGAGCTCATTAGAACAGGAGGCTGTGGTTCCTCTGCAGAGCTCATTAGAACAGGAGGCTGCGGTTCCTCTGCAGAGCTCATTAGAACAGGAGGCTGTGGTTCCTCTGCAGAGGTCATTAGAATAGGAGGCTGCGGTTCCTCTGCAGAGCTCATTTAGAATAGGAGGCTGCGGTTCCTCTGCAGAGCTCATTAGAACAGGAGGCTGCGGTTCCTCTGCAGAGCTCATTAGAACAGGAGGCTGCGGTTCCTCTGCAGAGGTCATTAGAATAGGAGGCTGCGGTTCCTCTGCAGAGCTCATTAGAATAGGAGGCTGCGGTTCCTCTGCAGAGCTCATTAGAACAGGAGGCTGCGGTTCCTCTGCAGAGGTCATTAGAATAGGAGGCTGCGGTTCCTCTGCAGAGCTCATTAGAATAGGAGGCTGCGGTTCCTCTGCAGAGCTCATTTAGAATAGGAGGCTGTGGTTCCTCTGCAGAGCTCATTAGAACAGGAGGCTGCGGTTCCTCTGCAGAGCTCATTAGAACAGGAGGCTGCGGTTCCTCTGCAGAGCTCATTAGAACAGGAGGCTGCGGTTCCTCTGCAGAGCTCATTAGAACAGGAGGCGGCGGTTCCTCTGCAGAGCTCATTAGAATAGGAGGCTGCGGTTCCTCTGCAGAGCTCATTAGAACAGGAGGCTGCGGTTCCTCTGCAGAGCTCATTAGAATAGGGGGCTGCGGTTCCTCTGCAGAGCTCATTAGAATAGGAGGCTGCGGTTCCTCTGCAGAGCTCATTAGAATAAGAGGCTGCGGTTCCTCTGCAGAGCTCATTAGAATAGGAGGCTGCGGTTCCTCTGCAGAGCTCATTAGAATAAGAGGCTGCGGTTCCTCTGCAGAGCTCATTAGAATAAGAGGCTGCGGGTCTCATACAGCCATGTCAAGCCAGCCACCCGTATGGACTGACTAGAAAGCAGCACACAGCCACACAGATGAGGAAAAGCACTCTGATCACACTTCCCATAAAGGTCTCTCTCGCTCTCTTTCCCTCCCTCTCTTTCTCTTTCCCTTCCACTCCCTCCTCTCTCTCTTTTCCCCTCCCAATCCCTCTCTCTGTCATTCTCTCTATGTAGTAGTGCACAGACAGGGTGGATGACATATTTGAGATCAATATTGGTGTCCATTATTTTTCCATAAACATAATATAACACAACCCCATCTTAAACATGAATGATTTTCTTTTGAGCAGAACATTGGTTCACAAGCTGAATATCACCACCTAAAACAATATCAAACCACATGCTGAAAACACACATCACAAACTGCAAACTCATACTGCAGGAAAGATGTGCTTTATTGGGAACAGCATGATCCCATCTAGCTTATTGTGATACATACATAGCATAAACAATGGTAACACATTTGATTTGACCTCTTAAGTGCCACAGGTTGAGGATTATATTTACAACTCTATAACCATGGTGTGATGTAGGCTCCACCCATTTAAACAGAATCCCAGAAGGGAATATGAGAATGACTCCTCCTCACATACAAACCTTTACACATTTTATTTATGAACAAGTCAGTTAGTGACTTTTTTTTTTATCTTGTGTTTAAACTCCTGAAAAAAATGTCATACTAATTTCTGTTTTCATATGAACATATCACTGGAGGGTTTATCATGAGTAGGGGGATTGACCTCTGTTAAAATAGAAAAGGAATGGTGCCCTTGGTTATGATGATAGAATCTAGCAAGACGTGGAGACTTTTCTGTCACTACATAAGCTTGAGAAGGAATTCATTACTATGTTAACAATTACCACACATACATGTATATCAATCAAGCACCGGTTAACACATGTCCAGATGGATGCATTCGGGTGCTACGGTATCTACTGAAATGTTATGAACAACACCAAGCAGGCTAATATTTACTGTCTCCCAAATAGCATCCTATTCCTGACATAGTGCACTACTTTACTATGGAGTCCTTTGGTCCCTGGTCAAAAGTAGTGCACTATAAAGGGAATAGGTTGCCAGACATTGTCTTTACAACAACCTTTCCTGCAAAATCTCACTCCGACAATATTTAAAAGAAGTGAAAGTGAATTGGCATGTGTTTATCTCTTCATGCTACACAATGTTACTTACAGGTTCACTTTGGTTTACAGCTTTCTATAACAATACTGTATCTGTGTGGCAGTTTGAAGCTGTGAGTTAAGTGAAATCAGGACTAATACAGTACAGCAGTGTTAAACCAATATTAACACGTCTTACACAGAAATGTTACTCTACTGTTGATACAATAGCAGCCCCAAATAGTGTATTGTTACAATGTGGTTCCTTGAATAAAACGAAAGATACGATTTCTCAAGACATTTGAGTGTCTCCATGATCTTAACTTTTCATCTCATCTATGATTTAAATATCTGTGTTCTGGTACCTCTCAATAAATACAAATCATAAGTTGGTATGTGTAACATCTAACATAAATATGGGTATACATAGTGAATACTCATTCTATGAAAACTTCAGACGACATGTGTTTTGCGTTGATAAAAGAAGACCGAGACAAAGAGAGAGATTTTTGGTGAGAGAAATCATTGCGATGAGTTAACAACATTTTCTCGACACATACTTATCTACATAAACGTGTGTGTGTGTGTGTGTGTGTGTGAAAGAGAGAGCAAAATAGTAAATATTATGGATAGTAAGCCTTTCCAAGAAGGTTATGTCATCTCCAACACTAGACAAACACCTAAAGTATTCTGGGAAATGATTGTTTACTCTAAAGAGATGTTGTGATCTGTGCCATTGCAGCGACAGACTCGGAGCAAGGGGGCTCAAATATATCAGTTACTGGGAATACAATGGACGTCACTTCAAAACAATAGAGAGTCTTTGTGTCCAATAGGGATTTTTCTTGTTGGGTATCCCATGTTGGAGTCTGCTACGGTTTGTGAAACTGAGAGAGGTGCACGTTCGGAGGTCCTCCTAGATGTGGGATCAACCATTAGCGTAGGCCGTTGGGGGGTATGTGGGGCCTTTTTGTCCCCTAGATCAGAGCCCAGCGGCAGCTGGAGGACATGTTCTGGGAGATTTGGCAGTTTGGTTCAGTCCCCTTTCAGCGGTGGCTTGGTCTGGGTGGGTGAGACCTTGAGTTCTGGTCATACATATGGGCAGAGGGGAGGGGGCAGGAGAGAGAGAGAGAGGGAGAGAGAGAGAGAGAGAGAGAGAGAGAGAGAGAGAGAGAGAGAGAGAGAGCGAGAGATAGTAATAAAAAGAGGCAGTGAGAGTACAAGAAATGCATTTCAGAGACATCTGACGGGGAGGGAGTGACGTGAGGCCAAACAGAACCACGCCAGGCCATTCAGGGACACAGTTCTTCCTCCAAGTGAGACATCTTAGAACAGGCTGTAGAGGCGCCTCTAGCAACTGGAGAGGGAGGCTCACTGTCACTGAACCTTTGGAATGAATCCACATCTTATGTTTGACCCTAACACCTTTATCTCTTTTTGTCTGTATCCACATTTCTGCTCATTCTATGACTTTCTCTCCCTCTTTTTGTCTCTCACACATTCTCTTTCTCTGTATCTACCTCTATCCCTCGATCCCCCTCTGATCTCGACTAAGCCAGAAATCCAGCTAGGTGGAATAATATTTTTCACTTTCTGTCAGAAACATTGATCAAACAGGGGTTTGGGCTGCCAAAAGCTCTAACCAACCTGCTGTTCACGCCTTCAATACCTCCCTCTCTCCTCTTTTCAATACCTCCCTCTATCCTCTTTTCAATACCTCCCTCTATCCTCTCTTCAATACCTCCCTTTATCCTCTCTTTAATACCTCCCTCTATCCTCTCTTCAATACCTCCCTTTCTCCTCTTTTCAATACCTCCCTCTAGCCTCTCTTCAATACCTCCCTCTATCCTCTCTTTAATACCTCCCTCTATCCTCTCTTTAATACCTCCCTCTATTCTCTCTTCAATACCTCCCTCTATTCTCTCTTTAATACCTCCCTCTATCCTCTCTTTAATACCTCCCTCTATTCTCTCTTCAATACCTCCCTCTATTCTCTCTTTAATACCCCCCTCGATCTTTCTCTTATTACATTTCATATGGGTCAAATGCAAAAAAATGTACTCTACTGCATTGTCCTTACATATCTCTCTAAGAGAGGCAGAGCAAGTTGCGTCTGTGGCGCCTAGAAGACGTGTTGTCAGAGCTGGTGTGTGTAACTAACTGTTCTGTGTTCAGAGTTCAGTGATGCTCCTGGTATCCTGGTATATTGCAGTATAGAAGCGGTGGGTGGACAGACACACCGTGCTGGTTAGTAGCGAGCTCCTTCCATTATACATTCAGAGCAGCTGTTGTGTGGAGGAAGTCCTTTGAAGGCGGGTTGAAGGGAGTCCCCATAGCGGAACCTTTTGAAAAAACATTTTTGGTTCCAGGTAGAACCCTTTTGGGTTCCATGTAGAATCCTTTCCACAGAGGGTTCTACATGGAACACCAAACAGTTCTACCTGAAACCAAAAAGGGTTCTCCTATGGGGACAGCCGAGGAACCATTTTGGAACCCTTCTTCTAAGAGTGTCTATGCTTTCTTTTGCCTCACCGACACATGCTACACAAGTCTACATGAGCACACAAAGGTTTCATGCTACAACTAGTACTCAAGCAGGCAGAACAAAAACGACACCAACCCTCCCTTCCTCTCGTCTCTTTTCAAGCCAAACTTTTTGTGATTACAGTTAAATGGCACGACTTTCATGACATATTTTCTTCTGTGTGGGCAGTGACTCCGTTTCCTGCTGTTGTTTGATTTGTGTCTGTTTTTTTAAGTGAGGGGTGAGGAATAGGGAGTTTTTTCCGAGAACGGGGAGAGAAGCTTTGAAGACATGCAGGTTGGGGATCTTGGAGGGGGCCTTTGAAAAGAGAAAGGAGTGAGAGCAGGAGGGAGGGAGGACAAAAAGAAAGAGAGGGGAGGGGGGGGGACTCCTTCACTTCTGTGTAAGGTAAGCTCCGATGGTAAGGCTTGCGGCCCCCAGTGCAGCCAGGCCAAAGACAGTCTTGATGGACGGCCATGAACAGAACACGGAGTCCCTCTGTCTGTCATAGAGCTCAACAAAGGCCTCCTGAAAGATAGACAGTGAGAGAGGCAGAGTTAAAGAGACTGAACAGGATCTTAAGCACTTAGAAATTTGTAACATATTGTACGAATTTGAATTCATAACATATCATACAAAATGAATGCCATTGTACACAATTGTGCACAAAATTCGGGGACCCGTTTTGGCTTGTGAGCACAACTTTCAAAACTACTGGCTGACATTATACAAAACCTTTATAATGCATCTTTAATACAAGCAGTGTGTGTATTCCCATGTTCAAAGCTTGCTGGGGGGTCTCCTTTGGAAGTGCCTGCAGATCTAAATGCCCTTGGCCACCATCCAACTGCTGTGTTATTACATGCATGCAGGAAGCCGGATCCATTTCAAACCAGCGCCCCTCACACCCCTTGTGCCTACCCCTTCATAAACACCACACACGCATGAACCAACGCACACACCACACACACACACACACACACACACACACACACACACACACACACACACACACACACACACACACACACACACACACACACACACACACACACACACACACACACACACACACATACACACACACACACACACACACAAACCCTGGGATACTCATGGAAACAACCCAAGACAAACACTCCACATGAAAACACACACTCTCAAACCCATGTCATGTGATACACTACTTCCTATTGATGTATTGATGGGAGCTACAGTATACTGTATGTCAGGGATCATCAACTAGATTCAGCCGCAGGCCAATTTTTTTCTTGAGCGGAAGGTCGGGGGGCCAGAACATAATTACAAATAATTTGTAGACTGCAAAGGGACCACAAGAAGCCCAAACAGATATAATGTTTGACTCAAACATAATCATTTCAAATCTTGCATACATTTGTAAACGATCACGTGTCTCTCTATTATGTGTTGGAAAACTTGGGAACAGATTTCTTAAATTAAAATAAATTGGAGCTGATTTCCTGGTGTTTTTACAGTCTTTTATGTCCAACAATTAATTTAAAAATTATTAAATTTTTATGCTCAGAAAACCTCAGGGGGCAAATAAAACCACCCGCGGGCCAAATTCGGCCCGCAAGCCACCAGTTGGGGTCATTAATATACACTGCTCAAAAAAATAAAGGGAACACTTAAACAACACAATGTAACTCCAAGTCAATCACACTTCTGTGAAATCAAACTGTCCACTTAGGAAGCAACACTGATTGACAATAAATTTCACATACTGTTGTGCAAATGGAATAGACAACAGGTGGAAATTATAGGCAATTAGCAAGACACCCCCAATAAAGGAGTGGTTCTGCAGGTGGTGGTGACCAGACCACTTCTCAGTTCCTATGCTTCCTGGCTGATGTTTTGGTCACTTTGCTGGCGGTGCTTTCACTCTAGTGGTAACATGAGACGGAGTCTACAACCCACACAAGTGGCTCAGGTAGTGCAGCTCATCCAGGATGGCACATCAATGCGAGCAAGAAGTAGCAAGAAGGTTTGCTCTGTCAGCGTAGTGTCCAGAGCATGGAGGCGCTACCAGGAGACAGGCCAGTACATCAGGCGACGTGGAGGAGGCCGTAGGAGGGCAACAACCCAGCAGCAGGACCGCTACCTCCGCCTTTGTGCAAGGAGGAGCAGGAGGAGTACTCCCAGAGCCCTGCAAAATGACCTCCAGCAAGCCACAAATGTGCATGTGTCTGCTCAAACGGTCAGAAACAGGCCCCATGAGGGTGGTATGAGGGCCCGACTTCCACAGGTGGGGGTTGTGCTTACAGCCCAACACCGTGCAGGACATTTGGCATTTGCCAGAGAACACCAAGATTGGCAAATTCGCCACTGGCGACCTGTGCTCTTCACAGATGAAAGCAGCTTCACACTGAGCACATGTGACAGACGTGGAGAACATTCTACTGCCTGCAACATCCTCCAGCATGACCGGTTTGGCGGTGGGTCAGTCATGGTGTGGGGTGGCATTTCTTTGGGGGGCCGCACAGCCCTCCATGTGCTCGCCAGAGGTAGCCTGACTGCCATTAGGTACCGAGATGAGATCCTCAGACCCCTTGTGAGACCATATGCTGGTGCGGTTGGCCCTGGGTTCCTCCTAATGCAAGACAATGCTAGACCTCATGTGGCTGGAGTGTGTCAGCAGTTCCTGCAAGAGGAAGGCATTGATGCTATGGACTGGCCCGCCCGTTCCCCAGACCTGAATCCAATTGAGCACATCTGGGACATCATGTCTCGCTCCATCCACCAACGCCACGTTGCACCACAGACTGTCCAGGAGTTGGCGGATGCTTTAGTCCAGGTCTGGGAGGAGATCCCTCAGGAGACCATCCGCCACCTCATCAGGAGCATGCCCAGGCGTTGTAGGAAGGTCATACAGGCACGTGGAGGCCACACACACTACTGAGCCTCATTTTGACTTGTTTTAAGGACATGTAGTGTGGTTTTCCACTTTAATTTTGAGTGTGACTCCAAATCCAAACCTCCATGGGTTGATACATTTGATTTCCATTGATAATTCTTGTGTGATGTTGTTGTCAGCACATTTAACTATGTAAAGAAAAAAGTATTTAATAAGAATATTTAATTCATTCAGATCTAGTATGTGTTATTTTATTTTTTCCCTTTATTATGGCAAACACCATATAGCAGCTGTGATTCTCCATATACAGTGAGCACCAAATCTATTGGGACAGTAACAAATGTGTTGTAGTTTTGACTCTGTACTCCAGTACTTTGGATTTGAAATGATACAATGACTACGAGGTTAAAATGCAGACTGTCAGCTTTAATATGAGGGTATTTTCAATCATATCAGGTGAACTGTTTTGAAAATACTGCACTTCTTGTACATAGTCTCCCCATTTTAGGGGACCGCAAGTATTCATACAAATTCACTTGTAAGTGTATTAAAGTACAGTAGTCAAAAGTGTAGTATTTGGGCCCTTATTCCCAGCATGGAATGATTACATCAAGCTTGTGTCTCTACAAACTTGTTGGATGCATTTGCAGTTTGTTTTGCCTCTGTAACTTTCTCACTCATTATTATTCACGATTCATTCAGGACGATCCATAATCATGATAGCATCCACATTCATGTTGAAGTGTTTAGAAACATATTCTATTCTTATTTACAATAAAAGTGACTCCAAAATCTCACAACACATTATTTACCATTCATTTCTATTGGGCACAAAATAATCTGAAACACAACCAAAACAAACAGCAAAGTCACAAGCTTGATGTAATCATCATGTGCTAGGAATACGGGACCAAATATTCAACTTTTGACTACTTTAATGCACATATAAGTGAACTTGTCCCAATACTTTTGGTCCCCCCTAAAATGGGGGGACTATGTACAGAAAGTGTTCACCCGATATGGATGAAAATACCCTCAAATGAAAGCTGACAGTCTGCACTTTGACCTCATAGTCATTGTGTCATGTCAACACGTGTCACTCTCTAAATACTTTAGGAGCTCACTGTAGATGCTTCATGGTCCTACAACAGGCTGTTAAAGGTGCAACTGCTTCTCCCTAATCTCAGTGAATACAGCCTTTTATAAAACCACCACATATTGTATGTCCTTTTATTGTACAGTATGATATTCACCCTGGCTCAATGTATTTATGACCCATTTGTTGTATGAGGAAATCAAGACGTCCGTTTATAAGCCTTCAGGCCTTGACAGTGGAAACAGCTGTACAGGAAGCTACAACACAAAGATTCCCCCCAGAAAACCCCATAAATGGTTGCTGTTGATTGTTCTGTATCAAACTGGTCAATGTGGGAAGGAGTGCACCATTGGCTATAAGAGGGGTGTGAGGGTTGAGGGATCAGGACACATGATTGTGTAGCCTTTTCCTCAGAGCTGAAGGAAGCCCCGTTGCTCAAACCCCTGCCCTACAGTAAATCCCTAAACCTAGACTGGTAATACATTGTCGTTACAGCAGTAGCACTAACCCTAACCGAGACTGTCTCAACATTGACAATCATATAAGATAATAAACAATTCATTTGAGATGCAATGGATTATAGGTACAAAACACACACCCATCACCTCAGTAGTGGAGTACTGTTATGACTGGTAACCTGAATTCAATTCTACTTTATTAGTCCCCTGGGGGCCAAGTCTACTTCAGCCTGTCCTGATTAGATCAAGGCTACATTTACCTACATGAATTATGTTATGCACTATTTGTAAAGCAACACAAATATATGTTTGTTTTAAATTTGCCCTTGAGAGAGAAACTGGGGCATCTTCTTTGAAGAGTCACACTGTTAGCAAATATTTCCAGAAAAGCAACGCAAAGCCTCACAGGATGACTAAAAAAGGCAATCTGTTTCAAACGGCTACAGAAAAGTATTTCCTGACTCCCTCCTCTCCCTCTCCTTTCCTGTAGCGTTCCTGGGGCCAGAGGCCATTGACACAGTCAGGAGAAAGATCAGATCAGCAGTGTCTTCATGTTAGGCCCTCTGGTACCGAAACAACCATTCCTCGTCAGACACCATTCACTTAACCAACAGACATGTATCCTATTGTTAGCATTGTTATAAAAAAAATTTTTGTTGTTGCTGAAATTAGTTTAATAGAAAAATATAGAATTAAATGCAAAAATGACCAATTGAAAAGGCATGTACTGTGGGTCATTCAACACACTGAAAATGCTCCCTCTCCCCCTCCCTGATAATACCCACCCACCAACACACACCCTTCCATCCCTCTCCCTTCATCCTATAAGGCAGTTTTCAGGTATTAATTAGGGTACCTCAGTCAGACCTCCTACTGTGAGGAATGTGTTCACAGTAAGGCTCCTCTGGCAAAAATACAGGTTTCCTGATAACCCTCTTTTCCCACCCACCAAAGGAAAAACAGTTTGCTGAGACAACTACACAGACCTGGTACTGGATGCTTCTACCAGCATGACACCTTACTGCCCTTAGTATGATACAGCTACAGTAGGTACATGATTCAATGGCAGAGAGACAATGTGCATCATGTTTGAGCAACCAAAAATGCAATGTCAATGGAATGTGCAGCCTGTCAAAATGATTAAAGTGGAACTAACAGCATTTTCACAACATTAAATCTTATTCAAATCTGTTCTTATACACTCCCAGGAAGAATATGATACATTTTGAAAAATGTTCTGACAAGCCAGTACTTAGATATGGTCATTTTCACATGTTCATACATTCTTACAATGTGTGGGAATGACGTATACTAAGGCATTTGTTGAAATTCTACAGCAATATAGTGTGGGAAAGCGGTCGTGCATTTAAATAATTCATTAACACTGCAATAAATAAAACCTCTTTTAAAAAATCTGTCTCGTCCAGGACCGGTGTCTACGCAGACCGGTGCACCATAGCCAATCAAAGCTCCAGAAGTCCTTTATGCAAACAAGCCATTTGCCACACAGGCCTGCCATCATTCACTTTCAACTGGACTGTGTGGCACAACAACTTTAGAACGCATTAGAACGCATTCGCCATAATCCACAAAATACACCTGAATGGATTTCTGCAAATACAGTGCATTCAGAAAGTACTCAGGCCCCTTCCCCTTTTCCACATTTTGTTACGTTACAGCCTTAAATAAATACAAATCCTCATCAATCTACACACAATACCCCATAATGACAAAGTGAAAACAGGTTTTTCGAAATGTTTGCAAATGTGTTAAAAATACAAAACAGAAATACCTTATTTACGTAAGTATTCAGACCCTTTGTTATGAGACTCGCAATTGAGCTCAGGTGCATCCTGTTTCCATTGATCATCCTTGAGAGGTTTCTACAACTTGGTTAGAGTCCACCTGTGGTAAATTCAATTGATTGGACATGATTTGGAAAGGCACATATATAAGGTCCCACAGTTGACAGTGCATGTCAGAGCAAAAACCAAGCCATGAGGTTGAAGGAATTGTCCATAGAGATCTGAGACAGAATTGTGTCGAGGCACAGATCTGGGGAAGGGTACCAAAACATTTCTGCAGTATTGAAAGTCCTGAAGAACACAGTGGCCTCCATCATTCTTAAATGGAAGATGTTTGGAACCACCAAAACTCTTCCTAGACCTGGCCACAAGGCCAAACAGCAATTGGAGGATAAGGGACTTGGTCAGGGAGGTGACCAAGAACCCGATTGTCCCTCTGACAGAGCTCTAGAGTTCCTCTGTGGACATGGGTAAACCTTCCAGAAGGACAACCATCTCTGCAGCTCTCCTCCAATCAGGCCTTTATGGTAGAGTGGCCAGATGGAAGACACTCCTCAGTAAAAGGCACATGACAGTCCACTTGAAGTTTGTCAAAAGGCACTTCAAGACTCTCAGACCTTGAGAAACAAGATTCTCTGGTCTGATGCAACCAAGATTGAACTCTTTGGCCTGAATGCCAAGCGTCACGTCTGGAGGAAACCTGGCACCATCCCTACGGTGAAGCATGGTGGTGGCAGCATCATGCTGTGGGGATGTTTTTAGCGGCAGGGACTGAGAGACTAGTCAGGATAGAGGGAAAAATGAACGGAGCAAAATACAGAGAGAGATCCTTGATGAAAACCTGCTAAAGAGCACTCAGGACCTCAGACAAGGGTGAAGGTTCACCTTCCAACAGGACAACGAACCGAAGAACATAGCCAAGACAACGCAGCAGTGGCTTCGGGACAAGTCTCTGAATGTCCGTGAGTGGCCCAGCCAAAGCCTAGACTTGAACTTGATCGAACATCTCTGGAGAGACCTGAAAATAGCTGTGCAGCGACACTCCCCATCCAACCTGACAGAGCTTGCGAGGATCTGCAGCGAAGAATGGGAGAAACTCCCCAAATACAGGTGTGCCAAGCTTGTAGCATCATACCAAAGAGGACCCAAGGCTGTAATCACTGCCAAACGTGCTTCAACAAAGTGCTGAGTAAAGGATCTGAATACTTATGCAAATGTATCATCAGTTAATTTTTTTTATATACATAAAATAAATGTTTTGCTTTGTCATTATGGGGTATAGATTGATGAGGGAAAAAACGATTTCATCCATTTTAGAATAAGGCTGTAATGTAACACAATGTGGAATAAGTCTCTGTGTCTGAATACTTTCCGAATACACTGTAAAATGAACAGAATAGCAGCAGCGTGTGTGTGTGTGTGTGTGTGTGTGTGTGTGTGTGTGTGTGTGTGTGTGTGTGTGTGTGCGTGTGTGTGCGTGTGCGTGTGTGTGTGTGCGTGTGTGGGTAGAGTCTAGTGAGTGTGCATAGAGCCAGTGCAAGAGAGTCTAGTGCAAAACAATAAATAATTAAGGGGGTCAATGTACATTTTCCGGCTAGGCATTTGATTAACTGTTCAGTAGTCTTATGGTTTGGGGGTAGAAGGTGTTCAGGTGCCTTTTGGCCACTGACTTGGTGCTCCAGCACCACTTGCCGTGCGCTAGCAGAGAGAACAGTCTATGACTTTGGTGGCTGGAGTCTTTGACAATGTTTAGGTCCTTCCTCTGACACTGCCTGGTATAGAGGTCCTGGATGGCAGGAAGCTTGGCCCCATTGATATACTGGGCCGTACACACTACCCTCTGTAGTGCCTTGCGTTCGGATGCCAGGCAGTTGCCGTACCAAGCCGTTATGCAGCCAGTCAAGATGCTCTCCATGCTGCTGCTGTATAACTTTTTGAGGATCTGAGGGCACATGCCAAATTTCTTCAGCCTCCTGAGGGGAAAGAGGCGTTGTCGTGCCCTCTTCACGACTGTGTTGGTGTATTTGGACCATGATAGGTCCTTTGTGATGTGGATACAGAGGAACTTGAAGCTCTCGACCCGCTCTACCACAGCCCGTTGATGTGAATGGGGGCTTGTTCGGCCCTCCATTTCCTGTAGTCCACGATAAGCTCCTTTGTCTTGAGGGAGAGGTTGTTCTCCTGGCACCACACTACCAGGTCTCTGACCTCCTCCCTATAGGCTGTCTCATCGTCGTCGGTGATCAGGCCTACCACCTTCATGTCGTCGGCAAACTTGATGGTGTTGGAGTCGTGCGCGGCCATGCAGTCGTGGGAAAATAAATTGCCAACTTTCCAACTTTATTTGGAATGGAAAGATCTCAAGAGTCAAATTGAATGTTTTACACGTACCTTGTAAAGCTGGGCCGCACAACTGCATTCACTTAAACAACGGACAACAGACTGGCCTTGTGGTTGGAAGAGTAAAAAAAACAACAATAACTGTAATACCCTATGATTTAAAATATATTCACTACTTTGGGTCCAAGGCTTTAAAGAAAAAAAGACAATCCAATGATTTTCAATTAAATTTGTATTTGGGAAAATGTATATAATTCATGAAATGGAAGAAACCCGTGTGGCCAGGCACCCCTTTTTGGAACAACCCCACATTACCTCCAAATCAAATCAAAGTTTATTTGTCACGCCGAATACAACCTTACAGTGAAATGCTTACTTACAGGCTCTAAGTGCAAAAAAGGTATTAGGTGAACAATAGGTAAGTAAAGAAATAAAACAGTTAAAAGATAATACTTTTAAGTCCCGGTTCCAAAGTGGCATCATGAACTTTGAGCATATGTGCTATGATGGCTCTCTACTGTCATCCAATCAATTATAAGAGAAATGTGGGTTATCCAAGACCAATTTCTTTTAAGTTCTTACAACTATAAAATCATATTCAATCGCTTCACCAGAATTTGGATTAACCTGAAGCATCTAGCATTGAAAAAAATGCTGAAAGAAGCTGCAACACCAAATAGGTTGATTTCCAGGTTATATCAATTATATCAAGTTGAATCTCTACCTGATAGCTCAGAATATCAGAACTCAGGAAATGACCCAGATGCAGACAGCTAGAGTCACAGATGTTTATTGACCCAAACAGGGGGCAGGCAAAATGCAGGTCAAAGGCAGGCAGAGGTCTGTAATCCAGGGCAAAGTCCATGCGGTACAGAACAGCAGGCAGGCTTGGGGTCAGGACAGGCAGAGGTCTGTAATCCAGGGCAAAGTCCATGCGGTACAGAACAGCAGGCAGGCTTGGGGTCAGGACAGGCAGAGGTCCGTAATCCAGGGCAAAGTCCATACGGTACAGAACAGCAGGCAGGCTTGCGGTCAGGACAGGCAGAGGTTCGTAAACTTGTCAGGGCAAGGCAGGCAGAATGGTCAGAACCAGGTAAACTAGGAAGCAGAACATGAGAAAGCAGGGAGTTGGGAAAACACGCTGGTAAGACCTGACAAGACAAACTGGCAACAGACAAACAGAGAACACATTTATAAATACACAGTGGATAATGAGGAAGATGGGCGACACCTGGAGGGGGTGGCGACAAGCACAAAGACAGGTGAAACAGATCAGGGTGTGACACAGAACCTATATAGAAAAATGGAAACACATCTCAAGGAAGAAATGTATTGGTCACATATATAGTACCAGTCAAAAGTTTGGACACACCTACTCTATTTGCTTATTTGAGCTGTTGTTGCCATAATTTGGACTTGGTATTTTACCAAATAGGACTATCTTCTGTATACCACCCCTACCTTGTCACAACACAACAGATTGGCTCAAACGCATTAAGGAAAGAAATTCTACAAATGACCTTTTAACAAGGCACACCTTTTAATTGAAATGCATTCCAGGTGACTACCTCATGAAGCTGGTTGAGAGAATGTCAAGAGTGTGCAAGGCTGTCATCAAGGCAAAGGGTGGCTACTTTGAAGAATCTCAAATATAAAATATATTTTATTGTTTACCACTTTTTTGGTTACTACATGATTCCATGTGTTATTTCATAGTTTTGATGTCTTAACTATTATTCTACAATGTAGAAAATAGTCCAAATAAAGAAAAACCCTGGAATGAGAAGGTGTGTCCAAACTTTTGACTGGTACTGTATGTGAAAATGTTAATATTTTATCCTACAACCTTATCATAATAATCCATACAATTGACTATACTCCTGAAAGAATGCATGTAAGGCACCCAGAAATGTGATATCGCTGTTGGAGATGCAAAAAAACAAAAAGGAACCGTATTACGTATGCTGTGGTCCTTTGACAAACTGACACCATTTTGGGCTAATGTCTGTGCCATCATATCATTGTGTCTAGTCATTTATATCCATCCGTCTCCACAACTGTGTATGTTTTGGAAAAGTAAATATTGGTGACCAAAGAAAGTTTTGTTAACCTACGTGTAATTGCTGCAAAAAAAATTCTAACTATCATTTGAAAAGCATCATGCTCACCTTCAATAACTGTCAAGATGTGCCTAACTGGTGGTATGGAAGTCAAACGCAGGAGATCATCTGGACTCAAGGGAGAGGGGCAGGGAGTCCAAGAGGAGATTCATGTTTGTCAAGGCTGCGTAACTGGTGGTATGGAAGTCAAACGCAGGATATCAACTGGACCCAGGGGAGAGGGGCAGGGAGTCCAAGAGGAGATTCATGTTTGTCAAGGCTGCGTAACTGGTGGTATGGAAGTCAAATGCAGGATATCATCTGGACCCAAGGGAGAGGTGCAGGGAGTCCAAGACGAGATTCATGTTTGTCAAGGCTGCGTAACTGGTGGTATGGAAGTCAAACGCAGGAGATCATCTGGACCCAAGGGAGAGGGGCAGGGAGTCCAAGAGGAGATTCATGTTTGTCAAGGCTGCGTAACTGGTGGTATGGAAGTCAAACGCAGGAGATCATCTGGACCCAAGGGAGAGGGGCAGGGAGTCCAAGAGGAGATTCATGTTTGTCAAGGCTGCGTAACTGGTGGTATGGAAGTCAAACACAGGAGATCATCTGGACCCAAGGGAGAGGGGCAGGGAGTCCAAGAGGAGATTCATGTTTGTCAAGGCTGCATAACTGGTGGTATGGAAGTCAAACGCAGGAGATCATCTGGACCCAAGGGAGAGGGGCAGGGAGTCCAAGAGGAGATTCATGTTTGTCAAGGCTGCGTAACTGGTGGTATGGAAGTCAAACGCAGGATATCAGAACGTGGTAAATAGCCGGAGCCGTTTAATGAACATAACTACCGGCATACAAAAATATCAAAACACATGGGCACAAAACCCCGTAACGCACCAGTACAATGAAGCACACATACTTAACATAAACAATTCCCGACAAGGACATGGGGGAAACAGAGGGAACTTATATAACATGTAATTGAAACCAGGTGAGTGCGACAACCAGACAAAACAAATGGAACATTTAAAATAGATCGATGATGGCTAGAACGCCGCCCAAACAAGGAGAGGAACCGACTTCGGTCGTGACAATGACGAACTGGAGGGCTGAACTATGTAGTTATATTCCATTAGATTCTGAGTTTTTGAAAGTTGGGCAGAGAAGGGACGTGTTTGATAAGGTGTGTTAGTCTTATATTGACCATCTTGAGGATTGTGACATTTCCATGTGAGGGGGATTTGATGTATGTATGTGTATTGAAAGGGGAAGCTACTGTGTATTTTTGTGTGTTCGTGGACAGGCGTGGGCATGTTGTGGCGTGTATCAATTGTGGTAGTTGTGTTGTTTTTGTGTTGTTTCAGTTTATTTCGGTTTCATTCTTGCTTTGTTGTTTGTACTTATATATATTTTTTAAAGAGAGTTATTATATATTCCGGTCCTATACATTGAATGTTTTGTATGCGACAACTGGGTTAACATTCCATTTCGAAAAGCCCAGAAGGGTGATGTGTGTAATAACTTCGGACAGGAAGCACCAGGGGTTGAGGGGCTACAGAGGGTCAGTCAGTCAGGTGGATATCATAAGACCATGGTGTGGTACTGTATCATGCTCTCTAGTTCAGCTCCCAGACACCAGTTAGGATAACATGTGACTACTGTTGAAAAAAACAACAACTAGAGGTTAGTCTCTCTCTCTCCCTGTCCTTCACTCTCCCTCTCTCCTCTCTCTCCCTCCCTCTCACCCTTCTTCCCTCCCCTTTGCCAAATGCAAGGTCCGAGGAGACAGGGAAGTGGCCTTTAGCTTACGCTGAGATAGTGAAATATCATTACGCTATCCACAATAACAAAAACAAGACAAGTAGTTTGCCCTTCACCAAGACCATCTTCTAGTTTCAGTAGGTGATTGGCTGGGGAATCAGTCCAAGGTTACCTTTCTTTCAGCGCTGAAGATCACCAAGAGTGTTTTGTTGATTAACACTTTTTAAAAGGTCAGTAGGAGTCACTCGGGTGCCAAGAATCTAACAAAAATCTATCCCAATCTTATGTCAGGCCCAGTAAATCTTTTTTGCTTTATATTTATGACAACATTCACATTGCCACATAACACATCCCTTGGAGACCCACAGCAGTACTCTCTGGGAAAAAGGAGAGAAACAAAATGAGGGAAAGAGAGGATCACTGGCTTGACACCATGTAGTCACATCTTGGTTACCCCTGTAGCTTGCCACATCTCCTGATGCCATAATATTACGACATTAGTTTTACTTTTCTCACCAGTAGGACTGTCTTCTCTTGACCTCTGGTTTACTTTTCTCACTAGTAGGACTGTCTTCTCCTGACCTCTGGTTTACTTTTCTCACCAGTAGGACTGTCTTCTCTTGACCTCTGGTTTACTATTCTCACCAGTAGGACTGTCTTCTCTTGACCTCTGGTTTACTTTTCTCACTAGTAGGACTGTCTTCTCCTGACCTCTGGTTTACTTTTCTCACCAGTAGGACTATCTTCTCTTGACCTCTGGTTTACTTTTCTCACCAGTAGGACTGTCTTCTCTTTCTTGACCTCTGGTTTGCTTTTCTCACGATGCAGATCTTCAGCATTGTCTCTTGTAGAGTGTCCCTTAGTGTAGCGGGAGTTTAACTATACTGTCCCTAAGAGTGGAACAGGAAATTCCCAAATTCCTCTCCAGTCCTGGGTATCCTGGGTTTCCCCTGTTCGTTAGCGTGAATGGATAACTAGCCCACACTTGCCTTGTGTGTGAAAGAGGAGTAGACAGAGAGACAGGCAGGCAGGCAGGCAGACAGACAGACAGGCAGGCAGGCAGGCAGGCAGGCAGGCAGGCAGACAGGCAGGCAGGCAGGCAGGCAGGCAGGCAGGCAGACAGACAGACAGACAGACAGACAGACAGACAGACAGACAGACAGACAGACAGGCAGGCAGACAGACAGACAGACAGACAGACAGACAGACAGACAGACAGACAGACAGACAGACAGACAGACAGACAGACAGACAGACAGACAGGCAGACAGGCAGACAGACAGACAGACAGACAGACAGACAGACAGACAGACAGACAGACAGACAGACAGACAGACAGACAGACAGACACAGGCAGTTGATTTAAACACCACCAGGCAGCAGGGCCTTTGCCAAAACAGATCAATTATTAAGCCAGTTATCTTTGTTGTTTTACATTTCACTGGCTAATTACGGCCAGCCTGGGAGTTCTCTTCTCCTTATTACGGCCACAGAGAAGGAGGGATGAGAGGAGGAGGAGGATAAAAGATGACATTCATCTAAACGTTGTGTCTTCAGAGCAACATCCACTAAAGCAAGCGTGTCCCAATGATGTGTCTGCTCTACACTACCATAACATACACAAAGGGTATAGCACATACTCTGCAGACAGGACATTAAAGTGTGTTGTCTAACGAGGATCTTGCTGTTTCCCCAAAAGCTCATTAAACATAAAACTCATAGAGAAAGAAGTCTGTGAGGGGAAGAGGGTGGGCAGAGAGAAAGAAGGAGGCAGATAAGGGAAAGGCTAAAAGTACAGAAAAACAGAAACTATAAGCTAGCTATTGGGGAGAATCTCTCATTGAGTAAATATTGCTACATTTGTTTATTGATCAAGCAGGAAATCCTGCCTGTATCTATACATATTTATGTTTAAAATGTGCAACTAGGGTTGTTGCAGTGACCATATTACCGCCACATCGGCGGTCACGAGTCATGAAGGCAGTCAAATTAAACGTGACCGTTTAGTCACGGTAATTAGGTTTTTCCAAGCTCTTATGCTGCTGATGGTCATTAGTAGCCCACCAAACTGGCTAACAGCCTGTCACTCAACACTCTATTGTCCCTCTTTGTTAACCACTCAACACAGAATGTGCACACTCCCTCAAATCATTTGGAGAAAATATCCTTTCTATTTTATTCAGCTTTGTTCAATTGTATTTTTCATACTATAAAATAATGCCACAGATTCTAAGCAAATCTTGTCTGCTAAATGAACTAGTGTAGCCCACAGCCATTTGGCATAGCCAGATCAGGACCCAACATGAGAACAACTCAGAGTATGCTATTCTGTTCTTCTGAAATAGACTACATTTTCTTCATTTCCTGCTGTTTAAAATAAATCATGGATTTATTGTGAAGGTGTAGGCTATATTACATGGATTTGTTAGACTTTTTAAAATGTAGATGTTCCAAAGGGTCTGCATCAGTGTGTGGAAGCCAGAAGATGCTAAATGTGTTTATGTTAATTAACGGTCAATTACCGTGAGACCGACAGTTATTTGCTTGACAATCACCGGCTGACAAAATGTTGTGACCGCCACAGCCCTACGTGCAACCTAAACAGATGCCGTCCAGACATCATCCACACAATCCTGTCCACTCCAGACAAAATAGGTGACAAGACGGCAACCTCGGGTCTGAGGCGACCAGGTCGCTCGGTGTGTTAAGAGTCTCTGGAGTGTCATCCATTGACCTGCTGTCTGCTGGAAAACAGATGACTGAGGAGTTTTCAGACACTCATTACCCAGAAAAAAACGTGGCGTCAGCAGCATAGACTCAGGAGATAAAGCTAGGGACACTGTCTGAGTCCTTGGATAGCATCGGTATTAGGAAACACACAGAAGCAAACTGAAAGCATGGCTGTACAGTCACGAAGAAAATAGAGAAGGGGAGCTATAATCAATCCATCTGGAATGTTCGTTTTGTGGGGGGGTTAAAACAACAACAAGCAATATAACTTTTAATTTATCATAGTAAATCAAATCATAGAGAATGAGTATCAAATGGGAAGAAAGGTCACTTAACTGTACGTTGCTACTGTAGAGATGCCTACTTAGCACAAGGACATACTGAAAAACATGTAATGCATTATCATGACAATATGCCTGCTTCCACCTAATGGCAAGTTTCAATGCTTGTCTGACCATGATCATCTTCGATAAAGAGGACATGACTGTATGTATAAATTAAGTAATATCAGCAATCATGCTGGATTGTTTGGCCATATATCTGTGTTTTAGGTAGAGGCTGCACTATTGCTGGGGGAAAATGCCATGGAACAAGTGAACTCTATCCTCTCTCCAAAATAACCTGCAAATGGCCCTGTTGCTTCTGATAAATATTAAAATATGTGTCAGCATCATGGGTGTGTTTACAAAACAGTGAGCTCCCACGGGTCTTCTTCTCCTCTCCTGGAACATGTAACGTGATAGCCCAGTAAATCACCAGAGGCTGTCATGACGGTTCACATTTTGATCATCTCAATTATTCATCTTTTAACACCGCCAGCAGACCACTTTATGCATGTGACAGGCGGGAGTAGGGAGTAGGAGTAACTGTAGGCCTGCAGTGTATTTTGGATTTATGTTCCTCAGTGACTGTAAAACAAGAGTGAAATCAGATCCTATTTAGGTGGGTGTATGACACCTTGGCTCTTTCATATCATATACTGTTGACTCTTTGAATTGTAAAAACAACGCTCATATTCTACAAACAACCTTTGTTACCCTTGACTGAACTCCAGTGTCATTTGATTATAGTTGGTCCTGTATTGTAACAGAATTCATTGTATGAGACATCTTTGATCCTGAAGCAAACCAAGAGCAGTTTGACCTGGCTGGATGCAGACAGACTGCGTCTCCTATCTGATTGGTTAGCTTTCTACCTCCTCCTGTCCAGGCTGGGTGGATTAGTTGATCGGCGCTCTGCAGCACACCTTAGTCTACGCTCAGAGCTCAGAGAGCATATTATTTACAGGCACAGTGGGGCACATTCTGAATAAACATGACAGAGAAAATGCATCAAAGGAAAGGCCAAAAGCCACAGACATGCCTGGCAAGTCAGACAATACCTTCTCTAATAGTCTGTCTGACCTTACAAAGATATCTTCTCAGGCTCTTCTCTCTAGCTCTCCTCTCAGTAATATGATGACCATCCAACTCCACATTAACCTCACTTTCCAGACAAGCATTCAATGACACCAATGCAACACAAACAAGCAAAGCGTTCCCATCACATATAAAGCTTCCCTTAGTGTGCTAACAAAAGGAGAGCATCAGCTGTGAGCCTCTGCTGTCTGTCTGTACACGCAGGGTAAGAAGAGGAGCAGGAGCAGGAAGTGGCTGAAAGGAACACAACCCACTGCTGGTCTCTCTCCCTGCTATAAATAACAGCAGGCTAGCTGGCCAGGTCAGAGCTGCTGCTGCCCAATCTAATAAAGCTGCTCTCTCTCATCTCCCCATCTCCAGAGCCCTGGCTGTTTAAAAGGCCAGCGATGACGCGTGACTAAGAGAGGAGAGAATGGAACAGAACAGGGTGGCTGAGTCACCACGTACCTCACCCCGAAGCAGTGGGGAGGGAGGGTGAGGTATGGGTCATTTGGGCATGAGGATAGGAAGTCTGCCACTTTGTTCTCTCCCTGGATGCCCAGCAGAGTGGACTGATAGGATTGCTAGATATCCTAGTGATGACGTCTGTTGGCTTTAACAATTTAACACTGATACCATGGGGTTTATTGAAAATGAGTCAACTGTGGGTTCTTTGCCTGGATTAGGTGCACAAGAAGATTATACCTAACTGGTTTGTTTTAATCATTTAATCATCATGGACAAGAGAAGGACATCTTGAAAATAGATACTTAGTGGTGTGTGTGGTATCTGAAGCACGTCAAAGTAAAGTCCCCTTACATGGAAAAACGTATGCCGCAATGCTTGATTACCACCCTGTGGTAAATTGTTCAAGCAATGATTAGAAACCAGGTTTCACAGCTGCTCATTCCCAGTCCTGTGCTGCATTCCCCATTTACTGCCAGCACTCTATCAGACAGAAATCAGTGCAACAAGGGGGTGGGATCCAAAATTATTGACACAATGCTGTGGCAACTGAGCGAGAGTGGGATGCTCCCCAGCCATGCCCAAGCCCCAGTGCCACTGTAGGCCTGATACAGCCTCACAGACTGTGGGAACTGGCAGATTCTCAGGTGGCCTGTTGCTTCTCTTCTTTTGTGACAAGTACCCCCTGTGGGAGAGGTTCATTTCCTGTGACAGCGGCTGCACCAACGGTCTGTCCTTCAGACCACACCTCACACCATCTCTGTGGGCTTCTCTCATATGGTTATTATGACTTGTTTATTACACTGCTTATGAGCACTTAGAGTGTTTTCTGTGGAGTTACTGTGTTTTCTGTGGAGTTACTGTGTTTTCTGTGGAGTTACTGTGTTTTCTGTGGAGTGGATACTTGTGCTTTTACTGTTTCCAGGCCCCTGACTGAGTTTTACGCAAACTTATTGGAAAAAGTTTGTGTTCTCTAGGAAAAGCATGCGTCAGTTCCCCCTTGTCTACCCTGGCTAAACGCTCAGTGGATCAGTTGTTGTGAGATCACTTCCTGTGGGGGCGGGTGTGGAGATGACGATAACATCACTGTCTGGTTTGAGGCTGTATGGCTTCTCTGCTGTGGTAAAGCCAACCATGATCCATGACTAAATCACAGAGGCTGTATGTTCCTGTAACTAAGGGAGGCCTCCAGACAAGCCAAACACTACTTCAAACTAATACCATGGAGAAAGGGTGGAGGCACAGCTGGAGTGAACTCGATCTGCTAGTGTTTAATGTTTGCAGGCCTACCTAAAACCAGTAAGGTTAACCAATAGACTACACAGGCAGTTCAACTTCAAAGATAGCTCACACAATTTAATTCAAAGAGCTACTAATATGCTTTTAATACTAATATGCTTTTAATACTAATATGCTTTTAATACACACCAAAAAGGTAGTGTGGTGCTTACTTAACATTATATGCTTTAGTAAATGAAATCAAGCTTTTCAAGAGTGAGCTAAATACACCCCCTCAGTTTATGAGGTTTGGTAGTAGCCCACATTATCATCATCCAAGAGAGACTTATCTAAGTCAGTGGAGGAGTAAGTATTAGCTTGAACATCAAAGCCTGACAGCTGCTGTATCACAGAGTCTCTCCTTTCATGACAGCGATGTCTTGTAATGTAGAGTGAGCCTGTGATGATCTCTCGTCAGTTTTGGCATCAAGATAGAAGGGAGCAGGTTTCGTGATGTGATTGGTGTACATGAGGCTGCGGTTTCAGGTTCGTCTTTTGGGACATGTAAATGAGAGGCCAGTCTGCTGGGAGCTGCAGGATCTCAGATGACTGCTTATTGTCAGGTAAAACAATCATCTTCATGAAGTAGGCTCTCCCTCTGGAACGGCTTTGGTGAGGAAAGGAGCTGAGATTCACTAACCTGCATCTGAAATGGCACCCTATTCCCTATATAGTATGGGTCCCTAGTCACAAGAAGAGCACGATATAAGGAATAAGGAAGGGAATTAGGGAAAGCTGAAGGACTACCCGCAAAAGTTGTTGATTTACCGCAGACTGGGATTCTGGAATGCGTGACAAAGCTGTCTCTCTTTCTCGGAGCATGAGGTCATTGTCAAACAGGGGGAGTACGAATGTGTTTCACACAAAACCATTTTCAGACTGAGTTTGACAAAAGCATGACCAAAACTATACTTTTTCAGTCGTTCAATATTGTCAGAAACGTCCGTCATGCAAAAACCAACTAATTTTATGTCTCCAGCAACAACAAAAAATACCCTCTCCTCCCCCTCCCCTTCCGCCTGGGAAACAAGGTAAAAGTTCACCAATCCTCTCTCCCTCTCTCTCTCTCGCTCCGCTCTCACTCTGTTTTCAGAAACCAGCTGATTTTCATCCCAGGCCAAGGGGAAGGATTGAGAAGAATGCATTGATGTGAGGAGACAAACAACTCCACTCAGTGTCTAAACTGAGGGGGCTATGACAGCTTTTCACCCTTAGATGACCTCATCTGACTGCCTATCTCCCTCAGATGAGCTAGCTAGCTTGCTGCCCATGAAGAACATAGCTTAGCTCACTACTCCACCAGCATTACACAATAAAAAATAATACACCCTCGTTAAGGACTGGCCAACACTCCTCGATTGCCTGGTCTGATGTGTTAAGACAATGAGAAGCAGAAGGACAGAAAGACACAGTACACTGAGTACATCTTTGCCTCGCATTTCTTCAGCCCTGCTGCAACTAAAGACCTGAATAGCCTTCTCTGTTCGGTTAGCCATTTCTTCATGAACTACTCATTGGAGAGAGCATAACACATTGTAAACATTGGGCCTGTGACCTTCACTGTCTATGTGCAGAGAGTCAAAATGGAAACAGGCCCAGCCCGTCTGATCAACGTCAATAAATCGTCTATTGTGACATTATAAGTCTAGTGTGAAAAAGTGTGGAGAGCTAGGTGTCATTTTCACAATAGAGTGAGGCTTCTAGCATTTTTTTTCAACAGCTCCTTACTCCCTGGTACACACATAAGGATCCACGGAATATGTCAATGGAGTGGCAACAAACTGCCTCTATTTAGAGGCCAAATAAACAAGTACATGATGTCCTGAATGCTACAACTGAAAAGATCTGAACTAAAATGTTCGCTTTTCTTAAACCAAGAAGTTACTTCAACTTGCTTGACAAGTGAAAAATTTACTTGAGACTATGGGCCCATAATCCATTTTCTGATTATAACCATTTGTAATGTAATGTTTAGTGATTTTACTGTTTTTCTTTGCCAGTTTATTATCAGCAGAAGAAACTGAGGGGAAACAGATGACTCGTTTCAGATTACTTTTCACATTCAAAAACAAGTTGTACATCCAAATCATTACACAAGTGTGTTCCAATTCTTGGTTTGGCACCAGTTATCCAGATTCTGTCATAATTTACCCTTAACCTACGCAATTACTTTCTGGCTGTGACAACCCTTTACCCTGGTATTAAGCCATCCATCCTCACTGGCCTTGCCACTCATTATCCTGGTATTAAGCCATCCATCCCTCACTGGCCTTGCCACTCATTACCCTGGTATTAAGCCATCCATCCCTCACTGGCCTTGCCACTCATTACCCTGGTATTAAGCCATCCATCCCTCACTGGCCTTGCCACTCATTACCCTGGTATTAAGCCATCCATCCCTCACTGGCCTTGCCACTCATTACCCTGGTATTAAGCCATCCATCCCTCACTGGCCTTGCCACTCATTACCCTGGTATTAAGCCATCCATCCCTCACTGGCCTTGAAACTCATTACCCTGGTATTAAGCCATCCATCCCTCACTGGCCTTGCCACTCATTACCCTGGTATTAAGCCATCCATCCCTCACTGGCCTTGCCACTCATTACCCTGGTATTAAGCCATCCACCCTCACTGGCCTTGCCACTCATTACCCTAGGTTTAAGCCATCCATCCCTCACTGGCCTTGCCACTAATTACCCTGGTATTAAGCCATCCATCCCTCACTGACCTTGCCACTCATTACCCTGGTATTAAGCCATCCATCCTCACTGGCCTTGCCACTCATTACCCTGGTATTAAGCCATCCATCCCTCACTGGCCTTGCCACTCATTACCCTGGTATTAAGCCATCCATCCCTCACTGGCCTTGCCACTCATTACCCTGGTATTAAGCCATCCATCCCTCACTGGCCTTGCCACTCATTACCCTGGTATTAAGCCATCCATCCCTCACTGGCCTTGCCACTCATTACCCTGGTATTAAGCCATCCATCCTCACTGGCCTTGCCACTCATTACCCTGGTATTAAGCCATCCATCCCTCACTGGCCTTGAAACTCATTACCCTGGTATTAAGCCATCCATCCTCACTGGCCTTGCCACTCATTACCCTGGTATTAAGCCATCCATCCTCACTGGCCTTGCCACTCATTACCCTGGTATTAAGCCATCCATCCTCACTGGCCTTGCCACTCATTACCCTGGTATTAAGCCATCCACCCTCACTGGCCTTGCCACTCATTACCCTGGTATTAAGCCATCCATCCCTCACTGGCCTTGCCACTCATTACCCTGGTATTAAGCCATCCATCCTCACTGGCCTTGCCACTCATTACCCTGGTATTAAGCCATCCACCCTCACTGGGCTTGCCACTCATTACCCTGGCGTAGCACAAGCTGTCTCTTCCTGGTCCTGCAGCTTGTGTGGCTTGATGCTATGCCAGAGGACCACAGTGTCTGTGTGATGTGGTAGAGCTAGAGCTCCTGTTTAGCCTGTGGTCCTGTACTATGGCCTTAATTAAGCAGGCTGTTTGTAGTTTGATGAGCCCCCCCTCCCCCCCCCCCCCTCAACCGGTCTCCTTCTTCACTCCAAACCCGCCTCTCCCTCCTCACCCAACCTCCCAATGTATCTCCTTCACTCCCTTGCCTCCCTCCCGACCCGTCTACCAACCTGCCTCCCCAACCTTCCAACCCTTCCTCTCCTCTCCTCACCTGTTAACATCCCCTATTGATCAAAGCCATTCTAATCACTACTTCTGTGGTTGGCGGTTTTTATCCAGTGGCACTTTTTTACCCACACGCCCTTTTTGTAATGGAGCACCGTGTGCACAATATTCTTCATCCATTAACTTGGAGCTAGATTAAAGGACAGGGATAGAAGCTCAAAGGATCTTGTTTCTGCATGGCTGGACTGAACATACTGTGTCAGTCCCAAATGGAACCCTAATCCCTATTTAGTGCACTACTTTTGACCAGGGCCCAAGAAGCCACTGTATGATGGATGGATAGAGGGATGATCGAACAAGTCAAACGAATTGCCAACTGTGTGCCCTAGTCAGAATATAAATCAAAAGATGTGTCAAGAGTTTCTTGAGTGTTCTGTACTAAGTGTTCTGTACTGAGTGTTCTGTACTTGTGACCTAACGGAAGGCCCTATGGTGAGTCAACAACATTTGAAAGAGAAAGGTGTTGTGGTTCTTTCTTCATAACACTGGGTGTTTTTCTTTTGTAGCGCTGCTGCTCACCACCAAGTGTCATAAAATTGCTGAGAAGATAAATGAAACCCGTTTATGGGTCTTATTACTGACTTAATGAACTTGTGTTGGCAATATTCATGGACGTAAACCATGTCTAGACGTGTCTATGGGCTGCTTGTATTGTTCTTCTTTGGTCCTAACAAGCAAACAGGAGCACTTCATAACTGGATCTAGTCATTACAAGGTTTTTTGAACTTTCTCACTTAAAACTATGATGCTAAACAGACCAGTGTAGAATAGAGGGGTAGTGTGCCGTCCTCCTGATATACCGCAGTCTATCTCCGATACTCCTCCACCATCCCCTTGACAGTGACAAGATTCCTAGATGAATATAATGTAGACCCTTCAGAATAGCATAGACATCTTCTAGGAGCCTGAGGAAGAGTGTTAACGACAAAATGGAACGTTTTCTCCCTTAGGCTGACAGGATCTGCTTGTTGGTGTGTGAGGAGGACATGTGGCTCATTGCTTGAGAAGATTAAGTGAGTGAAGTTTACTTGATCGATGTGGGACACTTTGGCGTACCCTCCCCGTACCGTAGGTGGGAACGATGCCCCAGTGAGCTTTCGTCTCTTTGACATGACATGCGCATCACTTTCCCCACACCATCAAAGGTCTGGAGGAGTTCCCTCGGTTACAAGAAATCACATGAAGAACGAGCAGAAAATATGCCTACCTCACAACACTATTGTGAGTCTACTTACCAATCATCCTAATTTCGTTTGGACACATTGTGCTTTGCTCAGCATTTCAGAGAAATGTTGATAATGCCCATGCTGTTTGTTAATGACCAGTGTTGTGCCCAGTGGCTTGTGGGATTTCCCAGCGGTGGCGGCTGGGCTGTTGTGGTTGTAGTTGTATCACCATGGTATCGCATGGCTAACAGGAAGCTAAGCTACACAGCCCAGGGCCATCTGCCCACTGCGCTCCATTGCACACATGTCACCCTGTGACAACACAACATTATTGATTCAGACCACTACATCCACTTCTCTCTGTATGTCTGTACTGTATGTGTGTGTTTGTGTGTCTGCAGTGCACAAGGCTACTGTGACAACAGAAGATAATTGATTCACACAAACACATCCACTACTGTATTTTCTGTGTCTGTGTCTGTGTGTGTGCGTGCGTGCATGACTACTTTTTGGTCAGGGAACCTTAACAACTGCTAGGCTTACTCTCAATTCCACAGTCTCCCTGGAAGAGCTTTGTACGGCAATGATAAGGCACATATAGTAATATTATTATTATTATTTTATTGTGTCCCTTTCGGGAAACGTGTCTTGCATCTCAACAAATCCCAGCTCGGCATCACCACATAAGTGCATAAATACATACATCAATCACAAGCAAGAACTACAGCAGACAAGACGTGGATACAGTTCCTAATTCAGATCGTGAGTTCACATTCCAGTGGGGCGGTGGGTGGGGGGGTATATCGTTGAGTGTATATTGTACAGCGTTAGCCAATAGCCATGGTTGTCTTCTAAATAATGACATAGATGGACTTTTCCCTGCCAGCCTTTTTGGAACAGGTCCCAAAATATCCCTAGTAGCCAGCTACTGGGCGAACCTTTCAACCTTCCCCACACTGATATATAATGCGACCCGTTGGTGTTTGCCCAGTGTCAAAGTCAACTTATGTCTCAATAGACCCCTCATTATCTACTACCAAGTGTGACTGTCTACTACCAAGTGTGACTGATATATGAAACAACCTTTTTATCTCCAACTTCCAAATAGTTCATTAAAGACACATATATTATTCTAAGTATGTGACGATGTGTGATGTTAGTGGTGGTGGTGCCATGATACCGTGCAGTGTTTTGTTCATACGGTAATAAGACAAATAAAGGGCGCAAGGGAGCAGTAATAGCAACACATCTATATTTACAGGCCTCTTACATGGCCCTGCATTTTTCATGGGTCTCTACTGTCACCTGACACTGCAAGCCAGGTCACAAGATAGTAAGTGTGTGTGTGTGTGTGTGTGTGTGTGTGTGTGTGTGTGTGTGTGTGTGTGTGTGTGTGTGTGTGTGTGTGTGTGTGTGTGTGTGTGTGTGTGTGTGTGTGAGTGTGTGTCTGTGTGTCTGTGTGTCTGTGTGTCTGTGTGTGTGCGTGCGTGCGTGTGCGCATGCTCGGCGCGTGTGTTTGTAAGGTATCTCCCAATCACTACATCAGCAGCCCTGGGGCTCTATTTGGGGGATATCCATTTAGTGTCAGAGTTTATTGTGCCCATATATTACGAATCTATGTTTTCTGAAATGGTAGTGCCTAAGAGACGCACAGTACAGCATAATGGAGGAATGGGTCAATAGACACAAGCACAGGGTAAACATGAACAACCACATCAAATACATACAGTGCTCTTAGGGCTATGGGCAGTATCCTGAATGTCCGGATGACTGACGTGCCCAAAGTAAACTGCCTGAAAGTAAACAGCCCAGAAGCTAGGATATGCATATAATTGGTAGATTTGGATAGAAAACACTCTGAAGTTTCTAAAACTGTTAAAATAATGTCTGTGAGTATAACATAAATTATATTGCAGGCGAAAACCCAAGCAAAATCCATTTGGAATTCTTTTTTTTTAGGTCACAAGCCTTTTCAATGCTAGCCGATGAGATAGACAAAACAATAGGCCCCAGATTGCAGTTCCTATGGCTTCCACTAGATGTCAACAGTCTTTAGAAAGGGTTTCAGTAGTTGTAGTTTATCCAAGGTGTTCTCATCAGGACAGGTAGATTTTGTCTCGCCTGAATGAGGGCGCGTTCTTAGTTATTTTCCTTTTCTATTGAACACCGTTCTTTCCGTCTGAAATATGATCATTTATTTACATATTAGGGTACCTGAGGATTGATTATAAACATTGTTTTACTTGTTTGAACGAAGTTACCGGTAGCTTTTTGGATTCCTTTGTATGCATGTTAAAGGAGTGGATTACTGAAATCAATGGCGCCAACTAAACTGACTTTTTTTGGATATAAAAGTAGCTGTGTAGCTGGGACCCTTGGGATTGCAAACAGAGGAAGATCTTCAAAGGTAAGTGATTTATTTTATTGCTATTTGTGATTTTTGTGAAAACGCACACACTGTGACAATGTACAATCACATGAACAACACTCATGCTGTATATGCAAGCATACAACCAGGGATGGGCAAAACTTACAAAATACAGTTACAAAATGTCATAAATATCAATGTATTAAAATAATTAAATAATGAAATATTTAATTAAAATACATGCCTTTTGTATTTAAAAAATACAGAAACACATTTGCATGTAGCCAGCCCGAACAGCAACAACATGTTCAGTAACCGCTATAGAAACGTCTTACTTGCTATGACAGTGATATGTGTTGTTTATCTAACTTAGTTGAATGCACTGACTGTAAGTCACTCTGGATAAGAGTGTCTGATAAATGACCAAAATGTAAATGAACATGTGAAAATGAACATACCAAATTGAACTGCAAAGCACACTGGGTATTATTATTGGCCTAATTTCGGGGTCATGTCTAGATGGGATACATCCATAATTCTCCTGACTTGCTGCGTAAGTTTTCCTAAACCTGCTAAGTATTATTCTCATTAGAATAATACTCAGCATGCTTTGTAATTGTCCATTTGAACATAAACATTTGTATTTAGTTAATTTAGCAGATGCTCTTATCACACCATAGTGTCATCAGACTTCTGATACCAATGCAGGGGACAGCAAAATTATTAACCACTACAGAAAATAGTATAGAAAGTCTTTTGAAAATACAAATTACAGCTCTCGAAAGTAGTTCAGCCCAGTGTAATACAAATGACAAAACAATTTCAAATACATGGAACAAAAATACTGCCCATCTCTGAGTTCAACCATGGACTAACAGGCCCACAATAACAGAAACACACTGTTATACACCCATACGGAAACAGACACACAGTCTACTGCTCTGCTGGTCTGTGTATGAACTATGCATGGCCTGGCCAAAGCGATTGTCTACGAAATAACAAACCGCCAAGCGTCCAGTGCCGTCCACACCCTTGGCTGTTCTGGTCTGGTCACTCAGGAAAGCTATACCCAGGACTTCTCCATTATTTATTTACAGTCTCTGTTCCTGAGCAGACATTCCAAGGACTCTCCTAAGAAGAGACAGAAATAAGCACAGGACAGGAGGGGTGTGTAGGAGTCTGGGGGAGGAGAGGACCATAGGCCATATCTTCTCACTCTAGACATAAAACACAGAAAAAGTCACTTGTACGGTATCACCCATTCAAAGTTAGTTAGAAGGTGTAGGTTATATACCGAGTATACAAAACATAAGGAAAACCTGCTTTTTCCATTTGATTTATTTATCCATTATTTTACCAGGTAAGTTGACTGAGAACACATTCTCATTTGCAGCAACGACCTGGGGAATAGTTACAGGGGAGAGGAGGGGGATGAATGAGCCAATTGTAAACTGGGTATTATTAGGTGACTGTGATGGTTTGATGGCCAGATTGGGAATTTAGCCAGGACACCGGGGTTAACACCCCTACTCTTATGATAAGTACCATGGGATCTTTAATGACCGCAGAGAGTCCCATCCAAAAGACAGCACCCTACACAGGGCAGTGTCCCCAATCATTGCCCTGGGGCATTGGGATGTTTTTTAGACCAGAGGAAAGAGTGCCTCCTACTGGCCCTCCAACACCACTTCCAGCAGCATCTGGTCTCCCATCCAGGGACTGACCAGGACCAACCCTGCTTAGCTTCTGAAGCAAGCCAGCAGTGATATGCAGGGTGGTATGCTGCTGGCATAGAATTCAGGTAAAAGCTATGATCCCTTATTGATGTCACTTGTTAAATTCACTTCAATCAGTGTACATGAAGGGGATGAGACAGGTTAAACAATGATTTTTAAGCCTTGAGACAATTGAGACATGGATTGTGTATGTGTGTGCCATTCAGAGGGTGAATGGCCAAGACAAAATATTTAAGTGCCTTTGAATGCGGTATGGTAGTAGGTGCCAGGTTCATCGGTTTGTGTCAAGAAGTGCAACGTTGCTGGGATTTTCACGCTCAACAGTTTCCTGTGTGTATCAAGAATGGTCCACCACCCAAAGGACATTCAGCCAACTTGACACATCTGTGGGAAGCATTGGAGTCAACATGGGCCAGCAATGCTTTCGACAAGAGTCCATGCCCTGACAAATTGAGGCTGTTCCGAGGGCAAAAGGGGGGGGGGTGTCACTGAATATCAGGAAGGTGTTCCTAATGTTTGGTATACTCAGTGAGAGCTCATCTCAGGGAATTCATTTTGAGCTCAGGTTACTGTCGTAAATGAAAAGAAAAGTGTCCTTCAAACAGTATTATATTTATGATCTTGATTGATGTGCTGTGGTAGTGTAACGTCATATAAAAACTAGTGAAGTCATGTCAGGGAAGATATATGCAACTTTATCACTCAGCAACAAACACAGTAAGGCAAGTTGCCTCTCCCTAGAAACACTCTAATAGCAAAATAAATGGTAGTCACTGAAAAAGGGGATGGAGAGAAGAAAGTGACTTCACCAGGCCTGGTCCTGAAAGAGTGGATTCATGTCAGAGAGGTCTGAGTCAGAGAGTCAGAGACCTGGCTGTGTCAGTAGGAAATGTTCTTGAGATTACAGTGGCTGACTCCCTGTCTCTCTCTCTTTTTCTCTCCCTCTCTTTCTCTCTTTCGTGCTGACGAGTGTAAACAGAGTGGCAGATGGTGAGCGACCAAGGCCCAGTCAATCTCTGCTTTCTGCACTCCACTCTGCAGAGGGGTACAACAGAGGGGGAAAACTTGGCTGCTCCGGCTAAGGCTAAGCTCAAACATGCTTTTAATCTCCCTCATACAACCCCCATTCCCATAGGCCACATCCGCAGAGACTATGAGTCTCCCATACATTCTGGTTGAAGTGATAACAGTATTTTTGGGGGATGATTTGTGGTTAGCTGGATCAGGCTTCTGAAGCCTCACCGATCATCTCTGGCTAATGGCTGCTTGTTCCCGTTCCATCATGATATAAACCTAAAAAGTATCAATCCCTGCAGTCCTCTGGGGCTTGGATGGACTCTATAAACAAACACATCTCTCAAGAGGAATGGCTGTCTATGCTTCCCAAATGACACCCCATTCCCTATTCAGTGCACTACTTTTGACCAGAACTCTGTGCACTATATAGGGAATACTATGTCAGCCAGGCACAGGAGAACCAGGTTCTCCCTTTCATCCTGTGCAAACGTGTCACCCTGATGGATATTAATGACTTCCCAACCGTCCCAGTTCCCCTCAGCTCGAACAGAGAGGTAGAGCATAAGAAGAAGGGGGGCAGACAGACCATATGCCCACAGCAGCACACTGCCCTAGCAACACCTCCCCCGCTCACCCCACCTTATCGTGAAATTGGGATTACCCTCTTCATGATTGACCCAATCATATTTGTTCTCCATTATTATGACAAACACCTGCCCTCAGACAAAAACACCTGGTTCACAACGTTCTAGACTACCCTGTATGTGGTGTTTAGACTGGCCAGGGGGATGTCTGCCTCCCCCCACCCTCCAATCACCTGGCTCCAAACCTCCAGATGGTTTCCCAGGTGCTCTCATCCCTTCTCCCTCTACCCCTCCACCTACCATATACACACCCAAAAATAAACAAGTGGTTAGAGAGGAGTTCAGTGTCTTAAAATAAATTCTGAATCTTTTGTGAACCAGACTTTTTCAGAAAAGCAACCAATCTTATGTTAAGGTTAAGCCATTATTTTTGCAATTGTCTTAACTGTAGGCCAGGACAAGCTGTGGGACCTGTGTTGTATTTTAGCAGAGTACATTTTGGCCAGACCCCCCTTCGCCCCCTCAACCAGACTACTCCTTGAGGTCAAGTGTGTAATTTCAGAAGGAAGTTGGCAGCTGTCTACCTGCCAGGCTGCCACTATCCAATCACTTGTCTTGAAGCGTCCCACAAATAAACACAGGTGTGCCACACGGAGTCACACGTAGAAGGACATGGAACCAAAACACTATGTCTATGTGTGTCACTGTCTGTCTCACTCAGAGACATTATTATCCTATCAAAATATATCCTTTCAACCAGCTGCAATTACTCTTACCACAAAATACAGGAAATGGGTGAATTTATCCAGGTAAAAAATAGCAGGACAAAAAAAGGCACACAGACAGGACAGGATAACACAACACAAACTTATGAGCTATAGGCCTACAGACACCAGGGTGAGTCTTAAGGAGTTTTGGTGTGAGGGGGAGTAATCATCACAACAATGTGAGCCATCCCAACCCAGACGGATTACAAACAATTGAGACCTTGTTCTTTCTGATGAGACAGATAGTTTTTGTTTTGGGAAAAGTATTATACTCGGCTCATGCACCGGTGATTCCCTGATTCCCAGACTCAACAGCGGCCAGCGACTTACTTATTTAGAGCTTTGAGACTATCTTCAAAATAACAGGAAGCATGCTGATGGTGAGGTTTTCCACACCAACCTCATGTGTCTTAATGTCACTATTAGGTTAATTAGCTTTCCACTTCTTTCTGTTTTTAGAGGAAAAGAAAACATCAACATGCAGCTGTAATTACCTCAGTTTCAGACACACAATAGCACAATGTTCCCTATTCACTGCTGGTGACCCTAAACTATATGTATATACTGTATTCTATACTATGCTACTGTATCTTAGTCCAATGCAGCTCTGACATAAACTAAACAAAAAGAGAAACGTCCTGCGTTAATTTTCAGCAAACTTAACATGTGGAAATATTTTTATGAACATAACAATGAGCTACAGGCCATAAACGGAATGACAACTGAGACATAAACTGAAGAATTTCCACAGACATGTGACTAACAGAAACGGAATAATGTGTCCCTGAACAAAGGGGGGGGGTGGGGGGGGGGGGGGGGTCCAAAATCAAAAGAAATTGTGCGTTCCTGGTGTAACTCTGGCAGTTGTTGTTGCCATTCTGCACCTGTCCCACAGGTGTGATGTTTGATGTACCGACCCTGTGTGGGTGTTGTTACACGTGGTCTGCCACAGCGAGGACGATCAGCTGTTCATCCTGTCTCCATGTAGCGCTGTCTTAGGCTTCTTACAGTAAAGACATTGCAATTATTGCCCTCGCCACATCTGGAGTCCTCGTGCCTCCGTGCAGCATGCCTAATGCACGTTCACGCAGATGAGTAGGAACCCTGGGCATCTTTCTTTTAGTGTTTTTCAGAGTCAGTAGAAAGGCCTCTTTGGTGTCCTAAGTTTTCATAACTGTGATCTTAATTGCCTACCGTCTGTAAGCTGTTAGTGTCTTAACGACCTTTCCACAGGTGGATGTTCATTAATTGTTTATGGTTCATTGAACAAGCATGGAAAACAGTGTTTCATCCCTTTACAGTGAAGATCTGTGGAGTTATTTGGATTTTTACGGATTATCTTTGAAAGTCAGGGTCCTGAAAAAGGGACGTTTCTTTTTTTGCTGAGTTTATATGTATATATTCTTAATCCATTCCTTACTTAGATTTACATGTATTTTGGGTATATGTTGTGAAACGGTTGGATATTACTTGTTAGATATTACTGCACTGTCGGAGCTAGAAGCACAAGCATTTCGCTACACCCGCAATAACATCTGCTAACCATGTGTATGTGACCAATACATTTGATTTGATTTGATTTACTACCTCTGATAGTTAATATTCCATATTGGTTGTATAACTTTTAGAACACACACCTAATGACATTTTACTTATATAAGAAGACTGAAATGTTCTCAAGTATACCTGATGTTTGAGCGCAGGGCTGGCCCCTAGCCTTTTGGGGGCCCTAAGAGAGATTTGGTTGGAGGGGAGGGGGGGTCCCCTCACCTTGCCGGCAAAACATTTGAGTGGTCCCCCTCTTGATGGCAGAGAGAAAAATGTAAAGACATGCTCCCGTACTTTGGCAACTAAGAAAGTATTTTTTAAACCCCGCTTTGGGCAGGATGTGTCAATGTGTAGTTCATACGTGCATAATCTATGAGCAGAATTACTGTAAATTACTTCAGTGACTGATTTCTTGAAGCTGTGCCGCGCAATTTTTGGTATATTTCCCCCCACATGGGCCAGCCCCCTGGCCCTCGCAGTTGAGAAGCCTGCCCAGCATTATCCAATGAGATTGCAGAGCAGGCCCAATGGCTCAGAGGATACATCAGAGAGAGATTGAGCAATGAGTTGGTGCACATATCTGTGCATACAATATGTGACGTGGTACGCAATTCTTTGGGACCACTTTTGGCTCATGAGTGCTACTTTCAGAACTACTGGCTAAAAAGTATACAAAAGTACCGGATAATCTCTTTAAAGCTGCAATATGTCACTTTTTGGGTGACCCAACCAAATTCATATAGAAATGTGAGTTATAGATCTGTCATTCTCATTGAAAGCAAGTCTTAGAAGCGGTATATACACTACCAGTCAAAGGTTTGGACACAACTACTCATTCCAGGGTTTTTCTTTATTTTACTATTTACATTGTAGAATAATAATGAAGACATCAAAACTATGAAATAACATACAGTGCCTTGCGAAAGTATTCGGCCCCCTTGAACTTTGCGACCTTTTGCCACATTTCAGGCTTCAAACATAAAGATATAAAACTGTATTTTTTTGTGAAGAATCAACAACAAGTGGGACACAATCATGAAGTGGAACGACATTTACTGGATATTTCAAACTTTTTTAACAAATCAAAAACTGAAAAATTGGGCGTGCAAAATTATTCAGCCCCCTTAAGTTAATACTTTGTAGCGCCACCTTTTGCTGCGATTACAGCTGTAAGTCACTCGGGGTATGTCTCTATCAGTTTTGCACATCGAGAGACTGACATTTTTTCCCATTCCTCCTTGCAAAACAGCTCGAGCTCAGTGAGGTTGGATGGAGAGCATTTGTGAACAGCAGTTTTCAGTTCTTTCCACAGATTCTCGATTGGATTCAGGTCTGGACTTTGACTTGGCCATTCTAACACCTGGATATGTTTATTTTTGAACCATTCCATTGTAGATTTTGCTTTATGTTTTGGATCATTGTCTTGTTGGAAGACAAATCTCCGTCCCAGTCTCAGGTCTTTTGCAGACTCCATTCTTCTTTTGCAGACTCCATTCTTCCAGAATGGTCCTGTATTTGGCTCCATCCATCTTCCCATCAATTTTAACCATCTTCCCTGTCCCTGCTGAAGAAAAGCAGGCCCAAACCATGATGCTGCCACCACCATGTTTGACAGTGGGGATGGTGTGTTCAGATGTGTTGCTTTTACGCCAAACATAACGTTTTGCATTGTTGCCAAAAAGTTCAATTTTGGTTTCATCTGACCAGAGCACCTTCTTCCACATGTTTGGTGTGTCTCCCAGGGGGCTTGTGGCAAACTTTAAACGACACTTTTTATGGATATCTTTAAGAAATGGCTTTCTTCTTGCCACTCTTCCATAAAGGCCAGATTTGTGCAATATACAACTGATTGTTGTCCTATGGACAGAGTCTCCCACCTCAGCTGTAGATCTCTGCAGTTCATCCAGAGTGATCATGGGCCTCTTGGCTGCATCTTTGATCAGTCTTCTCCTTGTATGAGCTGAAAGTTTAGAGGGACGGCCAGGTCTTGGTAGATTTGCAGTGGTCTGATACTCCTTCCATTTCAATATTATCGCTTACACAGTGCTCCTTGGCATGTTTAAAGCTTGGGAAATCTTTTTGTGTCCAAATCCGGCTTTAAACTTCTTCACAACAGTATCTCGGACCTGCCTGGTGTGTTCCTTGTTCTTCATGATGCTCTCTGCTCTTTTAACGGACCTCTGAGACTATCACAGTGCAGGTGCATTTATACGGAGACTTGATTACACACAGGTGGATTGTATTTATCATCATTAGTCATTTAGGTCAACATTGGATCATTCAGAGATCCTCACTGAACTTCTGGAGAGAGTTTGCTGCACTGAAAGTAAAGGGGCTGAATAATTTTGCACGCCCAATTTTTCAGTTTTCGATTTGTTAAAAAAGTTTGAAGTATCCAATAAATGTCGTTCCACTTCATGATTGTGTCCCACTTGTTGTTGATTCTTCACAAAAAAATACAGTTTTATATCTTTTTGTTTGAAGCCTGAAATGTGGCAAAAGGTCGCAAAGTTCAAGGGGGCCGAATACTTTCGCAAGGCACTGTATATGGAATCATGTAGTAACCAAAAAAGTGTTTAAAAAATAAAAAATATATTTAACATGAGATTCTTCAAAGTAGATACCCTTTGCCTTGATGACAGCTTTGCACAGCTTTTCGTTTTTGAGTCTTTTACTTTCAGTTTTGTACACCAGCTTTAAAAAGCAGAAAATACAATATCTGTGTCACACCAGTCCTTGTGCTTGTGTTGTTATAGTACGAACTGGCCATGACTGACCCAGCAGACTTGGACCAGCTCCGTCCTGTATCCCTGCAGGGAGCTACCATTAGGAGAGGAGGAGCTACTTCAGAACCTGATGGAAGGGTTCCGATCTCTGGCAGAACGCCACGACCTGGGGTTCAAGGCATTGACGGAGCAATTCCGTGAATTAGCTCGCAAGCAGCACGCCACACCTGAGACCTCCCAGCCACTCAGTAGTGGTGGGTCTGTTCAACCTACCCTGGCTCCCCAAGAACACCGCTTACCTCCTCCGGAGTGATATTCTGGCGATCCTAGAACCTGCCGGGAATTTCTTTCTCAGTGCTCCCTCAGTTTTGAGCTCCAGCCATCTTCATTCCCTTCGGATCGATTGAAGATAGCATATCTAATTATGCTAATGTCCGGAAGGGTACTCTCCTGGGCGATGCCGTTTGGGAGCAACAGTCCGCCGTTTGTCATAATCTGGAAGATTTCATGATGGAGGTGATGAAGGTATTCGATTCTCCGGTGCCCGGGAGAGAGGCGGCCCAAAAACCATCAGAACTCCCGTAGTGTGGCAGACTATGCGGTAGAGTTTTGCACATTGGCCGCCGAGAGTGCCTGGAATCCGGAGGCTCTGTTCGATACCTTCCTTTACGGACTGTCGGAGGAAATAAAAGATGGAGTTACCATTGGACCTCGATTCCCTCATATAGCCACCTGTCTGGTTAAGAGACCAATTTCTTCAGTAGGTACAAGTGTACAAGTGTAGGTACAAGTGCTCTGGGGAGCCAGACTAGGAATCCTGTAATTCCCATCACCTGCACTCCCTTTTTAGTGATACTGCTGTGGGGAGACCAGTCTAAGTCTCTCCGGGTGCTCATTGACTCTGGGGCGGATGAGAGTTTTATGGACGCTACCTTAGTTTCTGAATTAGGTATCCCCACTCAACTCCTCTCTGTTTCCATGACCGCTAGAGCACTGGATGGTCGCTCCATTGGAAGAGTTACTCACAGCATTGCTCCTGTTAATCTGCGGGTTTCAGGAAATCACAGTGAGGCTATACAGCTACACCTCATTGAATACCCCATGTTCTTGTTGATTTGGGATACTCTTGGATCCAAAAACACAATGCCGTTATTGACTGGACCACGAGTTCCATCCTGGGTTGGAGTCCGTTCTGCCATTCCCATTGCCTCAAAGCAGTGCAGCCTTCCCTGAGACGTCCTCCTCAGGGCTTGAGTCAAGCCTCGGACTTCTCTGCCGTCCCCACAGAGTAACACGACCTCCTGGAGGTCTTCAGCAAGGCACGGGCTACTTCTCGTCCCCCGCATCGTCCCTATGATTGTGCCATTAACTTTCTCCCAGGCACCACACCACCTCGTGGTCGGCTATATTCCCTATCCGGTCCGGAGACCAAGGCCATGGAGGAGTATAATGAGGATTCTCTGGCTACTGGAGGCATCTGTCCTTCTGCATCTCCTGCCGGCGCAGGGTTTTTCTTTGTGGAAAAGAAGGACAAGTCTGTGCATTGACTACCGGGGCCTTATGACATAACGATCAAGAATCGTTACACCTTACCACTCCTCTCCTCGGCTTTCGAACCTCTCCAGGGGGCTACCATCTTCTCCAAGCTGGGTCTTTTGGAATGCCTACCACCTAGTTTGGATAAGCGAAGGGGATGAGTGGAAGACAGCCTTCAACACTATAGGGCAGAGAGAAAAAATGTACAGCTTTAAAGCAAATTTTCTGCAATTCTAAAAAAAAATCCAAGACATATGCAATGATGATGTCTGAGTGCGAGTGACTAACAAAACCAATGGGAGCCCCCTGTAGGCCAGGGCCCCTCGGCACATGCCCAGTGTGACCAGTCAGTATTCAGCCATGATTACTATACGTTTAGATAGCTGGCTAGACTAACCTAACAATCAAAAAATTGTTAGCTGACATTGTTAATTGAGTGACTGTCAGTGACTAACATAACATGAGAAAAACTGCTGATGCACAACCAAATGTTGAAGTTGCAACTTGTGTATTCTACTATTCCAACTCTCAACAGTAAGTTGAGGGACCCACTGAGATCCTAAAAATATACAGTTGAAGTCGGAAGTTTACATACACCTTAGCCAAATACATTTAAACTAAGTTTTTCAGAATTCCTGACATTTAATCCTAGTAAAAATTCCCTGTCTTAGGTCAGTTAGGATCACCACTTTATTTTAAGAATGTGAAATGTCAGAATAATAGTAGAGAGAATGATTTATTACAGCGTTTTTTTCTTTCATCACATTCCCAGTGGGTCAAAGTTTACACTCAATTAGTATTTTGTAGCATCGCCTTTAAATTGTTTAACTTGGGTCAAACGTTTCGGGTAGCCTTCCACAAGCTTCCCACAATAAGTTGGGTGAATTTTGTCCCATTCCTCCTGACAGAGCTGGTGTAACAGAGTCAGGTTTGTAGGTCTCCTTGCTCGCACATGCTTTTTCAGTTCTGCCCACAAATTTTCTATGGGATTGAAGTCAGGGCTTTGTGATGGCCACTCCTATACCTTGACTTTGTTGTCCTTAAGCTATTTTGCCACAACTTTGGAAGTATGCTTGAGGTCATTATGATGTTGCTTCAATATATTCACACAATTTTCCTGCCTCATGACACCATTTATTTTGTGAAGTGCACCAGTTCCTCCTGCAGCAAAGCACCCCCACAGCATGATGCTTCCACCACAGTGCTTCAGGGTTGGGATGGTGCTCTTCGGCTTGCAAGCCTCCCCCTTTTACCTCACAACATAACGATGGTCATTATGGCCAAACAGTTCTATTTTTCTTTCATCAGACCAGAGGACATTTCTCCAAAAATTACTATCTTTGTACCCATGTGCAGTTGCAAATCGTAGTCTGGCTTTTTTATGGCAGTTTTGGAGCAGTGGCTTCTTTCTTTCTGAGAGGCCTTTCAGATTATGTCGATATAGGACTTGTTTTACTATGGATATACAGTGGGGCAAAAACATATTCAGTCAGCCACCAATTGTGCAAGTTCTCCCACTTAAAAAGATGAGAGAGGCCTGTCATTTTCATGATAGGTACACTTCAACTATGACAGACAAAATGAGAAAAAAAAGGCCAGAAAATCACATTGTAGGATTTTTAATGAATTTATTTGCAAATTATGGTTGAAAATAAGTATTTGGTCAATAACAAAAGTTTATCTCAATACTTTGTTATATACCCTTTGTTGGCAATGACAGAGGTCAAAGTTTTCTGTAAGTCTTCACAAGGTTTTCACACACTGTTGCTGGTATTTTGGCCCATTCCTCCATGCAGATCTCCTCTAGAGCAGTGATGTTTTGGGGCTGTTGCTGGGCAACACGGACTTTCAACTCCCTCCATAGATTTTCTATGGGGTTGAGATCTGGAGACTGGCTAGGCCACTCCAGGACCTTGAAATGCTTCTTACGAAGCCACTCCTTCGTTGCCCGGGCGGTGTGTTTGGGATCATTGTCAAGCTGAAAGACCCAGCCACGTTTCATCTTCAATGCCCTTGCTGACGGAAAGAGGTTTTCACTCAAAATCTTACGATACATAGCCCCATTCATTCTTTCCTTTACACGGATCAGTCGTCCTGGTCCCTTTGCAGAAAAACAGCCCCAAAGCATGATGTTTCCACCCCCATGCTTCACAGTAGGTATGGGGTTCTTTGGATGCAACTCAGCATTCTTTGTCCTCCAAACACGACGAGTTAAGTTTTTACCAAAAAGTTATATTTTGGTTTCATCTGACGATATGACATTCTCCCAATCTGCTTCTGGATCATCCAAATGCTCTCTAGCAAACTTCAGACGGGCCTGGACATGTACTGGCTTAAGCAGGGGGACACGTCTGGCACTGCAGGATTTGAGTCCCTGGCGGCGTAGTGTGTTACTGATGGTAGGCTTTGTTACTTTGGTCCCAGCTCTCTGCAGGTCATTCACTAGGTCCCCCCGTGTGGTTCTGGGATTTTTGCTCACCGTTCTTGTGATCATTTTGACCCCATGGGGTGAGATCTTGCGTGGAGCCCCAGATCGAGGGAGATTATCAGTGGTCTTGTATGTCTTCCATTTCCTAATAATTGCTCCCACAGTTGATTTCTTCAAACCAAGCTGCTTACCTATTGCAGATTCAGTCTTCCCAGCCTGGTGCAGGTCTACAATTTTGTTTCTGGTGTCCTTTGACAGCTCTTTGGTCTTGGCCATAGTGGAGTTTGGAGTGTGACTTTTTGAGGTTGTGGACAGGTGTCTTTTATACTGATAACAAGTTCGAACAGGTGCCATTAATACAGGTAACGAGTGGAGGACAGAGGAGCCTCTTAAAGAAGAAGTTACAGGTCTGTGAGAGCCAGACATCTTGCTTGTTTGTAGGTGACCAAATACTTATTTTCCACCATAATTTGCAAAAAAATTCATTAAAAATCCTACAATGTGATTTTCTGGATTTATTTTCTCATTTTGTCTGTCATAGTTGAAGTGTACCTATCATGAAAATGACAGGCCTCTCTCATGTTTTTAAGTGGGAGAACTTGCACAATTGGTGACTGATTAAATACTTTTTCGCCCCACTGTAGATACTTTTGTACTGGTTTCCTCCAGCATCTTCACAATGTCCTTTGCTGTTGTTCTGGGATTGATTTGCCCTTTTCACACCAAAGTAAGTTCATCTCTAGGAGACAGAATGCGTCTCCTTCCTGTGCGGTATGACGGCTGCGTGGTCCCATGGTGTTTATACTCGCGTAATATTGTTTGTACAGATGAACGTGGTACCTTCAGGCGTTTGGAAATTGCTCCCAAGGATGAACACGACTTGTGGACGTCTACCATTTTTTTTCTGAGGTCTTGGCTGATTTCTTTTGATTTTCCCATGATGTCAAACAAAGAGGCACTGAGTTTGAAGGTAGACCTTGAAATACATCCACAGGTGCACCTGGAATTGACTCAAATGATGTCAATTAGCCTATCTGAAGCTTCTAAAGCCATGACATCATTTTCTGGAATTTTCCAAGCTGTTCAAAGGCACAGTCATCCTAGTGTATGTTAACTTCTGACCCACAGGAATTGTGATACAGTGAATTATAAGTGAAATAATCTGTCTGTAAACAATTGTTGTAAAAATGACTTGTGTCATGCACAAAGTAGATGTTCTAACCAACTTGCCAAAACTATAGTTTGGTACTAACAAATTTGTGGAGCTGATGAAAAACAGGTTTTAATGACTCCAACCTAAGTGTATATAAACTTCCGACTTCAACTGTATATATTTATTTATTATGGTCAAGTGCCCCTAAAGAAAGATAACCAGGGTCCCTGCTCATCTGTGTAAACGTACCTTAGGCATGCTGCATGGAGGCATGAGGCCTGCAGATGTAGCCAGGGCAATAAATTGCCATGTCTGTACTGTGAGACGCCTAAGACAGCGCTACAGGGAGACAGGATGAACAATTGATCGTCCTCGCAGTGGCAGACCACGTGTAACAACACCTGCACAGGATCGGTACATCCGAACATCACACCTGAGGGACTGGTACAGGATGGCAACAACAACTGCCCCGAGTTACACCAGGAACGCACAATCCTTCCATCAGAGCTCAGACTGTCCGCAATAGGCTGCGAGAGGCTGGACTGAGGGCTTGTAGGCCTGTTGTAGTAAGGCAGGTCCTCACCAGACATCACCGGCAACAACGTCGCCTATGGACACAAACTAGCATCAAAAGTAAAAATAAAAAAAAATTGAAAATTATTAATAGGAGACTGAATGCGATCGGACCACCATCTAATTGGCCTCTGTACACAGTAACTCTTACAGAATTCCCATGTGGATTGGGATAAAGCCTATTGGATGACAATGTGTTTATAACTTAGACAAAATAATTCATAATTGACTTTTTTCTCCACAACATAGGTACAGCAGATCCCATTATTGTATGGGACACTTTTAAATGTACTTTTAGAGGCCATTCAATACAATACAATACTCATCATTAATTTAGGTCAAAAGAGATTAGACTAATAAAGGAAATAGAGGAAATAACAGCGCAGGTAGATGATCATGGAAACTGAACTATAGAGGCACATAATAAGTTAGCAGAAAAACAAAAATATTTGGAGGTACTTATTCAAGAATGATCAAGTGTAATGTATTACAAATATAAAGCTAATCGGATGGAAAATGGGGAAAAATGCAACAAAACAATCTGGAATTTTCAATATCGAAAAGCTACCAAAAATAATTTATAGAATCTTGTAACAAATGATGGACTCATCCATTATTCACCAAATTATATTTTGAAAGAGGAAGCAAAATATTTTAAGCATTCGTTTTCTTTTCAGTCTCCTCCATTTACACTGAATGATGTTAACTGTAAGGTTTTCTTTCCTAATAATAATAATGTAAAATTAACAAATGTTCAGAAAGACCTCTGTGAAGGCCAACTTACAGAAGGTGAACTTTTTGAGGCAATTAAATATTTTCAGTCTGTAAAAACACCAGGGCTTGATGGTACCAGTAGAGGTATATCAGACCTTTTTTGATGTCCTCAAAGATGCATTATTAGCATGTTTTAATTACTCCTATAAAAACGGTAGACTTTCAGGTACTCAACAAGAAAGTCTGATTTCATTACTACTAAAACAGAACCCAGGTGGTACTGTAAGTATAAAGATCCAGTCCATTTAAAAAACTGGAGGCCTATACCACTTCAATGTTGTGATGCTAAAATCATAGCACATAGAATAAAAAAGTCTTACCATATATTGTTCATCCTGATCAGACAGGTTTTTTACATGGACGATATATTGGAAATAATATACGACAATTACTTGAAACAATTGAACATTATGAAACATCAAAGATACCAGGCCTGGTCTTCATAGCATAGCATAGCATAGCATAGCATTTTGAAAAGGCATTTGATAAAGTACGACTAGAATTTATTTATGAATGGCTGGATAAAATTTGGTTTAAAGTATCGCCCTTTCTTAAACAAGCCATACAAAGCTGGCTACAATTTCAGTTTTATCCTCCAGAAAAGATAGAACAAATATTATAACAAATGTTATTGTTAAACTCAAATATACTGATTAATAAAAAGAGTATATTTATTAATTATATTGTGAATATAAACGGTAGAGTTGTGTCACATCAGCAGCTATCGAAAATATATGGGAATGTCTGCTCAATCAAAATGTATAACCAACTGATTGCAACATTACCACAAAAATGTAAGAGGCAAATGAAAAGGGAGAAGGTTGTTTGCCTGACATATATTAAAGATACAAATTGGCTGAAAGGAATTAGCATAAATAGAAAAATATAGTAGTTTCATTTGAGGACAAAAATGTTGACAGCTGCGCTATACAGGTTGCAAAATAAATGGGAGGAGATTTTTGATATACCGATTCCATGGAACATGGTTTATGAACTGGTACAAAAAAAACAACACTTGATACAACACTTAGAGTTTTTCAATTTAAATTATTATACAAAATTCATGTCACCAACAGAATGCTATATATATGGGGCGTACAAGAATCTCAGCTGTGTAGATTTGGCTGTGAAGAGACAGAATCACTAGATATTTTATTTTGGTATTGCCCCTATGTAGCTTGTTTCTGGTCACAGGTTCAGGAATGGTTAAAAAAAAATCACAACATTCACTTAAAAAAGACAAGGCTGCCTATCATACATTCTTCCACTCATTGCACCTTGTTGCCCCTTGTAATGCAACCACAACAGATAGACTTCAGTACTCGGCGTTTGTCCAGGTCCCTTTTCCACAGGACCTCGGGAGATGCCTTCAATACCGTCCAACAGGGACAAGTTAACCGTACATGTTTTAATGCTTAACCATCACGCTTTTTCTGTTTTAACCTTACCTACTTTCACTCCACTCATAGACGTTTATCCCTCCCTGGACAAATGTTGCACTTTCCTCACGTGAGACCATCTTGTCGAGCTGATCATTTCAAACCACACTGCTCTCATTGGGCAAAAACTGGTTGAATCAACATTGTTTCCATGCAATTTACACCAAATAAGTCAATGTGATGATGTTGAATCAACGTAGAAAACTGGTTGGATTTACAAGAAGTCATCAACGGTAAGGGAATTTCGTCTTTTTTTCACCCACCTTTTAACCTAAATCCAATGACAGGTGACAGTTTTGGTTGATTTCACGTTGAATTCATGTTAGTTGGCAACTCAATCAAATATAAATCAAAACTAGACGTTGAACTGACGTCTGTGCCCAGTGGGCTGTTTCATCCATGGCAATGATGTTGCTCTCCTTTCTCTTCTTTTGCACAATCTTCACGATTACTGAAGTTCCCTCCTGAACAATTCATTTAGACCCATCGTTAATTTGAAACAAGTGTTTATTTTCTGAAATGTGTGCCGATGCCCAGCCGTTAAAAGGGACAGGCTGAGACTCAGTGTTTAATTGATATTTTAAGTGACAAACACATTTAATTCATTGTTTCTGGCATGTCATCTGAGCCTCACTTACATCACAGACAATTTTTGGGTGGGATGTTCAATTTGGTCACTTATCACAAGTCCCTGGTAAAATGACACAGAAAATTGGTTGCATATACCTTCCCATAATTCGGGATTAACCTTTGGATTAAAAGATTCCGTGCCCTTCAGTTCTCATAGATATAGCACATGAATATCCTGTCGCCTCAGCCTTGAAACACTACTGTCTATTCTGACCTACATACAACAGTACATAGTGAGACGGGTAGTCGGGTATACAGGCTCCAGAGACCTCTAACACACAGACACACACGGCAGCCACAGCCGTATCCCGTCATCCCAGGCACAGGTTTCAAAAGAGACAAAAGGGCTCCAACTGAACCAAAATGCACTGGAGAGTGCATGTTACATGTTAAATAAACATACAGGCTGGCTGTAGTCTGTGGTTCTGTAATCCTGGAGGCCTCTCTCTCCTCTCCGTGCTTTCCTTTGATATGTGGCACAACATGTCACCTTCAGGGGCAGACGAGACTCAAGGGGAATGTTAAACGCTCCTTCCTTTAGAGATGAAATGCTCCACATAAATCATTGATTAGCCTCCACCCCTCTAATACTCACCCCCTCTACCACCTTTAGCTAGATAGCTGAAATGGTGCAAACAAATGTTATGTTCTCATTAAGAGTACTTTTGTCAATTAGGGACTACTTTTTGTCAGTTCGGCCTAATATCTGCTGAGCTGTAGAAGAGAGCAGTCGTAAAGGAGTGCCACGCTGTTCATCTTCAGAGGGGAAATAGCAGTAACAAAAGAAAAACAGAACAGAGGTTGTTGTGGATGTGAAGTTGGTGATGCATGCTCAGTTATTTGATGATAGATGATAAATGCATTGTGTGTGCACGTGCGTGTGTGTGTGTGTGTGTGTGTGTGTGTGTGCGTGTGTGTGTGGGGGGGGGGGGGGGGCACTCAACTTTGTTTTGGTTGGAGGATTCTATGGGTCATGTGAATCTCTGACAGTGGTCCTCATCTCTTGTCCTGTCTTGCCTGAGGGCTGGTAGCCTATACTATTAATTTGATGGCACCCATTCCCCTGACATGTGTCTGTCCAGCTCTGTCCAGCTCTGTCCCGCCACGGATGTGGAGCGAGACAGATACTGTATAATGATCCTGCCCTACTAGTGCCTCATCAGCTCTGGTTACAGTACAGACTGTTCTCTGCAGATAGTGTCACAGACATCTATCTATATGTGAAAGCAATACAGTGTTTAACAGAAGTATAGCAGGTTTAACCAAGGCCGGCTAGATAGATAGATAGATAGATAGATAGATAGATAGATAGATAGATAGATAGATAGATAGATAGATAGATAGATAGATAGATAGATAGAGAGAGAGAGAGAGAGAGAGAGAGAGAGAGAGAGAGACAGACAGACAGACAGACAGACAGACAGACAGACAGAAATACATTTAAATTCCTGACATTTAATCCAAGTACAAATTCCCTGTCTTAGGTCAGTTAGGATCACCACTTTATTTTAAGAATGTGAAATGTCAGAATAATAGTAATTATAATAATTATTATTTATTTAAGCTTTTATTTATTTTACCACATTCCCAGTGGGTCAAAAGTTTACATACACTCAATTAGTATTTGGTAGAATTACCTTTAAATTGTTTAACTTAGGTCAAATGTTTCAGGTTGCCTTCCACAAGCTTCCCACAATAAGTTGGGTGAATGTTGGCCCATTCCTCCTGACAGAGCTGGTGTAACTGAGTCAGGTTTGTAGGCCTCCTTGCTCACGCACGCTTTTTCAGTTCTGCTCACAAATGTTCTATGGGTTTGAGGTCAGTGCTTTGTGATGGCCACTCCAATACCTTGACTTTGTTGTCCTTAAGGCATTTTGACACAACTTTGGAAGTATGATTGGGGTTATTGTCCATTTGGAAGACCCATTTGCGACCAAGCTTGAACTGATGTCTTGACATGTTGCTTCAATATATCCACATAATTTTCCTGCCTCATGATGCCATCTATTTTGTGAAGTGCACCAGTCCCTCTTGCTGCAAAGCAGCCCCACAACATGATGCTGCCACCCCCGTGCTTCACCGTTGGGATGGTGTTCTTCTGCTTGCAAACATCCCCCTTTTCCTCCAAACATAACGATGGTCATTAAGGCTAAACAGTTATATTTTTGTTTCATCAGACCAGAGGACATTTCTGCAAAAGTACAATCCTTGTCCCCATGTGCAGTTGCAAACCGTAGTCTGGCTTTTTTATGGCGGTTTTGGAGCAGTGGCTTCTTCCTTGCTCTTTGTTGATATAGGACTCACTTTACAGTGGATATAGATACCTTTGTACCTGTTTCCTCCGGCATCTTCAAAAGGTCCTTTGCTGTTGTTTTGGGATTGATTTGCACTTGTCGCACCAAAGTATATTCATCTTTAGGAAACTGAACACGTCTCCTTCCTGAGCTGTATGACGGCTCCGTGGTCCCATGGTGTTTATACTTGCGTACTATTGTTTGTACAGATGACCGTGGTATGTTCATGCGTTTGGAAATTGCTCCCAAGGATGAACCAGACTTGTGGAGTTCTACAATTTATTTTCTGTGGTCTTGGCTGATTTCTTTTGATTTTCCCATGATGTCATGCAACGAGGCACTAAGTTTGAAGGTAGGCCTTGAAATACATCCACAGGTACACCTCCAATTGACTCAAATGATGTCAATTAGCCTATCAGAAGATTCTAAAGTCATGACGTCATTTCTGGAATTTACCAAGCTGTTTAAAGGCACAATTAATTTAGTGTAAGTACACTTCTGACCCCCAGGAATTGTGATACAGTGAATTATAAGTGAAATAATCTGTTTGTTAACAATTGATGTAAAAAATGGCTTGTGTCATGCACAAAGTAGATGTCCTAACTGACTTGCCAAAACTATAGTTTGTTAACAAGAAATTTGTGGAGTGGTTGAAAAACTAGTTTTAATGACTCCAAAGTGTATTTTATCTTCCGACTTTAACTGTAGATAGATAGATAGATAGATAGATAGATAGATAGATAGATAGATAGATAGATAGATTAGTTTATTAGTCACATGCACATGGTTGTAGATGTAATCGCAGGGTAAGGCGGAATTCTTATGGTCTGAGCTCAAACAGTATTGGTCAAAAAACGAGAAGTAAATGACACAATAATAAACATAATAATAATAATATACACTGAATGTACAAAACATTATGAACACCTGGTCTTTCCATGACATTAACTGACCAGGTGAATCCAGGTGAAAGCTATGATCCCTTATTGATGTCACGTGCTAAATCCACTTCAATCAGTGTAGATGAAGGGGAGGAGACAGGTTAAAGAAGGATTATTAAGCCTTGAGACAATTGAGACATGTATTGTATATGTGAGCCATTCAGAGAGTGAATGGGCAAGATACAATATGTATGTGCCTTTGAATGGGGTATGGTAGTAAGTGCCAGGTGCACAGGTTTGTTTCAAAAACTACAATGCTGCTGGGTTTTCAAGCTCAAGAGTTTCCTGTGAGTATCAAGAATGGTCCACCACCCAAAGGCCTTCCAGTCAATTTGACACAACTGTGGGAAGCATTGGAGTCAATATGGGCCAGCATCTGCTTTCAGACCTTATAGAGCATGCCCCGACGAATTTAGTCCGTTCTGAGGGCAAAATGGGGGGTGTAACTCAATATTTGCAAGGTGTTCTGCCTTCAGTCGGCTACAGTCGGCTGAGGCGGGCTTTAGAGCGTGGGGAGGTGTGACAGATACTGTAATATCTTATTGGCCAGACATGCTAGACAAACAGCCTGAACATCAAATCAGCAACACTAAAATATGATGTCGTTAATATCCAGACATTCCCACCGCATCATACGTAATGTAGCCTAGCCTATGGATAAATCAACGTGATATCGGGCAATTCAAAGCAGAGATTACACCTACCCATCCCCCGTTCTCTTGAATCCAGTTGTGCAGCGGTCCATTTAGATACTCCGTCATCCACCCAGCGATGTGGTCAACCTGCGACGTCATTTCCTTGTTCACGCATTCCACACATATTGTGCCACCGAACTCGAAGAAGGCGACAATTCGTCCCCAGTTAACCCCGTCCCTGAACAGCTCGTCTATCACCTCTCTGAATCTCCTTTCTGCCATAGAAGACGTGAGATACAATTGGTGTGACATCTCCGCAAAGTCGGGCTGGTACAGTCGTTCGAGTTCGTCCCCGGCCTCACGCAAAACTCTGTGAATAGCTGCATGCGGGTCCGTTTGGGAGAGCCGTTTGGGAAGATGGGGGACGCTGCCCGGTCTGGCGTTATTGGCCCCGTGGCACCGCCGTGCCAAACCAGGCGGAGGAGAAATCATCGACCCATTATTATCAGCATCTTCCTCTGCATTCTCGAAATCCCACGCATATCCAATTTTCAAGAGTTTGTGACAAATGTACTTTTCCACTATACAGCGGTTGTCGTCGTTTGCCATTATGATTGGCACTGATAATGACCTCCACAATCCTAGTTTTTAAGAATAATACATCGTACTTATCAACATGCACTGCGCCGCGCAATACATCAGATCAGACGAAAAGTGTATTTCTGAGAAAATGCTCTGGTCAAGTTTATAGGATACTATCGAACCGTGCAGAACGAAACACTGCAACGGGAGCGATGTGCGTGGATTGAAAAACGGTCCCTTCACCCAACTAGGCTGAAACCGTGAAAAAGTCCAAGTATATCCACGTAAGAATATCAAAATGTTTCCCCAATTGTGCTATCAAAAGGAAATATTCGAAGCCTTGATCAAAAAGTGGCTACAGTTATCTGTAGACTCCCAAATCCAGACAGCCAGAAATACGGAAGAGATTAAAATATTCTCGATGTGCACATAATGTAGTCTACACTACCAAAAAAAAAAATACATGACCGAAAAACCACATAAGAAGATCAACGTCGCATGCATCCAGAATATTGTTACACGTACGGAGAGACGTTTCGAGGGACTGCAGTGAAGACTGTATCCCACAATAATATTGCTGTCTGTGTTCCAGCTACACACTGTGGGTTGGTTGAACATTCTTTGCTGCTTTGCTGGTGAGGTATTTCTTACGTCACCCATAGAAAGTTATCACTTGTGCATTTGGAAACTCCACGTAGGCCTATGTGTCGTTCCTATTTGGTTACGTTTTATCTGTAGAGAAATGTTTGCCATGATAGGATTTTAACCTTTAATTCTTATTTAATGCAGAAAATGTTGCTATAACCCTAACATTTCCCCAATATTTTTATGGGTCGAAATATGGTGAATAGCCATTTAAACTATTACGAACAGTAGCCTATCAATTCGGATCAAGTTGTAGAAATAGGTGAACATTGCCTTATTTGAAGAATTAGAAGCTTCAAGCTTGCTTTCTTTGGCCCTGCCTGATTAACAATTGCTGAGCCCTTACTAGACAGGACTACACCATTCTGATTCCCCATGAGGGGACTGCTTTTATCTAGCATCCTTATGGACATCCATCCATCTCATTGGTGGACATATATTTTGATGTTCTCTGTGTTTTTCTCTTTCTTCCAGTGTGTCTGTGTATATCTCGCTCAGTCTCTCTACCTGCCTATATCTTCTACACATTCTCTGACAGGGCAATGCAGCCTCTAAATCCCCATGCAGTCTTCCTGCTGATCTGAGGGCACTATACCATAGCTACTGTCTGCCCAGGCTGTTCTGTTCCCATCATAGAAGATGAAAGAATACTCATACAGAATACGTAAAACTGAACACCCCCCCCCAACAACTGCCCGGCCACAAGCACCTACTGTACATCAAAACTGTATAATGGTATGGAGTGGCACAGAACACCCACTCCACTCAGCTTCTGAATAGACAGGAGTCAGGATTGATCAACTGTAGCCATAGTCCAACCCTCAGCAACTGAATAATGTAAGTTCAGAATCCAGCAAACACAGCTACACGTACAGTATAGGTTATACAGAATCACATAAAAGTTATTTAAAATAGATTAACCATAGTTGTGTTTTAAAAGGCCTGTGTCAACAGTACTGAGAGCAGACAAAAACAGAGGGCATTTAGCAGAGGAAATGTCATTTTCCAAGGTTATTTATTTAGTTTTATCATGTAAGAAAATAAGACAAAGCAACATTGTTCTACTCCTTACATTTTTCTTTTCAATGGCACACAAGGTGAAATTCGTACACATTTGGCCAAAACAAAATAAAAACAACCAATAAGATAGGAATGATATTCAGTAGCACTGTACTTAAACATTTTATAATCTTCTTTTAAATATCTCTGGACAACATCAATGAATGGGAAAACTAGAGCGTGACTGAGCATTTTAACAATGGTACAACTTGGTTGTAGTGTTTTAACATATTGTAAGCATAGGCTTGATTTGCAAAGCTTAAAATGTGTTCAAACAAAACAACTTTTCCCATGAGCTACATATATCAAATGTCTATAAACGTCAACATATATGTGTTGCTACCTAAAGATGACAGAGAGTCAGAGCTAACAATGTACAGATGAGGAAATGACAGGTAGACACACTAAGCGCTGGACAGTGACAATGTGCCTTGAACCAATGTTAAATGAGAACCTCCGAGTTGAATCATCCATTCTCACGTTCTTATTTTGGGTTTAAGTAAGGCCTTTTTGAACAAAAACTAATCTGAAATTGACGAACAAAAACACACCAAAAGAGTTGGCATTTTCGCAGAAAAATGGAATTAACTGGTAAACCACAAGCGGCTTAAGCCACATTATTTTCTGTGAATAAATTCTATTATTTTATCATTAACATCATTCGTAGTTCTCTCTTAAGGCTTGGAATGGGTCCCCACAGTTGTAGTGCTTGGCTGAACTACAAACGGTTTATAGGACAGTACAGACCAGCAACATCAAACAAAATAAATCACAAGTAGTTGCATTGCATTTACAGAAATGGTCTCTTAATACATTTTGGCATTCAAATATTGGTGGATTTAAAAATGTATACTTTCTGATTCGTAGCCTATGGTTTGCATTAAAGGTCAGTACATTCTCCACACAGTTGATGGAAGGAAGACTTGCATGAGTTCACATTTGATATTTTCTCTCCCCATTAAGCAGAATATTGAGAAGGTAAAAAGGTACCGGGATGTACGGGATGTTTAAAAGGCTTGGAGTTAGAGGACTTCAGGAAGGAACTGTGAATACTTACTGAGACAAATTACACAGTTAAGAGAGTATAGGATAGTGTCCACAGTGACTGAATGAAATGTAAAATTAGACAATACAATAGCACATATAGCTCCTTTATGTTGCTCTGCACAGACAGAGTTTGCCAGTCCCTCTTAATCTCTTGGCCTCTATATAAAATAGAGCTCTAGTGCCCTCTCCAGGCCTGAAGGGTCTTTGCTGGAACCTGCGAGACACACCCCACACCTTGTCCAGACACTACCCCATCACTTTAATCACAGAGCCCACTTGGATGCTACGTGGCAAAATATGTGCACAGATCACACATACACAGAGATCAACAACTGATAAGACATCATAGGAAGACAGGAAAGAGTGAATGAGGCTGGTATCAGATGTTAGCGGATTTGTTCTCATACTACATCGCACGACTGTCCTATGCCTACCTTTTACATACCGCTTCTACCTCAGGTAAGAAACACAAGTAAAATGTGAAAGTGGCATGCAAATAAGAGGAATAGAGGTTTTTCATTTTTTCCCCAGCCACCACCAGTGTCCAATGGCTTCTCTCTCTCCCTGGAGTAGGTTTGGTCAATGTACAGTCATTTAAACACATTGTAACAACACTGAATTAAAATCTTTCCCCTCGGCTTCTTCACACGGCTCCTACACAGCACACACATTCTCTCATACTTGCACATACAATCATTTTACCTAAAAATGCCTTGGATGATCATTTCCAGGAAGTAAATTTAAATTTTTGCTTTGCCTTCTCTCATCACTGTTAAATCTCATCTAAGCTCCGTTAATGCATCCACAGCACATGGAAGGGCACTGGGTGACACAGAGTAAATAAAGAGAAGCTTTGCCTGCAAAGCTTGGGAAGTAAGGAGGAACACATTTGGTGAAAATAACAGTAGTTTGACGTGATAAAGATAGCTTACTCAGAATGGTCTGTATGACACATGGTTTGTTAGTGTTCTTGTTTCTTCTGATTCTTGGGATTGCAGGTCAACATGCTGACATAACCAGTCAGACTGGCAATCCCTTACTTTCCTCTCTGCATGGAAAAAAAATAGGAGGATAGGGTGGCCCAAAAGTAGGCTAAAGTTTCAGGCGTTGACAAGGCCTACTTTAACAGCAAGCTAGTAGTGTTTAGTCTGCCCTCATAGACCCTTGGGTAATGCAGCCTTAACAATAAAAGCAGGTATACAATTAAAACGTTTCACAGAGCACTTGAGTAAACAATATCACTGGAATGATGAAAAAAGGTGGACAAACAAAATAACTGCCAAGAATTGTATGTGTTAATAATAAGTAACAGGACACCTGCCATTTTCTTTACTTCGGTATTATCACTGGCGCACAAGATATCTGGCCATTTAGCCTGTCCAGGGTTGTGCCCTCTAAGGAATGGAGGGGAGGGGAGAGGAGATGAGGGCTGGCTGGGGTGAGTTCTCCAGTGGCAATAATAGTGGAGGAAGGGGGGGGGGGGGGGGGGGGGGGGTTGTTACTCCCTCTTGTCCGCTGCTTTGGCCTGCTCCCTCTGGATCATACAGCGACGCACAATGCTGTCGAAACTCCCCAGGTAGAACAGAGCAATGGTCCGGAACAGCCCCATGGTTACAATCTGCACAGGGATCAGAGGCCACATTAACAATTTGGGCTCTAGACAGTAAGACAGTTTTGGGACAATTTATTATTATGTTATAACCATAGAATTGTCATATTTCTATCTCTATGGTTACAATAGATGTGTAATAGATACAAAATGGCTTTGGTAAGTTGATAGTTAAGATTCAGTTAATACATGTTTATGAAAATAGTAATATTTGGGGTGTGTTGTAGTGAGACAGTGACAGTGCTGTTCCTGTCCTGTCGTGTAGTTACCTGCTGGAGGCCCTCTGTGATGGAGGTGACAGGTGACATTCCACAGGTGAGAGCTGAGAGCATGTAGCCGTCAGGCCCCACAGAGCTGTTAAAGTTCCCCTGCTGTGGGGGGCACAAAGACATGACCGTCAGAAAAACTGCTCTATCACACTTTTAGAGAGCAAATTTCTCTGGGTTTCTGACTAGAAGTTATTTATTGATGAAGGTTTTTATGTAGGCCTGAGGCCTGGTGAATTTCATAGGGAGATTTGCTGAGAATGCAATGTCTTACCACTGCATCCTTGACAACGATCTTAGCCACCTGCTCCGGCTGAGTCACCCCAGATGTCTCAGAGATCAGCCTAGTCTCTAAAGGCTATGGAAGGACAAAGAGACAAAATATAACTTGAGGCGTTAGAATAAAATATAAAATATGCGAGAGTTTACACTTTCCCCTTTTCATGAGGAGACTCACCTTTGTCCTATTCTCCTCTGCTAGTCCTGGAGTGTCAGTGTCAGGGGGGTAGGCCACCGTTACATAAATGTTATATGGCTTCATCTGCAAGGACGAGTAGAGGAAAGAGTGCTCTCAGCCTTAAAAAGACTTAGGTCAAATTCTCAACATACAATTTGGATATTGGCCCCCAATGTGGGCAGGAAAAGGAACAATTGGATACTACTCACCTCCATCTGCAGGGACTCAGCCAGCCCACGCAGGGCAAATTTGGATGGAGAGTAGGCTGTGTAGCCGAACAGGCCGATCTGGCCAGCCTGGGAGGAGATAAACAGTATGCGTCCCATCCTACGCTCCTTCATTGTGGTGATTACAGCCCGTGTGGGATACACACTGCCCAGGTAGTTCACCTCCATCATACTCTGTTATAGACAAGGGAAGGATCACAAAAAGTAATGAATGTATTATTATTAATAAAAAAGGTATATTACTACTCATAGACTGAATAATATACATACTATCAAAGAGTATTCACTTGAGAAAAAACAGCCTCCTAACATGGTAATTGTTATATTTCTGAGCAGTTTCCATGGTAATAGCGTTTCTATGGGGTGAGGTCTAATGACTTCAGACCCTTAACGAGGCATGTGACCAGCATTGGAATGCCAGGATGAGAAGGAACCAGCTAGCAGCACCAGCACAGCCTTGCTCCCACCAGGAAATCTAATTAAGTACATTAAATACATTAGGATGTGGGGAACACACACACAATCACATTTTCCATTGGTCATGATTATTATCTTAGTATCAGAATAATCCCTTCATGCACACACACTCGCAATGTGTACACACAACCTAATTTCCCTGGGTCATTAAAGCGGTATTGGTACCATCCCTTCACTGTCAGAGAGTGAAGAAACCTGCCACCTCTTCAGCCTGGAATTAAACCTCCCTCTCATTCTTCCACTGCAATTAAATCTGCAGCAGACCATAGACTGCAACCGAATCTAACCTTCTGGCTCACTAGCTGCCTCTAAACTGAAAACTGAACCCTTGGTTCCACCTTGGACAGACATCAAACCCTTTGAATCTTCAATCTGGGAAACATCTTGTCTCATTGCCTATTCAGAGTTAGTTTCAAATTATGTTCATTTTGGCATAACATCAAGGTTTTCTGAGGCACACACTAAGGAGTTGGGTTTCTGCGTTCTCCCTTCCAGACCTGTCGGTCTATTCCCCTCATTAGTTACAGTACTTACTCTGAAGCGCTCCACCTCCACCTCCTCAAACTTCCCAGAAAAGGACGTCCCAGCACAGTTCACCAACATGTCCACCGGACCAAGCTTTTCTTGGCACTAGATGGATAAAATTATATTGATATTGTTACTTGCAGAGAATTATTATAAAAGTTAGGAATTGATATGATGGAAGAGGCCCCTATCACTTGTGATTTACCTGCTTAATCACACTTTCCACCTGTCTGTAGTCCTTGGACACGTCAACTGATATGCAGAGCACCACCTGAGTGGAAGAGGAATACAAATACCAAAACAGTCAGTGGTCAAGTGAGTTGCTAATGAGATCATCCAGGTCAACATTCAATTATTTGCTTGCACCCCCCCAAAAAGCAAGAACAACAAAAACATTGTCTTTCTTCCACGTTGTCCCAAAACATGTACTGTAGCAACGATATACATACCTGCTTGTCATTAATGGCACATTTCTCCACTTCTTTTTTCGCTTGAACCAATTTACTCTAAAGGAAATTAAAGAATGATTGATAAATGTGCTGACTGAGTGAATGTCTGAAAAAAATATATATACACAATACACTTCAAACGTTTGGGGTCACTTCGAAATTTCCTTGTTTTTGAAAGAAAAGCTATTTTTTTGTCCATTAAAATAACATCAAATTGATCAGAAATACAGTGTAGATACGGTTAATGTTGTAAATGACTATTGTAGCTGGAAACGGTAGTTTTTTTAATGGAATATCTACATAGGCGTACAAAGGCCCATTATCAGCCACCATCCCTCCTGTGTTCCAACAGACTCACAAGTCATAAACTGGCAGCTTCATTAAATAGTACCCGCAAAACACCAGTCTCAACGTCAACAGTGAAGATGCGACTCAGGATGCTGGCCTTCTTGGCAAGGTTTGCAAAGATAAAGCCATATCTCAGACTGGCCAATAAAAATAAAATATTAAGATGTGCAAAATAACACAGACAGTGGGCAGAGGAACTCTACCTAGAAGGCCAGTATCTCGGAGTCGCCTCTTCACTCTTGATGTTGAGACTGGTGTTTTGCGGGTACTATTTAATGAGCTGCCAGTTGACGACTTGTGAGGTGTCTGTTTCTCAAACTAGACACTAATGTACTTGTCCTCTTGCTCAGTTGTGCACCGGGGCCTCCCACTCCTCTTTCTACTCTGGTTAGAGACAGTTTGCACAGTTCTGTGAAGGGAGTGCTACATAGCGTTGTATGAGATCTTCAGTTTCTTCATAATTTCTCACATGGATTAGCCTTCATTTCTCAGAACAAGAATAGACGGATGAGTTTCAGAAGAAAGTTATTTGTTTCTGGACATTTTGAGCCTGTAATCAAACCCACAAATGCTGATGCCCCAGATACTCAACTAGTCTAAAGGCCAGTTTTATTGCTTCTTTAATCAGCACAACAGTTTTCAGCTCTGCTAACATAACTGCAAAAGGGTTTTCTAATGTTCAATTAGCCTTTTAAAATTATAAACTTGGATTAGCTGACACAACGTGCCATTGGAACACAGGCATGATGGTTGCTGATAAAGGGCCTCTATACGCCTATGTAGATATTCCATAAAAATTCTGCCGTTTCCAGCTACAATAGTCATGTATAACATTAACAATTTCTACACTGTATTTCTGATAAATGTATTTTCTTTCAAAAACAAGGACATTTCTAAGTGTCCCCAAACTTTTTAACGGTAGTGTATATAATTATAAGAAGAATGTGTGCGCCTAAATTGGGAAATGTAGACGCACACAGACATTTTGGAGCACATTTTGTAGACGCACTAGTGTTCCTAAATAAAAGTTACAGGTCACAGCAAAATATTTAGCCGCATATACAAGTAAAATGGTTGCACTGTAGAGCCCTGCAAGGATGTTGATTTGAAGTGGATTTCTACTCACCTCGTCTCTTGCCACTAGTGTGATGAAGGCTCCTTGTCTGTAGCACTCCATAGCGATGCTTTTCCCTATTCCACTGGAACCTCCAGTGACCTGTGGGTTGAAAGGTGGTGGTAAGTGAGAGAGGAGGGTCATTCCCTTTAAAAAGTTAAATACAAGGGATGGTCCCCTAGGGTCAAAGTCCAACTTACAGTAAATGCAGTAGGTCATTAGAATGTTGCTTTTTTTCCAAGTTAGTACATGTGTTTCTGCTAAAATGTGTAGTCATTTCTATGAAATTGAGTGTCATTGACTGGCTGGCCTACTTATTGCCATACTAGAGTTTTCACTTTAAGCTTGCAACACGTTGCAAAAGACAATACATTATCAACTCTGTTACAAGCTGTTAATTAATTGTGGGCGTGTCGTACTTGTAGATGATCTGCTGCGTGCAAGCGCCTTTACTTACGAAACACCTTCACCTGCAACACCCTATAAAATCTACGGTGCAATGGTTATGCAATGCAACGTAGCTAACATAGTACATTGTTTCTAACTAGCACGTCTGCATATGATACCGTTATCTAGTTAGGACAATGAGCACTTACCACGACGTGGGCCCCATTTAATTTGAGAGGTTTGGGGCTAATCAAAGGGGATATCATGTATAACAGCAACACGAAGGCAACGACGAATGCAACGACGACTAGAAGCATAATGAAAGGCAAAAAGAGCCACCAGGAACTGAAGAAAAGCCAATCCGTGATCGTTGAACTCAATTCTTCCTCAGAGGACATGGGTGAAGCTGGCAGTTCGGTTAGCTTCTAGACTCAGGAGGAGCGAATCGCGGGGGCTTGCCCTTGTCAAAAGGGGTGGCGATTAAACACAGAGGAGTTTTCTAGCAGTATATTTGGCAGCGTGTCAGCGGGTTTACTTCCAAGAGAAAATGCCGTGGTGGACCTTGGATCTACGATATTTTCCTGCCTAGCTGCAATATGAACCAAAACAAGTCGTATTGTGCACTTTGAACGGATGCGACAATTTGACCACCGTTCTAGGTATTTGTAGTTTTTACGCCACGAAGCAAACTGCCACCTAACCGAGGTTTGCTCATATTAAGGACAACACTTCCCAAAATGCAATGGTGTACTTCCTTATTGTTGGTGCACCCATTTTATTCTACCGACATAACTATCTCCATCGCCAGATCTTGATCTGTCAAATGTTATGATATAATTGTTTATTTAACTAGGCAAGTCAGTTAAGAACACAGTCTTATTTACAGTGACGGATATTGGCATTTGTAAAGATTCATTTGAATCCTCAACCTGGACCATGAGACAATACTTTGTTAATTAAAAAGTCAAGTTCTCAATATTACTTTTATTTACATATGCATGGGAAAGAAAACCATATACATTGACTTTTCCACTCACTGATATATACTGTATCATTCTCTACACTTTTATAGTGAGTTAAAAAGATAACACAAAAGATGTCCAACACTTTGAAAGATTCGTCTTCGGAATACAATCTCTATTAGATAAGAGTTTACATGAAATGTGCAAATATATTACATTTCAATACAACGATGACAAAACACAATATAGCTGTGCCTCTGGATATCAACTTCCACATTTTTAAATGAACCAAACAAAATAACAATGTATATGTTCTTACTACCTAAACTTGTTTCAGAAGGCACATGGTGCGCATTGCCACGTCTTAAAATGTAGTACTGTAAGTTCAAGCGAGCTGCATTCCACCAATGCCATAACAAAAAAGGACATGACGCTGTTATGTGCCTAAAATGTCAATTTCAGGTTACCTCTACAATTCCATTCACAAAAGTATCAGCCCCATTGTTTCTTCAGCACTGTTAGACAGTGTGACTGGATCTCCATAAGGCATCGCTTTTCAGTAGTTCATGTTGGGAAGATAAGCAATATGTAACAGGGAAATGTGGATGGTGTGGATGGTCAGGGGGAAAAGTACTGAATCCTAGTCTATAAGGTGTCTGGTCCAGTACTTTTGGTGATCCTGACAGTTTAATCAGAATGACAATGAACAAACCACAGAGTAGCCTTCTTGAGAAAAAAAAGTACATATACACAATATGTCCCAAAGTAGTTTCCACCCCGATTGTTGTCGGTAGTTCTTTTAACCCTAGCCGAAGCCCCACAAATATCTTGTGCATGTAGAATGACATACATTTGCAGTGCTTCAGCTACCCAAACCTTGAGACTACAAAGGCCTTTGAAAGTACAAATGGCATGCATTGTAAGTTTCATTCTCTCCAGACCAAAGAGCCATACATCTCCATAAAGTATCTACTATAAAATGAGTTCTCTCTTGTGTACAAAAATAAGTAGAGTATATGGGTGATTACAATGACAAGTGAGGTGCAATTTGATTGATGGCAAGTGGTACTTGAAAACTGAGCTTAGATATTTATTGGGGAAGTTAGATAAGCACTCTGCACAATAAGCAGCATCTTAATTTGGTTAACAAGCTTGTAACGGTAACTCGAATCAAACTCCCATTGACTTCAAAGCATGACATATGCAAATGTTTGAGTTGAGCATTGTTCTCAAGTTAGGATTCGGGCTAAGATGCTGCTAAAGAGATTCCACAGAACTTATGCCTATGTAACACCAAGGTTCTTAATTTCCATGCAGCGTTCCATCCACCAATCAGGTCTACCTCAGACATCTTGCAGCAGTGAAGTGATCCGTAATTCTTTGGACATGGGGGGCATCTAAGAAAATATCCACCTTTGTTTAACCCCTTATGTGGCCAATAGTCAAGCTCAGTAGAGCCATAGAAATTGACTTAAATGGGGATATCGGTTCTAGTAATTCTATGAGTAGAGCAGTCATGTGGCACACTTCTGATGAGCCAACAGAGCATGAAGGGGAGAATGAACACTTTGATACAATCATAATATTTGTTTTGGTAAAAAAAAAAAGAAGCCACGTTTAGCCCTCCTGTCCAAAGTCATCTGTGAATTTTCTCAGTTTGTCCAAATCATGATCGTTGACAGTTGGCTTCGTGCTGGACAGGGACCTCAGCATGTCAGACTACAAAGAATAAAGAGAGACATGATCAAGGGTTATTCAACAGTCTTGTTTTCCCAAAAACATTACCATTGAGAAAGAGAAACAGATAATTCTGCACACTCACCATACAAACGACTGGCTCACACAGCTTTTCCCCAGGGACCTCCATCCATGTCATCTCGACGCCGTTCGGGTCTCCCGGGGAGCACGGGGTCAAAAAGTCATCTACCAGGATTTTGGGGTTGTCTCTCAATGGCCCTCGTACCTTCAATAACAAACGCAATTTATTGTGTTAAAAATAACAAAACTCAATAGAACAATGGCATAGCTTGATATAAAGATTAACACTGAAGAATACACAGACGTTGTTAACTGGTCGTCAATATGGCGACGTACCCGTTTGAAGTGAGTGGCTGACTGAACTTTCCTGACGGGCTGCATAAGCGCATCTCTGACAATGACGCTGATGTCGGCCCCCGAGTACCCGTCTGTCTTCTTTCCCAGGGTGACAAAGTCAGAGTCGTTGAGGCTGGTGGGGGTGGTGCCTAGGTGGAGCTTGAACATGAAGGTGCGGGCGTGTTCCTCTGGCAGGGGGATGTAGATCCTCTTCTCAAACCTGAGATAAAAGTTCCAATGCAGTTATCTCAATATCAAATCATTTCTGGGTAACAACTAAGTACCTTACTGTGATTGGTCAAAAATAAACAAAAATGGCTTATTAGCAAAAAGCAATTTCTCAAGCAAGAATTTTGCTAGGACTGTCTGGGAATGGTCTGAGTGGAGAGAAGGGCTGTTGGTGGTCAGTCAGTTATTGCCATGGAAAAGACTGCCGGTCACACGATAATTGACCATTAATTAACAAACACGTTTAGCATCTCCGGGCCTCCACACATACAAGCTGCTGATGTGCGCCCTTGGTATCGTCTACATTTCAAAAAGTCTAATAAATCAGTTAAATATACACCATCACAATAAATCCATTACTTTAGGTAGGTCTAAAGAAACATTATGATATGAAGAAAATGGATTTCAGAAGAACAGAATATGAGTTGGCCTGCTGCATGTTATCTGGCTATGCGCCATGCCATAGGCTTGTTCATTTAGCTGACAGGATGTGCTTATAAGTCCAGTGCCATTATTTTATATTATAGGATTTCATAGTAAGAAGAATCCAAAGGAAAGGAGTAGGTGGCCAGTACATTGCAATAAACTTGACTCAACTACTAACAGAATATATTTACAAAATAATGCATATGGGAACAGCCAGCATGGTGCATCAGGACGCACAACTGCAATGCGTTTTGACTACTAGTCTTCCTCAGGCAGTATTCTGTGAGAAGAATATAACAGAACTTAGCTGAATAAAATAGAAAGGATATTTTTCTGATTCCAGAGCGAGAGTGTGCATATGAAGTGGCTAGGTTGAGCGTAAAAGTGAACATTTGAAATAGGTCCTATACGCTAGATTTACAGTTATTTGACAACTTCAGTTATCAAACCATAGAATTCCTTCGAAACCAATATATTTGGGCTGCATGATGAGACTATAGGCTATTGAGGATATGAGAAAGTAGCAAAAAAAGCTGAAGCTCTCTCTGTTCCTTGCCTCAGGCTGCACATGCTGTTCTCTCATCAAGTGATCATACTTTCACCCATCAGACTATTCTCAATTGAATCTTGTCTTTACCAATATGTTAAATGAGTTTAGATTTAGAATGATCAAATGGGCAGGAACAGGGCAAGAGAAAAAAAGACATGTAACCTAAATGCACTTGAATAGCAAATGGAGGCCACATTCCCACTGGTTCGTTTCACTCATGTTGGGTAGGCTACTCCGGTTATTTCACAGTGGTACAGGTGATATTCCACCCAAACTCTGTATGCCATGAGCTCTCCAACTCTTTTCCTGCAGCTACCCAGTGCTTAATTTAGGAAACCAAGTGAAATCGGTTCAGGAACATCAATAGAAACATGTTTCATTAAACTGTTGACAGCTCCTCCCTCTGCGCGCTGGAGAACGGAATGAAGGAGAGGAGATGGAAATGCATGGTGGCGAGAAATTCTCTAGCTAAAAAGGTCATGTGTCAGGCTATTATAAAAAAATACCTATTTTATTGGGCACATACACATGGCTAGCAGATGTTAATGAGAGTATAGTGAAATGATTGTGCTTCTAGTTCCGACCGATCAACATCAAATACATTATAATTGTTGGCTAACTCTGAATTTGTTTAATTTAGGCTTTATTTATTTATCCGTTATTTTACCAGGTAAGTTGACTGAGAACACGTTCTCATTTGCAGCAACGACCTGGGGAATAGTTACAGGGGAGAGGAGGGGGATGAATGAGCCAATTGTAAACTGGGGATTATTAGGTGACCGTGATGGTTTGAGGGTCAGATTGGGAATTTAGCCAGGACACCGGGGTTAACACCCCTACTCTTACGATAAGTGCCATGGGATCTTTAATGACCTCAGAGAGTCAGGACACCCGTTTAACGTCCCATCCGAGAGACGGCACCCTACACAGGGCAGTGTCCCCAATCACTGCCCTGGGGCATTGGGATATTTTTTAGACCAGTGGAAAGAGTGCCTCCTACTGGCCCTCCAACACCACTTCCAGCAGCATCTGGTCTCCCATCCAAGGACTGACCAGGACCAACCCTGCTTAGCTTCAGAAGCAAGCCAGCAGTGGTACGCAGGGTGGTATGCTGCTGGCAGACCAATTATGCATGAAAGATAGCTTTAAAAAAATGCAGATTTAAGATAACATGCATATGGGTGTTTTTAATTAATCATCACCTTAGAAAGCACTGTCCATTTCGTTGCGTTAGGCTTTGAAACAACATCCACAACGACCATATTCTCCACTTCGTTTCAACCCGTTGTTGAACTTTTCTTCAAATTATCAATCACAGCAAGGTGAGTTTTAAAAGCACATACAAGTGTTTGATGTGATTTTCGATTTCATTTGCATTGATGTCAGAGTGGTTAGAGGGACAATAGAGCCCTGAGTACTAGGCCATTAGCAATCTGATGATCATTAGCGAGTTGGGTACTATCTCCAGAGTGCATAAAAGGAGATTACCATGACTCAAATGTCGCATAGAATTTTACTGCGGTCATGACTGCCGGTAATGTGGTCACCGCAACAACCCTAGTGGGGAGGTGGAAAACTGAAAACTAGCCGTTATTGGTGGGTAGTTTGTATCTCCTTTTATTGTATTGGTCTATCAACGATTTACCGACTGGTGATGTCACCAGGCAGGCCAAAACTCCATCCAACCAAAACAGGCTGACATTTCAGGCAGTCTTTTCAAACAGCTCTTACACTAAAAGGTCCTTATCATAATGTTCACAATATTATTCAAACCTCATAGGTGTGGAAAAATATATAAAATCACAAGGAAATCACATACTCTACAGAAAGAAGAATACATTTACATTCCATACAGGGTAGATCTGAGCAGCAACACAAAGATAAGAAGCAGTGCTGCTGAGTCACAGTATTCTAACTTCAGAGATTTCACATTATTATTACCCACACGAGTTAAAGCAGGGTGGTACATCTTACCATACATTTGTAAGGCTGTTGTGTCACAGTCAATAACCATAAAGGACAAGTTATTTGGTACACAGTTGGGAAGGTAGGCTAAGCCAGTGTAAGAATGTGTCATTACCGTCTTCTGATGGCTGAGTCCAATGTCCAAGGGATGTTGGTGGCCCCTAATACCAGTACCCCATCGTTGTCATTCCCCACTCCTGAGGAAGAATATGTTATTAACATTTCAAAACCAGTTTAACTTAATATGACCAACACCCCAATACAGTCCACTATAATCTACATACACACACAAGTTTGGGTACACCTACTCATTCAAGGGTTTTTCTTGATTTTACTATTTTCTACATAGCAGAATAATAGTGAAGACATCAAAACGATTAAATAAACACATTGAATCATGTAGTAACCCAATTTGAGATCTCAAAGTAGCCACCCTTTGCCTTGACAGCTTTGCACACTTTTGGCATTCTCTCAACAAGCTTCATGAGATAGTCACATGGAATGCATTTCAATTAACAGGTGTGCCTTCTTAAAAGTTAATTTGTGAAATTTCTTTCCTTCTTAATGTGTTTAACCCAATCAGTTGTGTTGTGACAAGGTAGGGGTGGTATACAGAAGATAGCCCTATTTGGTAAAAGACCAAGTCCATACTATGGCAAGAATAGCTCAAATAAGCAAAGAGAAATGACAGGCCATCAATACTTTAACACATAAAGGTCAGTCAATACGGAAAATTAAGAACTATGAAAGTTTCTTCAAGTGCAGTCGCAAAACACATCAAGCGCTGTGATGAAACTGTCTCTCCACAGGAAAGGAAGACCCAGAGTTACCTCTGCTGCAGAGGATAAGTTCATTAGAGTTACCAGCCTCAGAAATTACAGCCCAAATAAATACTTCAGAATTCAAGTAAAAGACACATCAACAGTTCAGAGGAGACTGCATGAGTCAGGCCTTCATGGTCAAATTGCTGCAAAGAAACCACTACAAAAAAGGACAATAAGAGACTTGCTTGGGCCAAGACACACAAGCAATGGACATTAGACCGGTGGAAATCTGTCCTTTGGTCTGATGAGTTCAAATTTGAGATTTTAGGTTCCAACCGCCATGTCTTAGTGAGACGCAGAATAGGTGAAAGGATGATCTCCACATGTGTGGTTCCCACCGTGAAGCATGGATGAGGAGGTGTGATGGTGGTGACAACGTCTGTGATTTATTTAGAATTTAAGGCGCACTTGACCAGCATGGCTACCACAGCATTCTGCAGCGATATGTCATTCCATCTGGTTTGTGCTTAGTGGGACTATCATTTGTTTTTCAACAGGACAATGACCCAATACACCTCCAGGCTGTGTAAGGGCTATTTGACCAAGAAGGAGAGTGGTGGAGTGCTGCATCAGATGACCTGGCCTCCACAATCACCCGACCTCAACCAAATTGAGATGGTTTAGGATGAGTTGGACTGCAGAGTGAAGGAAAAGCAGCCAACAAGTGCTCAGCATATGTGGGAACTCCTTCAAGACTGTTGGAAAAGCATTCCTCACAAAGCTGGTTGAGAGAATGCCAAGAGTGCACAAAGCTGTCATCAAGGCAAGGGGTGGCTACTTTGAAGAATCAAAAATATAATTTTTTGTTTAAACACTTTTTTTGGTTACTAAACGATTCCATTATGTGCCATTTCATAGATTTGATGTCTTCACTGTTACTCGACAATGTAGAAAATACTTTTATTTTTTTATATATTTTTTTAAACATGAATGAGTAGGTGTCCAAACTTTTCACTGGTTGTGTGTGTGCACAATGCCTTCGGAAATTATTCAGACACCTTGACTTTTTCCACATTGTGACATTACTGCCTTACTCCAAAAATTGATTAAAAAAAAAAAAAATAAATCCTCAGCAATCTACACACAATACCCCATAATGGCGAAGCGAAAACAGGTTTAGAAATGTAAGGAAATGTTTAAAATAAACAATTATCTTAAGTACATAAGGATTCAGATCCTTTGCTATGACACTGGAAATTGAGCACAGATGCATCCTGTTTCCATTAATCATCCTTGAGATGTTCCTTCAACTTAATTGGAGTCTACCTGTGGTAAATTCAATTTATTGGACATGATTTTGAAAGTTTGGAACCAAAACTCATCCTAGCTGGCCGCCCGGCCAATCTGAGAAATTGGGGGGCCTTTATCAGGGAGGTCACCAAGAACCCCATGTTCACTGACAGAGCTCCAGAGTTTCTTTGTGGAGATGGGAGAAACTTCCAGAAGGACAACCATCTCTGCAGCACATCACCAATCAGAACATTATGGTATAGCGGCCAGACGGAAGCCACTCCTCAGTAAAAGGCATGACAGTCCACTTGGAGTTTGCCAAAAATCACCTAAAGACATAGACCATGAGAAACAAGATTCTCTGGTCTGATGCAACCAAGATCAAACTCTTTGGCCTGAAGGCCAAGCATCACGTCTGGAGGAAGCTTGGCACCATCCCTACGATGAAGCATGGTGGTGGCACATCATGCTGTGGGGATGTTTTTCAGCGGCAGGGACTGGAAGAGTAGTCAGGATTGAGGGAAAGATGAACGGAGCAAAGTACAGAGAGATCCTTGATGAAAACCTGCTCCAGAACACTAAGTACCTCAGACTGGGGGAGAAGGGCCAGGAAGCAGCAGCGACTCGATCAATATAAAAGTGTTCAGATGAAGCAGATGCTAAGCTACAGGACTGTTTTGCTAGCACAGACAGGAATATGTTATGGGATTCCCCCAATGGCATCGAGGAGTACGCCACATCAGTCATTGGCTTCATCAATAAGTGCATCGATGACGTTGTCCCCACAGTGACAGTACGTACATACCCCAACCAGAAGCCATGGATTACAAGCAACATCCTCACTGAGCTAAAGTACAGAGCAGCCGCTTTCAAGGAGCGGACTCTAACCCAGAAGCTTATAAGAAATCCTGCTATGCCCTCCGACGAATCATCAAACAGGCAAAGCGCCAATACAGGACTAAGATCGAATCGTACTACACCGGCACTGACGCTCGTGGGATGAGGCAGGGCTTGCAAACCATTAGACTACAAAGGGAAGCACAGCCGAGAGCTTCCCAGGGACACGATCCTACCAGACTAGCTCAACTATGCTCGTGTCGAGGCAAATAACACTGAAACATGCATGAGTACACCAGCTGTTCTGGAAGACTGTGATCATGCTCTCCACAGCCGATGCGAGTAAGACCTTTAAACAGGTCAACATTCACAAGGCCGCAGGGCCAGATGGATTACCAGGACGTGTACTGCGAGCACGCGCTGACCAACTGGCAAGTGTCTACACTGACATTTTCAACATCTCCCTGTCCGAGTCTGTAATACCAACATGTTTTAAGCAGACCACCATAGTCCCTGTGGCCAAGAAACCTAAGGTAACCTACCTAAATGACTACTGACCAGTAGCACTCACGTCTGTAGCCATGAAGTGCTTTGAAAAGCTGGTCATGGCTCACATCAACACCATTATCCCAGAAACCCTAGACCCACTCCAATTTGCATACCGCCCCAACAGATCATGCAATTTATATTGCACTCCACACTGACCTTTCCCACCTGGACAAAAGGAACACCTGTGAGAATGCTATTCATTGACTACAGCTCAGCGTTCAACACCATAGTGACCTCAAATCTCATCAATAAGCTAAGGACCCTGGGACTAAACACTTCCCTCTACAACTGGATCCTGGACTTCCTGACAGGCCACCTCCTGGTGGTAAGGGTAACAACACATCCACCACACTGATCCTCAACACAGGGGCCCCTCAGGGGTGCATGCTTAGTCCCCTCCTGTACTCCCTGTTCACGCATGACAGTACGGCCAGGCACAACTCCAACACCGTCAATAAGTTTGCCAACAGTGGTAGGCCTGATCACCTACAAGACAGCCTATAGGGGGTAGGTCAGAGACCTGGCCGTGTGGTGCCAGGACAACAACCTCTCCATCAATGTGATCAAGACAAAAGGAGATGATTGTGGACTACAGGAAAAAGAGGACCGAGCACACCCCCACTCTCATTGACGGGGCTGCAGTGGAGCAGGTTGAGAGCTTCAAGTTCCTTGGTGTCCACATCACCAACAAACTAACATGGTCCAAGCACACCAAGACAGTTGTGAAGAGGGCACATCAGAACCTATTCCCCCTCAGGAGACTGAAAAGATTTTGCATGGGTCCTCAGATCCTCATAAGGTTCTACAGCTGCACCATCAAGCTTCCTGCCATCCAGGACCTCTATACCAGGTGGTGTCAGAGGAAGGCCCTAAAAATTGTCAAAAACTCCAGTCACCCTAGTCACACTGTTCTCTGCTACCGCACGGCAAGTGGTACCGGAGAGCCAAGTCTAGGTCCAAGAGGCTTCTTAACAGCTTCTACCCCCAAGCCATAAGACTCCTGAACATCTAATCAAATGATTACCCAGACTATTTGCATTGCCCCCTCTCCCCTCATTTACACCGCTGCTACTCTGTTGTTATCATCTATGCATAGTCACTTTAATCATGTACATATTACCTCGACTAACCGGTGCCCCCACACATTGGCTCTGTACTTGTACCCCCCTGTATATAGTCTCGCAATTGTTATTTTACTTGTTACTTTTATTTCTTATTCTTTTTTTAACTGCATTGTTGGTGAGGGGCTCGTAAGTAAGCATTTCACTAACGTCTACTCCTGTTGTATTCGGCGCATGTGACTAATAAAATTTGATTTGGGGTGAAGGCTCACCTTCCAATAGGACAACAACCATAAGCACACAATCAAGACAAAGCAGGAGTGGCTTCAGGACAAATCTCTGAATGTCCTCAAGTAGCCCAGCCAGAGCCCAGACTTGAACTCGAACATCTCTGGAGAGACCTGAAAATAGCTGTGCAGCAATGCTATCCATCCAACCTGACAGAGGTTGAGAGGATCTGCAGAGAAGAATGGGAGAAACTCCCCAAATACAGGTGTGCCAAGCTTATAGCGTCATACCAAAGAAGACTTGATGCTGTAATTGCTGCCAAAGGTGCATAAACAAAGTACTGAGTTAAAGGGTCTGAATACTTATGTAAATGTGACAATTCCTTTTTAAAATAAAAACATGTTTTTGCTTTAACATTATGGAGCATTGTGTGTAGATTGAGGGGAAAAAACATTTAATCAATTTTAGAATAAGGGTGTAACATAACAAAATGTGGAAAAAGTCAAGGGGTCTGAATACTTTCTGAAGGCACTGTGTATGTATGTATGTAAGTAAATTGTTCTCTGTCGCTCTCACCCTGCATCTGAACCAGAAACTCTGTCTTGATGCGGCGAGCTGCCTCACTCTCGTTCTCACTCCTGGAGCCGCACAGTGAGTCTATCTCATCTATGAAGATGATGGAGGGTTTGTGCTCCCGTGCAAGACTGAACAAGTTCTTTACTAACCTGGAGAGGAGAAAGGAGGCTCAAAGAAACATAAAGCTGATCATATTATTTTCCCCAATAGACACATGGAGCTGGTGTCCCGCACACAGATTAAACTTAAATCCAGGACTAAAAATGTTTTTCCCCAACAGAGAATAGAATCTCTATCGAGTTTGCTTTTTAGTCTAGGACTAGGCTTAATCTAGGCCTAATTTACAACCATTAAAACAGCATCATTGGATTTATATCTACAAATAATCACTAATGTTTCCCTGGATTAAGGGTAAAATCTCACTTTTCACTCTCTCCCAGCCACTTGGACACCAGGTCAGAGGAGGAGATAGAGAAAAAGGTGGAGTTGTTGGCCTCTGTGGCCACAGCTTTAGCCAGATAGGACTTTCCTGTACCAGGAGGACCAAAGAGCAGGATCCCCCTCCATGGCGTTCTTTTACCTGACAGACAGACACATGTCTTTGGGAGTGGTCGTGAATAACAGTGGGGAAGAAATAGGCTAAGCTTCTCATTTTCAAATGAATGAACAGTAATAATCAATTGATTCTATACAATGTTGTTGGATAGACTCATTTTCAGTAGGTTCCAAAGGCCCAACAAATTAGCCAATAGTGGAAGTTTCAGCATGTTTCTCATACATTCTGATATTACATCATCATTAATTCTCTGGAGATCTGAGGCAGTAAGAATGCATTATTACCTGTGAAAAGATGTGGGAATTTAATTGGCAAAATAACAGCTTCTTTCAGTGCCTCTTTGGCTCCCTCTAAACCGGCAACATCATTCCACTTGATGTTTGGCTTTTCCATAACGATGGCGCCTAAAAAAAACAAAATCCAGTATGAAGGGAACATACAAATAATTTTACAGTAAAGGAAAATATTCAGACACATTCATGTGAAAACCTAATAATAAACTGATTTATTAGACACCTCAACCGGGTGAGGTAAAAGTAAAGTGAAACTGAGCCAAATAACCTCCTATAAAATTGGGACAGAGCGTTGTAATGCAATTCAAAAGTAAAACTTTCACACAGTATGTCAGTGATACAACTAACCTGAAAGTTGGTTTTGGAACTTCTTTTTCTCTGGGTCGTCTCCTTCATCGCTCTCATTTCTGCACAATAATAATCCATCTCAATTATGCTGAAGAGCACACGTGTACACAATATGTTTTTGATCCAACTAATTGACTCATCACATTCCAATAACCCTCCCACCCACACACTCACAGCCAAGCCTCATTGCATGAGCAAAGACTGCGCGCGCACACACACACACACACACCCTTTGTCGTCAGCTTGGGACTCCTTCACAGGCTTGGCGGGTGGAGCCTTCTCTTTCTTCTTCAGATAATCTTTGAGCTTCTCTGCTCTGTCAAGGTACTCAGCACACTTGGCCCTGATGCTCTGTTTGGCTTTGTCACCCTGGGCTTCATCTGGAAGGAGAGGAATGCAAGGATTGTATTAAATTCGGTCTCAAGTATGTGTTTTTATTTCGAAAATAATCACAATTACAGTAATCCCCCTGGACTGTGTGAAATGGAAAAATGCATTCTGCTGACAAGGATTACAACTCTAAAGATGAAAGAGCAGCATGCAAATATCTCATTGTCTTGAAGCATACATTTTACTACGTGTAGGAAGTACTGAACAGCGTGTTGGTATAGACGCAGGGCCTCGTCGTAGTTCTGAGCTTTATCCTCCTGGGCTGCCTTGCTGGCCAGATCTATGGCTTTCTGAAAAACAGAAACGAGAAAGTTATTAAAAAGCAAATACATAAGGAAAGCAACAAATTGAAAGAGGATTAGCTGCAAGAAGTTTGACTTTGCTAATCAGAATGAATTGACTCTTCAAAGCTATAGGACTTTCACTAGGGACAGGGGGACATGTCATGAATTTAATGCAATTGTAATCTTCTTTCTATGAATTCGGTGGAAGCGTTTAATATAATACAAGTAACATAATACAGAAAACACTTAGTATTCAGAGGAATGTACTGTACATCAAAGCTGGGACCGAGAGACTGAAAAACAGCTTCTATCTCAAGGCCATCAGACATCACTAACATTGAGTGGCTGCTGCCAACATACTGACTAAAATCTCTAGCCACTTTAATAATAAAAAATTGTATGTAATAAATGTATCACTACTTATCACTACTGCATCTTGCCTATGCAGCTCAGCCATCGCGCATCCATATATTTTTATGGACATATTCTTATTCCATCCCCTTACAATGTGTGTGTATAAGGTAGTTGTTAGATTACTAGTTAGATAATACTGCATGGTGGGAACTAGAAGCACAATCATTTCACTACACTCGCATTAACATCTGCTAACCATGTGTATGTGCCCAATACAATTTGATTTAAAGGCCTGTCACATCTGCTGCTGGCTTTCACCATCCCTAAAGAGTGGTTATCAATCAGAGCCCTAATAAAAAAGGGGCTTGTCAAAGGTGATAGACCAATATCATCACAAAATGCATCTTCAATGACATGAATCAGCCAGGAACTCCTCCCTTCAACCTGGTCTCAGAGCCTTTCGAATTATTCTGCATTTACACTATATGAAAAAGTATGTAGACACCTGCTCGTCGAGCATCATTAATATGGAGTTGGTCCACCCCTTTGCTGCTATAACAGCCTCCACTAGATGTTTGAACATTGCTGTGGGGACTTGCTTCCATTCAGCCACGAGCATTAGTGAGGTCAAGCACTAATGTTGGGCGATTAGGCCTGGCTCACAGTCGGCGCTCCAATTCATCCCAAAGGTGTTCGATGGGGTTGAGGGCAGGGCTCTGTACAGCACAGAATCATCTAGAATATCATTGTATGCTGTAGCGTTAAGATAATTCCAGTGAAGGGTTAAGGTGCCAAGCCTGAACCATGAAAAACAGCCACAGACCAATATTCCTCCACCAAACTTTACATTTGGCACTGCGCATTGGGGCAGGTAGTGTTCTCCTGGCATCCGCCAAACCCAGATTAATCCGTCGGACTGCCAGATGGTGAAGCTTGATTCATCACTCAAGAGAACGCGTTTCCACTGCTGTCAATGGCGACAAGCTTTACACCACTCCAGCCGACACTTGGCATTGCACATGGTGATCTGTGTTTTCATGGCTGCTCAGCCATGGAAACCCATTTCATGAAGCCCCCGACGAATAATTAATTTTGCTGAAGTTGCTTCCAGAGGCAGTTTGGAACTTGGTAGAGTGTTGCAACTGAGGACAGATTATTTTTTACGCGCTACGTGTTTCAGCACTCGGCAGTTCCGTTCTGTGAACTTGTGTGGCCTACCACTTCACAGGTGAGCTGTTGTTGCTCCTAGAAGTTTCTACTTCACAATAACAGGGACTTAGAGTTGACTAGGACAGCTCTAGTAGGGCAGAAATTTGATGAACTGACTTGGAAAGGTGGCATCCTATAACAGTGCCATGTTGAAAGTCACTGAGCTCTTCAGTAAGGTCATTCTACTGCCAATTTTTGACCTATGGAGATTGCATGGCTGTGTGCTACATTTAACACACCCATCAGCAACGGGTGTGGCTGAAATAGCTGAATGCACTCATTTGAAGAGCTGTCCACATACTTGTGTGTGTGTATGAATACGTATATACATACACCACCGGTTAAAAGTTTTAGAACACCTTGTCATTAAAGGGGTTTTATTTATTTTAACTATTTTTCTTCATTGTAGAATAATAGTGAAAACATAAAAACTATGAAACAACACATATGGAATCATGTAGTAATCCCCACCCCCCCTAAAAAAAAATAGTTTTTATATTTTTATATTTGAGATTCTACAAATAGCCACCCCTTGCCTTGATGAGCTTTAAAACACTCGGCCTTCTCTCAACCATTTTCACCTGGAATGCTTTTCCAATAGTCTTGAAGGAGTTCTCAAATGCTGTGCAATGATTGGCTGCTTTTCATTCACTCTGCGGTCCAACTAATCCCAAACCATCTCAATTTGGTTGAGGTCGAGGGGGGATTGTGGAGGCCAGGTCACCTGATGCAGCATTCAATCACTCTCCTTCTTGGTAAAATAGCCCTTACACAGCCTGGAGGTGTGTTGGGTCATTGTCCTGTTGATAAACAAATGATAGTGGGACTAAGCCCAAACCAGATGGGATGTCGTATCACTGCAGAATGCCCTGGTAGCCATGCTGGTTAAGTGTACCTTGAATTCTAAATAAAAATCACTGACAGTATCACCAGCAAAGAGCCCTTACACCTCCATGCTACACGGTGGGAAATACACATGCAGAGATCATCTGTTCACCCGAACCGCATCTCACAAAGACACGCCGGTTGGAAACAAAAATCTCCAATTTGGACTCATGAATGCAAAGGGCAGATTTCCACCAGTCTAATGTCCATTGCTCGTGTTTCTTGGCCCAAGCAAGTCTTCTTAATAGTGTGCTTTAGTAGAGGTTTCTTTGCAGCAATTCGACCATGAAGGCCTGATTCACGCAGTCTCCTCTGAACAGTTGATGATGAGATGTGTTGGTTACTTGAACTCTGTGAAACATTTATTTGGGCTGTAATTTCTGAGGCTGATGACTCTAATGAACTCATTCTAGGTCGTCTTCCTTTCCTGTGGCGGTCCCCATGAGAACCAGTTTTTTCATAGCGCTTGATGGTTTTTGCGACTGCACTTGAAGAAAGTTCATGAAATTTTCCGGATTGACTGACCTTTAAGTAACGATGGACTGTAAATTTCTCTTTGCTTATTTGAGCTGTCCTTTACCAAATAGGGCCATCTTCTGTATACCCCCCCCCCCTCACCTTGTCACAGCACAACAGGTTGGCTCAAAACGCATTAAGGGAAGAAATTCCACAACTTAAGGCACACCTGTTAATTGAAATGCATTCCAGGTGACTACCTCATGAAGCTGGTTGAGAGAATGCCAAGCGCATGCTTGGAGTACACGTCCTGATAATCCATCTGACCCTGCGGCCTTGTGAACCCTTCCATGTTTAAAGGTCTTACTTCCATCGGCTATGGAGAGCGTGATCACACATAGCGTGTTGTTCTTCTGTGAGAAAGAAATAGCCTGATCTTGAGACCAGTGCTTCATTTGCAATGGTGCCCTGAGGACAAAAATTCTATCTACATAACCAAAATATAAAACTATAAGAGAGCTATAAATACATTATAACTTGTAATAACCTGATGTAATAGTCAATTGAAACATTTGCACACTTCAGCAAACTAATTTAACAGCGTTTTAAACTGCCCTATAGGCACCAGGGAAGACATGGGTAATTTGTTTTATTACAGGTTAGAGGTTGACCGATTAATTAGGGTCGAATTTTTGGACACTGATTTGGACGTTTTTTTTACACCTTTATTTATTAATTAGGCAGGTCAGTTAAGAACACATTCTTATTTTCAATGTGGGCCTAGGAACGGTGGGTTAACTGCCTTGTTCATGGGCAGAACAACAGTTTTTACCTCGTCAGCTCCGGGATTCAATCTTGCAGTTAACTAGTCCAACGCGCTAACCACCTGCCTCTCATTGCACTCCAAGAGGAGCGTGCCTGTTACGCGAATGCAGTAGAAGCCAAGGTAAGTTGCTAGCTAGCATTAAACTTATCTTATAAAAAACAATGAATCAATCACAATCACGAGTTAAACTAGTAATATCAACCATGTGTAGTTATCTAGCGTGTCTTGCGTTGCATATCATCGATGCAATGCAGAGGGATGATTTAACAAAAGCACATTGGCGAAAAAAAGCGCAATCACACACGACTGCACCTAACCATAAACACCAATGCCTTTCTTAAAATCAATACACAGAAGTATATATTTTTAAACCTGCATATTTAGCTAAAAGAAATCTAGGTTAGCAGGCAATATTAACCAGGTGAAATTGTGTCACTTCTCTTGCGTTCATTGCAAGCAGAGTCAGGGTATATGCAACAGTTTGGGCCGCCTGGCTCATTGCGAACTAATTTGCCAGAATTTTTTTAAATTAAGACATAACATTGAAGGTTGTACTGTTACACTTACTGTTACACTTGCAATACTAAAGTGCCTATAAGAACATTCAATAGTCAAAGGTATATGAAATACAAATGGTAGAGAGAGAAATAGTCCTATAAATACTATATTAACTACAACCTAAAACCTCTTACCTTGGAATATTGAAGTCTCATGTTAAAAGGAACCACCAACTTTCATACGTTCTCATGTTCTAAGCAAGGAACTTAACCTTTTTGGGATAGGGGGCAGCATTTTCACTTTTGGATGAATAACGTGCCCAGAGTGAACTGCCTCCTACTCTGTCCCAGAAGCTAATATATGCATATTATTATTAGTATTAGATAGAAAACACTCTGAAGTTTCTAAAACTGTTTGAATGATGTCTGTGAGTATAACAGAACTCATATGGCAGGCGAAAACCTGAGACAAAATCTAACCAGGAAGTGGGAAATCTGAGGTTTGTAGCTTGGTCTACCGAATACAGTGTCTATGGAGTCAAGTTGCACTTCCTACAGCTTCCACTAGATGTCAACCATCTTTAGAAACTTGTTTCAGGCTTCTGCTATAAAGGAGGGGGGAATGGGAGCTGAATGAGTCATGGGTCTGGCAGAGTGTCTCAGGCTCGTGATGCGCGCTCCCGACAGAGTTAGCTCTTGTTCCAGTGCTTTTCTTCAGACAATGAAATTCTCCGGTTGGAACCTTATTGATGATTTATGTTAAAAACATCCTAAAGATTGATTCAATACATCGTTTGACTTGTTTCTACGACCTGTACTGGAACTTTTTGAGTTTTTGTCTGGATGAAGTACTCGCGCCTCATGAAGATGGATTGCTGGGCTGAACACGCTAACAACAAGTGGCTTTTTGGACATAAATGATGGACTTCATGGAACAAATCAGTCATTTATTGTCGAACTGGGATTCCTGGGAGTGCCTTCTGATGAAGATCAAAGGTAAGTGAATATTTATAGTGTTATTTCTAACTTCTGTTGACTCCAACATGGCGGATATTTCTTTGGCTGGATTGGGCCCTGTGCACCGTTCTCAGATTATGCTTTTTCCGTCAAGTTTAAAAAAAAAATCTGACACAGTGGTTGCATTAAGGAGAAGTATATCTTTAATTCTGTGAATAACACTTGTATCTTTTATCAATGTTTATTATGAGTATTTCTGCAAAATCACCGGATGTTTTGGAATCAAAACATTACTGCATGTAACACGCCAAAGTAAACTGAGATTTTTGGATATAAATATGCACATTATCGAACACAATACATGTGTATTGTGTAACATGATGTCCTATGAGTGTCATCTGATGAAGATCAAAGGTTAGTGATTAATTTGATCTATATTTCTGCTTTTTGTGACTCCTGTCTTTTGCTGGAAAAATGGCTGTGTGTTTTTTTGACTTGGCTATGACCTTTTTTTGACTTGGCTATGACCTTTTTTTTGACTTGGCTATGACCTTTTTTTTGACTTGGCTATGACCTTTTTTTGACTTGGCTATGACCTTTTTTTGACTTGGCTATGACCTTTTTTTGACTTGGCTATGACCTATCATATGTTGTGCTTTCGCTGGAAAGCCTTTTTGAAATCGGACACGATGGGTAGATTAACAAGAAGCTTTTCTTTAATTTGCTGTATTTGACTTGTTAATGTGTGAAAGTTATATATTTCTAAAAAATATTTTTTAATTTCGCGCGCTGCCTTTTCAGTGGAATGTTCTCGAGGGGTTCCGCTTGCGCAACGCATGCACTAGAAAGGTTAAACATTAGCTTTTTTACATGGCACATATTGCACTTTTACTTTCTTCTCCAACACTTTGTTTTTGCATTATTAAACCAAATTGAACATGTATCATTATTTATTTGAGGCTAAATTTATTTTTTATTTATGTATTATATTAAGTTAAAATAAGTGTTCATTCAGTATTGTTGTAATTGTCATTATTACAAATAAGTACATTTAAAAAAAAGTTTTTAAAATCGTCCGATTAATCGGTATTGGCCTTTTTTTGGTCCTCCAATAATCGGTATCGGCGTTGAAAAATCATAATCGGCCGACCTCTATTACATAACTGTGGTGTGTTAAACCTAAAGCCGGATTTACTAAATGTTGTGGAAACAAGCGGGACCTGAAGAGTTAATTAACCAACCTTGCGAATCGATTTTTTGGTATCTCATATTTTTATATTTCAAAAGGGAAGTGAGGTATGTTGGAAGCTTGTGGAGCACAGCTTTGTAAACAAGGGAATAATTAAGTGATCTACAGGACTTTAGCGAGGTCCAGGCGACATTCTGATACAGGATGCAGTGATGAGTACTAAAACTGTCACCTGTAATAAAGTGAAGAGCGCTATGGCAGACAGCACCCAATGGTTTAAGAATAGTGGCTGCCGCATTCTGGTAAATGGTGTCACCAAAGTCAAGAACTGTCAGGAAAGTTGACTGCACAATCTGCTTCCTTCTGTTCATGTAGAGGCAACATCTATTTCCAAAAAAAGAAGCCCACTTTAAAACCTTAGCTTTTTTAACTAGCTTATCAGTATATATTTTTAAACATATCTTTAGCAATCCAAATACCCAGATATATTAGCGGGAACCTGCTCAATGAGAGAGCCACCCGAATGGGTGAATATGTAGCCCATCAGATCTTCCGTGAATTAGAGAACAAATTTAGTTAGACAATAGATCCCAAATGCATACAACCAGTAGGCCCAGGATACATAGAAAAAACACATAAAAAAGCAAATGAGGCTGATGCAACAGATAACGGTTATCTTAAAAATGTTAAACTATTTATTTATCCACATAAACGTACAAGGTTAGCCTACGAGTGAATGTTCGTTCCATAATGCAATTAATGGGAGAACACCACTGTAGCAGCAGCTTTCAAGCGGTCTGACAGATTTTCCACTCATAGTTTATTACAGGCAGAGCATACACAGCCTATGAAACTACAGTGGTCAATTCAATTCCGCTAAACCGGTCAATATAATTCCATCGCCTAGTATTTCTATCAATCAATTCTTCTCCCGGACAATTGGCTGGTGCCAGGTTTACTTCATCAGCTTTTTATTTATTTTCTATAAAAATTAAAAATACTTTGAGAGATATATATATATATATATATATATATATATATATGCCCCAATCACTTCAATAATTTTTTGTTGGCTAAAGATAGCTCAAGTTGGCATTGACTTTTGAAACAAATCATTTCTCTTTTATAACTTTTTCTCCCCAATTTTGTGGTATCCAATTGGCAGTTTCTTGTCGCATCGCTGCAACTCCCGTACGGACTCGGGAGAGGCGAAGGAAACACGATCCTCCAAAACACGATCCAACCAAGCTGCACTGCTTCTTGACACAATGCCCGCTTAAGCCGGAAGCCAGCCACACCAATGTGTCAGAAGAAACACCGTACACCTGGTCCGCCACAGGCATCGCTAGAGCTGCCGGCCAAATCCTCCCCTAACCCGGGTGACGCTGGGCCAATTGTGTGCCGCCCCATGGGTCTCCCGGTCGCAGCCGGCTGCAACAGCGCCTGGAGTAATTCAACATAATGTTTGATATAGAAGACTTCATATAGACCATCAAAAGTTTTTGAAAAGCTAAATAAAACTTAGTTATTTGGTTCAAGGTGCAACACAACATTGATTATTTAATGACCTTTACTCAAGTTCGGTCTTTCATCAATCACTTAAACATGCTAAATAATTATCTTGTACCTACCTCGATGCTTATTTTTGTTATAAAAATAACTACATTGAACAAAAATAAACGCAACATGTAAAGCGTTGGTCCCATGTTTCATGAGCTAAAATAAAATCTTAGAAATGTTCCATATGCACAGAAAGCTTCTCAAATTTCGTGCACAAATTAGTTTACGTCCCTGTTAGTGAGCATTTCTCTTTTGCCAAGATAATCCACACAACGATGCCATGTCTCAAATTGAGGGAGGGTGAAATTAACACGCTGACTGCTAGAAAGTCCACCAGAGCTGTTGCCGGAAAATGTAATGTTAATTTCTCTAACATAAGCTGCCTCCAACGTCGTTTTAGAGAATTTGGCAGTACGCCCAAACCACTTCACAACCGCAGACCACATGAATGGCGTCATGTGAGAGAGCAGTTTGCTGATGTCAACATGGTTAACAGAATGCCCCACTGTGGTGGTGTGGTTATGGTATGGGCAAGCCTAAGTTACGGACAACAAACACAATCACATTTTATCAATGGCAATTTGAACACACAGAGATACTGTGACGCGATCCTGAGGCCCATAGTCGTGCCATTCATCCACCGCCATCACCTCATGTTTCAGCATTATAATGCACAGCCATGTCGCAAGGATCTGTACACAATTCCTGGAAGCTGAAAATGTCCCAGGTCTTCCATGGCCTACATACTTAGACATGTGAATATATTAAGGCAAGGGCTGATTTCAAGGTTTTACTGCTAACCTACAAAGCATTACATGGGCTTGCTCCTACCCATCTTTCCGATTTGGTCCTGACGTACATACCTACACATACGCTACGGTCACAAGACGCAGGCTTCCTTACTGTCCCTAGAATTTCTAAGCAAGCAGCTGGAGGCAGTGCTTTCTCCGATAGAGCTCAATTTTTATGGAATGGTCTGCCTATCTATGTGAGAGACGCAGACTCGGTCTCAACCTTTGAGTCTTTATTGAAGACTTATCTCTTCAGTAGGTCCTATGATTGAGTGTAGTCTGGCCCAGGAGTGTGAAGTTGAATGGAAAGGCACTGGAGCAACCAACTGCCCTTGCTGTCTCTACCTGGCTGGTTTCCCCCTCTCCCCCCTGGGATTCTCTGCCTCTAACCCTATTACAGGGGCTGAGTCACTTGCTTAGTCCCTAGGAGGGGTGCGTAACTTGAGTGGGTTGAGTCACTGACGTGGTCTCTGACGTGCCCCCCCCCGGGTTGTGCCATGGCAGAGATCTTTGTGGGCTATACTCGGGCCTCGTCTCAGGATGGTAAGTTGGTGGTTGAAGATATCCTTCTACTGGTGTGGGGGCTGTGCTTTGGCAGAGTGGGTGGGTTTATATCCTGCCTGTTTGGACCTGTCCGGAGGTATCGTCGGACGGGGCCAGTGTCTCCCGACCGACCCCTCCTGTCTCAGCCTCCAGTATTGCAGTAGTTTGTGTCAGGGGGCTAGGGTCAGTCTGTTATATCGGGAGTATTTCTCCTGTCTTATCCAGTCCCGTGTGAATTTAAGTATGTTCTCTCTAATTCTCTCTCGGAGGACCTGAGCCCTAGGACCATGCCTCAGGACTACCTGGCCTGATGACTCCTTGCTGTCCCCCAGTCCACCTGGCCGTGCTGCGGCTCCAGTTTCAACTGTTCTGCCTGTGGCTATGGAACCCTGACCTGTACTACCTGTCCCAGACATGCTGTTTTCAACTCTCTAGAGACAGCAGGAGCGGTAGAGATACTCTGAATGATCGGCAATGAAAAGCCAACTGACATTTCCTCCTGAGGTGCTGACCGGTTGGACCCTCGACAACCACTGTGATTATTATTATTTGACCCTGCTGGTCATCTATGAACATCTTGGCCATGTTCTGTTATACACTCCACCCGGCATAGCTAGAAGAGGACTGGCAACCCCTCTAGGTTTCTTCCTAGCTTCTGGCCTTTCCAGGGAATTTTTCCCTAGCCACCATGCTTCTACACCTGCATTGCTTGTTGTTTGAGGTTTTAGGCTGGGTTTCTGTACAGTACTTTGTGACATCAGCTGATGTAAGAAGTGATTTATAAATACATTTGATTGATGTCACCCATTGAGCATGTTTGGGATGCCCTGGATCGACAGTGTGTATCCAGAAAATATCAAGACACTTCAAACAGACATTGAAGGAGTGGGACAGCATTCAAAAGACCACAATCAACAGCCCGATCAACCTTATGGGAAGGAAATGTGTTGCACTGCATGAGGCAAACACACATGTATATATACACATCTTATCAGGAAACTAGGCATTAGTCACATGTCACTACTTCACAGGAGAGGCATTTGAATGTAAACATTTTTTTTTAATTAAAATGAGTTCGGCGATTTTCATGTGCCTTAATAACAAACTTGTATGTCATCTGTAAATACAACAACAATTGTTAAATTACAAGCCTAGTTGGTTTAGCCACAGAACAAGACAGGGACTTTCCTGCTAGCCATTTCCTGCTAGCCATGATTAGCTGTGATAATGGTTGGGCTGGATATGGCTAGAGATGAGTTCGGATTGGTCTGCCATGTAGCACGTTTGTCTATAAAATGAGCTGCTAAGTATGCGTAGGTAATCCTTTATAACATGTTTTTTCTTAAAGATACTATTTGCTTTCTGGATTTCAAGTTTTGAAATCAGTGGAATGTCCGATGGAAGCAGAGTATGATAGCTAAGGATTAGATGGAGAAGATTCTGGCGTTTGATTGCAAATATGAAGAGGGAGTCGAAAACACACAAAAGGCTGTTGTATAAAACACCTGTCTCCGGATTTTATCTTCAAACTAAGGGCCACCATGGCATCCGTGACAGAGGGAGAAGCATTCATCCATGTATTCGTGTAAAACAGTCCACTTTTTTCAGATATTCTAAGTTTCTAATTTTGTCAGAAATCAGTTCCCTTTTCAAGTTAAAGCGTACTGTTATATAGCTGGCTCCCTAACTAAGATCACATGTATGATCTGTATAGTAAAATTGTATTTCAGAGCCATCTGCCTTGCTAGTTATAGCCTAATGTTGGCTAACATTGAACCTAGTTTGCTAATATTAGCTGCCAGCAGATTCATGCAGGGTAGTAACGTAATGAGTTGGGATTATGGTTCATTGCTTAGCTAGCTAGATAACCGTGTAAACAAGACTCCACTATGCAAGTAACCATTTCACTGTACGGTTTACACCTTCTGTATCCTGTGCATGTGACAAACATTGATTTTATTTGAAATAGTGTTCACCAGTGACGGTAATGTGAAGAACAACATGACCAGCACCAAAGTCAAATTAGGATATAACGTTAGGCCAACGAGACAGTGTCCCAAATTTTAAAATCCTCCGGGGAATGCCCTGCTTTTATATATTCACACTCACAAGCGTAATCTATTTTCTGTCATTAGCTCGCCATTAACGCTTATTTCATGCGAGTGTATTTTCCTGTAATAATGAATACCTAATTATCTCAAGTTAAGACGTCGTCAGCTAACTGGCTAGCCAGCTAACTTAGCATTAGCTAGTTAACAAGCTAGAAACGAACCAAAACATTGTTCATTTGCTTAACAGTTAACTAGTCAATTACATTATCATGGTACTAGTTTATTGAAATTTCAGATTGTCTTGGCCTTGCTGGGGGCGCGCTAGTCATCGAGAACACAAGGCAAGCAGTCAATTATTGTACACATTTACACCAACATGAACATGTCAACTTTACTACTGTAACTCGCTTCTAGGAAACGTGCATGCAATCAAGTTTCAGGTAACAGTTAACGTTAAAGTTAGCTAGTTAAACAGGCTTCAACGAATTCTAGTGACTAACGTTAACGTTAGTTGCTGCTCTGTCCTCAAATCGGTAAACTCGCAGTAACAAAATAACTAACGTTACTCAGCTAGCTAGCTAACGTTACCTAACACGTTAACATAACTTCACCGTAGCCATATAGCTAAAGCTAGCTAGCGCACATCAACACTGGTATAACGGCAAGTTGGCCATTTGATTACCTAGTTAACAAGATAACCAAAACGAATCACGAACAAACGTTAGTTATATAGCTAAACTGTGTGTGTTGCTAACTAGCTACAATAGTAGGCAGCTTTCCCAACTTACCTGTAAATTGTTGTTGGCAGCCATAACGGCTAATTACTTGTCAATAAAATAGTTTTGAATATAATAAGCGGCAAAACAGGCCTTATTTTTGTTAATAAATAAAAACTACAGCCCAACAGTCGCTATTTAATTTAAAATCAACTGGATTGTTTTCCTTTTTCAGGTCGTTGAATAACACTGAAGCTTAAAAAAAAATCCGCACTCGGGGTCGCCACAGTCATAAACCCCGCCCATTTATACAATTTATTTTATTAAATTATTATTTTAAATCTAACAGTAAATGCTTTACCCTACATTTTTTTTAACTTTGTGGTTGTGCTATCCCAGTGAGACACATTATGAGATGTGTAGTTGATTTCCGTAGAACTCTCACGTGAACACGAAATGACGTAACTGGTCGTCCGAGGTGCGTTCAGTTTACTTGAATGTTTGTTGCATTGTTAACTGGCGTCCAATTTGTCTTCTTAATAGTGACTATAAGACATTATTAGCCTTACTACTTGCAAAAAATAATTGAAGTCCTGGATGCAATCATTGATGAAACACAGTATGGCTTTGAGGAACAGACATATTTCTAAAAATATATGACTAGTATTAGACATACTTGAGTACTCAGAACTAATAACCAAGGATAGGTTCATAAACTCAGCAAAAAAAGAAACGTCCTCTCACTGTCAACTGCATTTATTTTCAGCAAACTTAACATGTGTAAATATTTGTATGAACATAAGATTCAACAACAGACATACACTGAACAAGATCCACAGACATGCGACTAACAGAAATTGAATAATGTGTACTGCAGTGCATCTCCTCCTCACGGACTGCACCAGATTTGCCAGTTCTTGCTGTGAGATGTTACCCCACTCTTCCACCAAGAAACCTACGAGTTCCTGGACATTTCTGGTGGGGAATGGCCCTGGCCCTCACCCTCTGATCCAACAGGTCCCAGACGTGCTCAATAGGTTTGAGATCTGGGCTCTTCGCTGGCCATGGCAGAACAGTCCCGCCTCTCTCAGCCTATTGCGGACAGTCTGAGCACTGATGGAAGGATTGTGCGTTCCTGGTGTAACTCGGGCAGTTGTTGTTGCCATCCTTTAACTGTCCCGCAGGTGTGATGTTCGGATGTACCGATGTTGTTACACGTGGTCTGCCACTGCGAGGACGATCAGCTGTCCGTCCTGTCTCCCTGCAGCGCTGTCTTAGGCGTGTCACACTACAGACATGGCAATTTATTGCCCTGGCTACATCTGTACTTCTCATGCCTCCTTGCAGCATGCCTAAGGCACGTTCACGCAGATGAGCAGGGACCCTGGGCATCTTTCTTTTGGTGTTTTTCAGAGTCAGTAGAAAGGCTTCTTCAGTGTCCTAAGTTTTCATAACTGTGACCTTAATTGCCTACCGTCTGTAAGCTGTTAGTGTCTTAATGACCTTTCCCCAGGTGCATGTTCATTAATTGTTTATGATTCATTGAACAAGCATGGGAAACAGTGTTTGAACCCTTTACAGTGAAGATCTGTGAAGTTATTTTGATTTTTACAAATGATCTTTGAAAGACAGTTTATTTTTTTGCTAAGTTTATTATTATTTTAAATAAAGCATATGACACAGTAGAGCATTAGTTCCTCTTCCACTCCCTTGAGAAATTTAGTTTGGGGATTTTTTCTGTAAGTCTATTAAGACTCTCTATACAAATGGTAATAGCTCTATCAAATTGAAATATGGCACCTCGCCTAGATTTGAGTTAAAGAGAGGAATTAGGCAAGGTTGTCCTATCTCTCCATATCTGTTTTTATTAATCACCCAAATTCTTACATTCTTTAAATAATGGTCCTGTACAAGGTATTTCCATAGCTGGTAAATAAATTATTTTAAGCCATCTGGCTGACGATACTACACTTTTTCTGAAAGACGCTAACCAAATTCTCATATTGATCAATGTGATACAATCCTTTTTCAAAGCGTCTGGTCTATATCTAAACATTAATAAATGTGAACTCATGGCTGTCAAAGATTGTGTGACACCTTCATATTATGGTTTTCCAGTGAAAGAAGAACTTACATATTTAGGCTTAACAATTACTAAGGATCAGAAGTCTAGAGGCTTACTAAATTTGAACCCTTTTATTTAAAAAACCCAGAAGAAGCTAAATCAATGGCTACAGAGGGACTTCTTTAAAAATGAGAGTCGTAATAACCCAGGCTGAAGGTATCTCTATCTTTATATCTTGACGGTAAAATAAGCAAAGAGATGGACCAGATGCTTTTCAACTTTGTGGAGAAACCGTACTCATTACATTAGGAAAACTTCCGATGACCACTTATGAGTATGGTGGGCTGAATTTTCTGGACTTTACCTTAAATTATACTTTCAAGATCAATTGGATAAAACAATTCCTAAGAAGACCCACTTCTATGTGGAATTGTATTCCTCATCATGTCTTCTATACTTTTGGTGGCCTTAACTTCATGTTGGTTTGCAATTATAATATTGACAAAGTTCCAGTGAAACGTTCTGCTTTTCATCAGCAGGGTTTCTTGTCATGGTCCTTAATTTATATGCATAATTTCTCCACACAGATATTACACAGTTGAAGTCGGAAGTTTAAATACACCTTAGCCAACTACATTTAAACTCAGTTTTTTACAATTCCTGACATTTAATCCCAGTAAAAATTCCCTGTTTTAGGGTAGTTAGGATCACCACTTTATTTCAAGTATGTGAAATGTCATAAAAAAATAAGCAGAACGATTGATTTTAGCTTTTATTTCTTTCATCACATTCCCAGTGGGTCAGACGTTTACGTACACTCAATTACTATTTGCTAGCATTGCCTTTAATTGTTTAACTTGGTTCAAACATTTCAGGTAGCCTTCCACAAGCTTCCCACAATAAATTGGATGAATTTTGGCCCATTCCATCTGACAGAGCTAGTGTAACGGAGTCAGGTTTGTAGGCCTCCTTGCTCGCATACGTTTTTTCAGTTCTGCTCACAAATTTTCTATAGGATTGAGGTCAGGGCTTTGTGATGGCCACTCCAATACCTTGACTTTGTCTTTAAGCCATTTTGCCACAACTTGTGGAAGTATGCTTGGGGTCATTGTCCATTTGAAAGACCCATTTGCGACCAAAGTACGTTCATCTGAACGCGTCTCCTCCCTGAGCGGTATGATGGCTACATGGTGTTTATACTTGCGTACTATTGTTTGTACAGATGCACATGGTACCTTCAGGCGTTTGGAAATTGCTCCCAAGGATGAACCCGGCGTGGGGAGGTCTACAATTTATATTCTGAGGTCTTGGCTGATTTCACCATGATGTCAAGCAAAGAAGCACTGAGTTTGAAGGTAGGCCTTGGTACACCTCCAATTGACTCTAATGATGTCAATTAGCCTATCAGAAGCTTCTAAAGCCATGACCAAATTTTCTGGAATTTTCCAAGCCGTTTAAAGGCACATTCAACTTAGTGTATGTAAACTTCTGACCAACTGGAATTGTGATACAGTGAATTATAAGTGAAATAATCTGTCTGTAAACAATTGTTGAAAAAAAATGACTTGTGTCATGTGTAACCGATGTGAAATGGCTAGCTAGTTAGCGGTGGTGCGCGCTAATAGCGTTTCAATCAGTCACGTCACTCGCTCTGAGACCTGAAGTAGTTGTTCCCCTTGCTCTGCAGGGGTCATGGCTTTTGTGGAGCGATGGGTAACGATGCTTCGTGGGTGTCAGTTGTCTGTGTGTGCAGAGGGTCCCTGGTTCGAGCCCGGCGAGGGGAAGGATGAAAGCTATACTTTTACACATGCAAAGTAAATGTCCTAACCGACTTGCCAAAACTATAGTTAACAATACATTTGTGGAGTGGTTGAAAAACTAGTTAATGACTCCAACCTAAGTGTATGTAAACCTCCGACTTCAACTGTATATGGAATAATCGGGATATATTGTATAAAAACACTTTGTTTTTAGAATATTGGTTCTGAAATAATATCCTATTGGTGAGCCAACTTGTAAATGCAGAGGGTTTTTTACTTAGTTGTAAGGAATTCTTATCACTTTACAAGGTCCGTGTAACACCTAAAGATTTTTCAATTGCTTCAGGAACGTGTCAAGACCTGACCCTCAGAGCTTACCTTCTGCTAACCCTGTTGACTCATCAGTAGGAAAGATTTGTTTCTCTTTTGGTCCAGTCAACGACCTTGTTTCAGCAGTATGTTGTATGTACCTTATGTCATGCATTATTGGAATGGTTTGATTGACAATATCTGTTGGAAAAAAGTTAGGATGTTGCCACACACATACCTACTATTAACAAAATTAAGGAAGTTTCCTTTAAATTTGTTCAGAAATATTATCCTGCCAACCACTATATGAAGAAGTTTAAGGAAAACATCAACTCAAATTGTACCTTTTGTAATGACCACCCAGAAGCGATGTTGCATCTTTTTTGGCATTGTATTAATTTAAGGAAACTGTGGCAAGACATCAGGAGTTATATAATTGAACATATTTATGAAGATTTTACACTATTGTGGAGAGATGTACTGCTTGGATTCTTTACCTACGATAGAAATAAGCTGAAACAATTTTATGTAATTAATTTCATTAGGCCAAATTTCATATTCACAAATGTAAATTTACATCCAAAACACCACTTTTAACTATATTTTAAGACAATTAAATACTCTAACAAAAAAGCTGTTAGAATTGTAAGTGTATTTATGTCCCTTAAAGACCTTGTGTAATGTGATATTGTACCCCCTAGCCCAATTGTCCTTTGTATATTATTTATATATACACACTTGTGTTCCCACATACTTCCTGTATTGATTTGTTGTTTAAAAAAAGTTTGTTACATTGGGGAACGACTTGTACTGAACAACACGTTTCCGCAAAACATTGTTGAACAGGCTTTGAGGTATGTTTGGTGGGTGTGGCTTGAAGCTGTAAGTGTAGTTTTAAAGGACAGTGGCCATGCTGACAGTGTTCCTCAACTCCTCTCCGTTTTTCAACTGGTTGTTCAGTACAGCACCGTTTCAGTTCAATTGAACATCCCAGAATGTTAAAACGTCACACAGCCCTGTTACCACAGCAAGTCATAATTATGGCTAAACCCCGCTTATTTCTAACATTTCTCTTCTTAACATCTGATTATAAACCTAACCACACTCCTAATCTTATACCTAACCCTAAATTAAGACCAAAAAGCTCATTTTTGTTTTCATGATTTCTTAAGATATAGCCAGTGACAACCCTTAAAGGGCGACTGCACTTTCTGATTTGGCTTTGCTTTCGATCATCAAAGGTGAGTTGGTTTAGGGGTGTGGTTTGATGTGGGTGTCTCTTGTGCGTGTTCACAGGTGGGAAGAGTTACACAAATTATTTGTCAAATTAGTTTCAGCTGGCTGGTGTGCACCCCTGGCAAAATTGGTTTGACTTTTGATAGCCTATCTGAGGAGCTAGTTAGCGACTGCCAATAAATTACACAATGTAAAGGAGGCAATATTTATGTTGCACACCTTTTAGTTCTCATTAAATAATTTCAATATTTGTATATGAATTTCTACAATTTATAGTTGGTTTGAGGTTGTCCCATGTACATTGTGTCATTTACAGATGGTCCCTAACTAGCCCCATAGGGATATCCAAAGTCAAACCAAATTTTACCACAGGCATTAAGATTGTCAAGTGAAGCTGTACTCTGAAATTATTATTAATTGTGTGCTGCCAGCCAGGATTGAAACAAACCCATTTACCACAAGTCTCACAAAACTCAACACTGACTTCATAACCAAAATTACTTTTAGTACATTTTGTCAGTAGGCTAAATGTTTGACACATATCGATGCTGCATAGGCTGTTTTCTAAATGAGAAGTTGTTAGGGGTAGTTGCTCTTTAGGACATTCATATACAAAAGCAGTTAGTTATCAGTATCTTTTCACTCACCTTGTATTCTTCTTCAGTGGGGTTTATTGTTGGTTGGGATCCAACCTTGTATTGTAGAGGGATGAAATGTCAAATAAGGATGATTCATGTGGACATGAGAAGGATATGCACATCTTCTATTAGCTTTATCCTTACCACAGAGTTGCCGGTCAGATTCATGATAAATATATATAGTAGGCATAACATTGGACCTACTTGTTAGACTACATTATTTATAAAATGTTCAACCGTCTAATAACCTCTTTCTTTTCTAGATACTCCTGTAGTTCTTCCACTCTGTCCAGGTACAGTTTGCACTTGTCCCTGATCTTCTGGTTGCCCTCTTTACCCTGTGGTTGACCTGAGAGGGAGAGAAGTTGGAAGAGACAGTTAACACTGTGTTAAGGCAATGGTTTTGCCCAGGTATTTTACATTTTATCACATGCTCTTATCCAGAACAACTTACATTTTTCTTACTAGTTCTACAGTGGCAATCAAACCCACAACCCTGGTGTCATGCTTTACCAACTGAACCACAAGGCTATACCAGTAGCCTGTAAACTCAAGGAGATGGAAGTGAGATATCCCACTCCCTAATTTGTTGTGGGTCAAAGTCAATACACTAAGCAGATCAGAGCCAGCTGTTGTCTATGGGAGAGTCACCCAATAAGCAGACTGGACTTTTTTTTTCCAATGGCCTGAGTGAACGATCTTCAATTATCCACCATCTTTGGTAGTAGGTGGTGACAATATACCTAATAGGTGTAGAAAAAGGGGAGAGTAGGCCTATACCTATGGGTAAACTGTAAGCCCCTTTTGTTTCACAGTAGGCTGCTGCCTAAGGCCAAACCCTGATTTTGATTTATGTAGTGAAATTCCTTTTCTTGTGGCCTGCCTATCAAGACTGTAATAAACATTAGCCTTTTACAAAACGATTTTGTTTAACTTGTGATTCATAAAACAAAAGCATCTTTACACCATTTTGTATATCAGTTAATTGTATTGATTCCTTGTTTGTCACTGGCTCCCTGGGTACCAGAAAGTGACCATTACCATTAGGCTACAATTTATCAGTAGGCCTAGGCCTAAATAGTATATTTTTTGTCATTTAGCAGATGCTCTTATTCAGGGCGACTTGCATGGGCAATTGGGGTTGGGTGCCTTGCTCAAGGGAACAGTGACAGATTTTTCACCTATTCAAGTTGGGGATTTGAACCAGCAACCTTTTGGTTGCTGGTCCAATGCTGTTCACCGCTAGGCTACCTGTTGCTGCTGCATGCAAGTACGAGCTGTAGGCTAATGTGATATGCATTTACTTAATCAGCATGCATTGACATAAGAGCATCTGATAAAATGTAATATTCACAGACAGAGACTAGACTGTCATCATCATGTCTGTATGGCATTTCCTCAGGAGTCATGGTTACATACATTTTACAATGTGCAGGAAGTACTTGACAGCATGTTGGTAAGATTTGATAGCCTCCTGGTAGTTCCCAGCCTGGTCCTCTTGGGAGGCTTTCTGTGCTACAGCGATAGCTTTCTGACGAGAGGGATGAGTTGGGCAGAAAAGAGTGGGATATAGGGATGAGTAAGGTAGAAATGAGAAGGAAAGAGGGATGAGTTGGGTGGAAGAGAGGGATGAGTTGGGAACTGCTGCACTCAGTCACAACATGTCATGTCATTGTTCATCACATATTTTCCTATTATGTCTACATTGCTTCATTTGAATGAGACAGACTCACAATTATTATGCTCTGATTAGATAATAGAATACATGGGATGTAGCATCAGCATCACAAGCCACTATGGAATTTATCTTAGCTGTGTGAAAGTTAAACACTATTTTATTAAGTAGCTGACAATGGCTTTTACTTGTTTGCATGTTTTTCATGTAGGCCTATTTATAACGTATTGTGCTCTATTACTCTATAAACAAGTTGATTAGCTGATCAAAAGTGACAACAGCACGAACACAAGCGACATTTGCTCGACTAGAGTTCTATGTTGGCATATCCCCAAGATAGCTTGACCGTCTCATTCTGACAAGTGGATTCAAACCCATAGGCCCATAAACATGTATTAATCATTTACAATAAAACGTACATCAGCCTACCAAGCTAATCACATAAATTGTCAGTTAATCTATACCTGTAGATTTGTTGGCTCCATGGGAAGTTTCATACGGTCAGTTGCTCCTGAGAACCAACACAGTCTGAGCCCCTTGCCTTGATATTACTGTTTCGTTTACACAGCTATTTCCTTGTTGCTTATCTCACAGCACACACGCGTCAGAGACTTGCCTGTAGAAAATAATGATCATAATGATGATCATAACGCGTTCAAAACTACTCGGAACTCGGAATCCTCCGATATGCGACTTTAGTGCGTCGGAGCTCTAGAAAGATGCCAAAGTTTCTGACTTGGAATTCCAAGTTGGATTTACCGTTCAAATACTTTTTTCCCAAGTTAAAAGTTGTCTTGAATGCACTGAAGACGGAAGTCGACGATTTGAGAGTTTCTAGTTGTTTTGAACAAGGCATGAGAATCCGCCTGCCTGTGAGTCATTCATGATGATAAAATTGTTACATTGAGATAGATAGAGGACTCCTCTTTATGTCTGTGCCACTATAGCGTATGTGACAGCTTGGAAATTGCCATTGAAGCTCAATGGCTCTGCCCATCGTAAACGGCCTTTTGGTTACTAGAGGCATCTGTCATTATTCATGGATTGTTATGTAAGTATAGTCAGCAGTCCAGGAAAACATGAGACGCGCCATTCGCGGTAGGCATTCACGTTAGGCTAATATCTTTCTTCCATATCTGTCCTCCAGTTTGAAACTCCCCTCGAGGGGATATAAATCAGAAAAAAGTATACATCAAATCTAGATAAAGTGCCGGTATGAGTTTTTTTTTGCTCAGGAATATTGTAAATTCCTCTCTTGCAAAACTCCCTCCTGCAGTGGTGTTGATCCCCACAAGGTGTCCCCCTAGGACCAGTGGTTTACATTGGGATAATGTGGAATCTACTGCCTCACAGGTGGACTTATTAGGTAGTACAGTGTGTATATATATATATTTTTGTTTAACTAGGCAAGTCAGTTAAGAACAACTTTGTATTTTCAAAGACTGCCTTGTTCAGGGGAAAACGACAGATTTTTACCTTATCAGCTCGGGGATTCGATCTTGCAACCTTTCAGTTACTAGTCCAACGCTCTAACCACTAGGCTACTTGCCACCCCATGTGAGTAGACCATGTATTTTTAAGATACTTTTGATCCTAAAGTGTATTTGAACACCTGCTCGTCTCATTCCAAAATCATGGACATTAATATGTAGTTGGTCCTCCCTTTGCTGCTATAACAACCTCCACTCTTCTGGGAAGGCTTTCCACTAGATGTTAGAACATTGCTGGGGGGACTTGCTTCCATTCAGCCACAAGAGCATTAGTGAGGTCGGGCCCTGATGTTGGGTGATTAGGCCTGGCTCACAGTCAGCGTTTCCAATTCATCCCAAAGGTGTTTGGTGGGGTTGAAGTCAACGCTCTGTGTAGGCCAGTCAAGTTTTTCTACACCGATCTCGACAAACCATGGGCATTGTCATGCTGAAACAGGAAAGGGCCTTCCCCAAACTGTTGCCCCAAAGTTGGAAGCACAGAATTGTCTAGAATGTCGTTGTTTGCTGTAGCGTTAAGATTTCCCTTCATTGGAACTAAGAGGCCTAGCCCAAACCATGAAAAACAGCCCCAGACCATTATTCCTCCTCCACTGAACTTTACAGTTGGCACTATACATTTGGGCAGGTATCATTTTTCCTGGCATCCGCCAAACCCAGATTTGGCCGTCAGACTGCCAGATGGTGAATCGTGATTCATCACTCCAGAGAATGCGATTCCACTGCTCCAGAGTCCAATGGCAGTGACCTTTACACCACTCCAGCCGACACTTGGCATTGCGCAGGGGGATCTCAGGCTTGTGTGTGTGGGATCTCAGGCTTGTGGCTTGTGCGCAGGGGGATCTCAGGCTTGTGTGTCTCAGGCTTGTGTCTCAACAAACAGTTATTGTGCTGACATTGCTTCCAGAGGCAGTTTGGAATTTTGTAGTAAGTGTTGCAACCGAAGACAGACAATGTTTACTCACAATGCTCTTCAGCACCCGGCGGTCCCGTTCTGTGAGCATGTATGGCCTACAACTTCGTGGCTGAGCCATTGTTGCTCCTAGATGTTTCCACTTCACAATAACAGCACTTACAATTGACAGGGGCAGCTCTAGCAGGATAGACATTTGAATGACTTGTTGGAAAGGTGGCATCCTATGACAGTGCCACGTTGAAAGTCACTGAGCTCTTCAGTAAGGCCATTCTACTACCCATGTTTGTCTATGGAGATTGCATGGCTGTATGCTCGATTTTATACACCTGTCAGCAACGGGTGTGCCTGAAATGGCCCAATCCACTATTTTGAAGGGGTGTCCACATACCTTTGTATACACGTATAGTGTATCTGAACTGCAAATGTAATATCAGTGAGTGAATATTGTAATTGCAACGAATAGTTCACAAAGGTGGGAGCTGATAACACAAACAATCTAAACAGCACATTATTTATGTTGCCCAATTGAATATATAAGCCCAATGTGTAATTTAACAAATTCTGTAACTACCTTTGGGTGGTATTTAATCTGCTCATAATCCACTATGTTTACATCCTGCACATAATCCCTGACCATGGCACTGGAAATAGCAATGGTATGCAAGAGAAAGGAGTGTATCTCTGGATGAATCTGGGTTATGTTTGCTCGGGTTGGGTGTGGCACAAAATGGCCTGCTGGGGTGTTGGGAGTCTGTTTTTGGATGAGATGGATGGATGTGTTTTCAAACATTGTGATCTGCCGGTTACATTCCACTTTTTCTCTCTGTCAACAAATGCTCATACAGCCTCCTTTATTTGCAGCTAATTAAATCAAGATTCAGTGGATCCCTGCACATTCATATACTGTTTGTGTGGTCTTATTATAGTGGCCTTAATGCAATATTACATTTTACTGTGAAACAAATCAGTGGTCAGTTGAAGAATGGACATAATTCAGGAATCACAATTATTTTATAATGCTGTATTTTGAAAGAATTGTCAACTTTGTCTAGAGCATTTCCATCAAAGGAGCCATGAACACCAACATGTGAAGTTCATGGGAGCATACTGAATTTGGTGTGAAATGAAGGCTAAGAGTCTATATTTTCGGGATATGAAGGCAAAGATACATTTTGAAACAAGTTTCCTTCTTAAAATTAGGCATAAGTAAAGGGACAGATTTCCGTTAAAGTATTATAAAAGGTATCAGAAATACATTAAAACGCAATAATGTTGACATAAAGACCCCTGCCAACTAATATCAACACTCGTATTTAGTTTGAAAAATTGTTTACCTTATGTAAATTTAAGAAATATTGCCGTGTGCCTTGTAATTCTGTTGACCAAAAACTCACAATACATTTTCTAAAGTTCACAGAAGTAACAAGTAATGGTAGACCTATCAATTAGTTATAGTGATTTTACTGATCAATTTTGTTTATGAATTATTAAATGAATGAAACTCGTAATTCCGATATCAAATTGGTAACGGAACTACCAAGAAAGTGAGTAACGGAATTGCTTCAACTGAATTGGCTGCAATGGGAAATCATAATAGTCACAAGCCACAGTTGGGTCACTTGCTACAGTCCTCCCTTCCACTTGCACACTGTTATGTTAAACTCATAACTGTTTTTAGACTGTAAATCTCTCTGGATAAGAGTGTCTGCTAAATGACAACATTTTTAAATGGGGTCGAACCAAGAGTGTTAAAACAGTCTGAATCTGGACAACCCATCTCTCTCTCTCACTCTCCAGTTAATGTAACCTTTCCTGGATCTTACTGACACCTGCCCATGAGCCCCCTCTCCATTCCATTTACTGTAACCAGCAACCTCACCGAATGAGCATCGAACGACACCAGATGTCCATGGACATTGAAAAGTGGTTGACATTTGGTCAGGCTCAGTCCACCCTGGCATTGATGTTAATGTCCACAGACAGGCAAGACTGGGCCAAATCTGAACCTATCAATTTGGATAGCTCAGTACAGTACAGTGAGCACAGTACTGTACAATACAGTACAATATAGTACAGTGAATAGGGGACAGTACCGTACAATACCATACAGTAAAGAAAAGTAGAGTATAGTAAAGTTTATTGTACTGTACTCTATTGTACTGAACTATACTGTACTGTACTGAACTCTAGCCTACTCTGCTGTGCTGTATTGTACTGCTCTGTACTATACTGTGCTCAGCTGTGCTGTCCAAACTTGTGAAACATGAGGAGAATGACATTCATATCCATAATTATGCATTTCTGTGTAGTACCGATCATGATGTCATTCCTTTACCGGGTGTAAATCCACTTCACTTACAGTAGTATAATAACCAAAATGTATTTTTTTCAAACTCAAGGTGCCACGATATCTAAGGAATTATTGAGGTATTGCTCAACTGAGGAAGAGTATCTCATGATATGCTGTAGGCCACACTATTACCTAGAGAGTTTTGTATTTTTGTATCTGTATTTCTTGTAGATGTCTACATACCACCACAGACCGATGCTGGCACTAAGACCGAGCTCAATGAGCTGTATTCCGCCGAAAGCAAACAGGAAAATGT